>NC_041391.1:190755205-190851951 GCF_002162155.2 Triticum dicoccoides | reverse complement strand
GTGTGTGTGTGTGTGGGCAGGGGGCGCCTCACAAGCACACAACATCAATTGTTAGCCATATGCGGCGCCCCCCTCCATAGTTTACACCCCCGGTCATATTCTCGCGGTGCTTAGGCGAAGCCCTACGCGGATCACTTCACCATCACCGTCAGCATATCATCATGTTGACCGAACTCATCTACTTCCTTGACAACTTGTTGGGTCAAGAAGGCGAGGGACGTCATCGTGCTGAACGTGTACAGAGCTCGGAGGTGCCGTACATTCGGTGCTTGATCGGTCAGAGCTAGAAGAAGTTCGACTACATCAACCGCGTTGTCAAACGCTTCCGCTTTTGGTTTACGAGGGTACGTAGACATACTCTCCCCCTCTTGTTGCCATGCATCTCCTAGATAGATCTTGCGTGAGCGTAGGATCTTTTTTGAAATTGCATGCTACGTTTCCCAACAATGGCATCCGAGCCAGGTCTATGCGTAGATGATATGCACGAGTAGAACACAAAGAGTTGTGGGCAGTGATTGTCATACTGCTTACCACCAATGTCTTACTTTGATTCGGCGGTATTGTTGGATGAAGTGGCCTAGACCAACCTTGCATGACCACGTTCATGAGACCGGTTCCACCGACAGACATGCAACTAGTTTTTCATAAAGGTGGCTGGCGGGTGTCTATTTCTCCAACTTTAGTTGAATCGAATTTGACTGCGGCCGGTCCTTGTTGAAGGCTAAAACAGCAAACTTGATAAATCACCGTTGTGGTTTTGATTCGTAGGTAAGAACGATTCTTACTAGAAGCTCGTAGCAGCCACATAAAACTTGCAACAACAAAGTAGAGGACTACTAACTTGTTTTTGTAGGGCATGTTGTGATGTGATATGGTCAAGACATGATGTGATATATGTTATTGTATGAAATGATCCTGTTTTGTAGAAGTTATCAGCAACTGGCAGGAGCCTTATGGTTGTTGCTTTATTGTATGAAATGCAAACGCCATGTAATTGCTTTACTTTGTCACTATGCACTAGCGATAGTTGTAGAAGCAATAATTGGCAAGACGACCACGATGCTATGATGGAGATCAAGGTGTCAAGCCGGTGATGATGGAGATCCTGATGGTGCTTTGGAGATGGAGATCAAAGGCACAAGATGATGATGGCCATATCATGTCCCATATTTTGATTGCATGTGATGTTTATCTTTTTATGCATCTTTATTTGCTTAGTACGGTGGTAGCATTATAAGATGATCCCTTACTAAAATTTCAAGGTATAAGTGTTCTCCCTGAGTATGCACCATTGCGACAGTTCATCGTGCTGAGACACCACATGATGATCGGGTGTCATAAGCTCTACCTTCACACACAATGGGTGCAAGACAGTTTTGCACATGTGGAATACTCGGGTTAAACTTGAAGAGCCTAGCATGTAGAGACATGGCCTCGGAACACTAGAGACTGGAAGGTCGAATGTGAATCATATAGTAGATATGATCAATATAGAGATATTCATCATTGAAGACTAATCCATCTCACATGATGATCGGACATGGTTTAGTTGATTTGGATCATGTATCATTTAGATGACTTGAGGGATGTCTATCTAAGTGGGAGTTCTTAAGTAATTTGATTAACTAAACTTAATTTATCATGAACATAGTCTTGATAGTATTTGCATATCAATGTTATAGATCAATAGCTCGCATATAGCTCCCCTGTTTTAATTTTGATATGTTCCTAGAGAAAAACTAAGTTGAAAGATGATATAGCAATGATGCAGACTGGGTTCATGATCTAAGGATTATCCTCTTTGCTGGACAGAAGAATTATGTCCTTGATGCACCACTAGGTGACAGACATATTGCAAGAGCAGATGTGGACATTATGAACGTTTGACAAGCTCGGTATGATGACTACTTGATAGTTTAGTGCGCCATGCTTTACGGCTTAGGACCGAGACTTCAAAAACATTTTGAAATGCCACAGAGCATATGAGATGTTCCAAGAGCTAAAGTTGGTATTTCAAACTCATGCCCGTGTCGAGAGGTATGAGACCTCTGACAAGTACCTTGCCTACAAGATGGAGGAGAATAGCTCAGCTAGTATGCATGTGCTCCGAATGTCTGGGCATTACAATCGCTTGAATCAAGTCGGAGTTAATCTTCCAGATAAGATAGTGATTGACAGAGTTCTCTATTCACCATCACAAAGCTACTAGAACTTCGTGACGAACTATATTGTGCAAGGAATAACGGAAAAGATTCACGATCTCTTCGCGTTGCTGAAATCGGCGAAGGTAGAAATCAAGAAGGATCATCAAGTGTTGATGGTTAATAAGACCACTAGTTTCAAGAAAAAGGGCAAATGAAAGAGAGGGAACTTCAAGTAGAATGACAAGCAAGTTTCTGCTCCCATGAAGAAGCCCAAAGCTGGACCTAAGCCTGGAACTGAGTGCTTCTACTACAAAGGAAATGGTCACTGGAAGCGTTACTGCCCCAAAAACCTTGGCGGATAAGAAGGATGGCAAAGTGAACAAAGGTATATTTGATATACATGTTATTGATGTGTACTTTACTAGTGTTCATAGCAGCCACTTGGTATTTGATACCGGTTCAGTTGCTAAGATTTGTAACTCGAAACAAGAGTTGCAAAATGAACAGATACTAGTTAAAGGCAAGGTGATGATATGTGTTGGAAGTGATTTCACGGGTGATAAGATCACCATCGCACACTCCCTTTACCTTCAGAATTAGTATTGAACCTAAAATATATGTTATTTGGTGTTTGTGTTGATCATGAATATGATTGGATCATGTTTATTGCAATACGGTTATTCATTTAAGTCAAACAATAATTTTTGTTTTGTTTACATGAATAAAACCTTCTATGGTCATACACTCAATATAAATGGTTTATTCAATCTCGATCGTGGTGATACAGATATTCGTAATATTGATGCCAAAAGATGCAAAGTTGATAATGATAGTGCAACATATTTGTGGCACTGCCGTATAAGTCATATTGGTGTAAAATGCATGAAGAAACTCCATGCATATGGGCTTTTGGAATCACTTGATTATCAATCATTTCATACTTGCGAACCATGCCTCATGGGCAAGATGACTAAAACACCGTTCTCCGAAACAATGGAGCGAGCTAATGAATTAATGGAAATAATACATACCGATGTATGCGGTCCGACGAGTGTTGAGGCTCATGGCGGGTATCATTAATTTCTGACATTCATAGATGATTTGAGCAGATATGGGTATATATACTTAATGAAACACAAGTCCGAAACACTTGAAAATTTCAAAGAATTTCAGAGTGAAGTGGAGAATCACCGTAACAAGAAAATAAAGTTTCTACGATCTGATCACGGAGGCGAATATTTGAGTTACGAGTTTGGCCTTCATTTAGAACAATGTGGAATTGTTTCACAACTTGCGCCACCTAGAACACCACAGCATAATGGTGTGTCTGAACATCGTAACCATACTTTATTAGATATGGTGCGATCTATGATGTCTCTTTCCGATTTACCACTATCGATTTGGGGTTATGCATTACAGACAACTATATTCACGTTAAATAGGGCACCATATAAATCTGTTGAGACGACACCGTTTGAACTTTGGTTTTGCAAGAAACCTAAGCTGTCGTTTCTTAAAGTTTGAGGTTGCGACACTTATGTCAAAAGACTTCAGCCTGATAAGCTCGAACCCAAATCAGAGAAGTGCATCATCATAGGATACCCTACGGAAAAAATTGGGTATACCTTCTACCACAGATCCAAATGCAAGATCTTTGTTGCTGAGAATGGAACCTTTCTAGAGAAGGAGTTTCAATCGAAAGAAGTGAGTGGGAGGAAAGTAGAACTTGATGAGGTAATTGTACCTTCTCTCGAATTGGAAAGTAGTGAAAGAAATATGCCCTAGAGGCAATAATAAAGTTGTTATTTTATATTTCCTTATATCATGATAAATGTTTATTATTCGTGCTAGAATTGTATTAACCAGGAACTTGATAAATGTGTGAATACATAGACAAAATACTGTGTCCCTAGTATGCCTCTACTTGAATAGCCCGTTGATCAAAGATGGTTAAGTTTCCTAGCCATGGACATGGGTTGCCATTTGATGAACATGATCACATCATTAGTGGGATGATGTGATGGACAAGACCCACCCGTTAGCTTAGCATAATGATCGTTCAGTTTTATTGCTACTGATTTCTTCATGTCAAATACATATTCCTCCGACTATGAGATTATGCAACTCTCGGACATCGGAGGAATGCCTTGTGTGCTATCAAATGTCACAACGTAACTGGGTGATTATAAAGATGCTCTACAGGTATCTCCGAAGGTGTTTGTTGGGTTGGCATAGATCGAGATTTTGATTTGTCACTCCGAGTATCGGAGAGGTATCTCTGGGCCCTCTCGGTAATGCACATCATATGAAGCCTTGCAAGCAATGTGACTAATGAGTTAGTTGCGGGATGATGCATTATGGAATGAGTAAAGAGGCTTTCCAGTAATGAGATTGAACTAGGTATGAAGATACCGATGATCGAATCTCGGGCAAGTAACATACCGATGACAAAGGGAATAACGTATGTTGACATTGCGGTTCAGCCGATAAAGATCTTCATATAATATGTGGGAACCAATATGCATCTAGGTTCCGCTATTGGTTATTGACCAGAGAGGTGTCTCGGTCATGTCTACATAGTTCTCGAACACGTAGGGTCCGCACGCTTAACGTTCAATGATGATATGTATTATATGAGCAATGTGTTTTGGTGACCCAAGGTTGTTCAGAGTCCCGGATGAGATCACGAACATGACGAGGAGTCTCGAAATGGTCAAGAGGTAAAGATTGATATATTGGAAGGTAGTATTCGGACACCGGAAGGGTTCCGGAGTGTATCGCGTACATACCGGAGTACCGGAGGGGTTACCGGAAACCCCCGGGGAAAGATATTGGCCATATGGGCCATAGGAGGGAGGCTAACCAGCGCACAAGGGGCTGTCGTGCCCCTCCACAACGGAGGATGCCGAATTGGGCTAGGGCAAGGGGGCGCCACCTTCTATGTCTTGAGTTTGCGTTGGTTTTCGTTGAAAAGGAAAGGGTGATGTAGCAAAGTAGAGTAAGTATTTCCCTCAGTTTTTGAGAACCAAGGTATCAATCCAGTACGAGGCTCCTCACAAGTCCCACGCACCTAGACAAACAAACAAGAACCTCGCAACCAACACAATGAAGGGGTTGTCAATCCCTTCACGACCACTTGCGAAAGTGAGATCTGATAGAGATAATATGATAAGATAAATATTTTTGGTATTTTTATGATATAGATTGGAAAAGTAAAGATGCAAATAAAAGTAGATGGAAAACTTATATGATAAAAGATAGACCCGGGGGCCATGGGTTTCACTAGTGGCTTCTTTCAAGATAGCATAAGTACTACAGTGGGTGAACAAATTAACGTCGAGCAATTGATAGAAAAGCGCATAGTTATGAGATTATCTAGGCATGATCATGTATATAGGCATCACGTCCGTGACAAGTAGACCGACTCCTGCCTGCATCTACTACTATTACTCCACATATCGACCGACTCCTGCCTGCATCTACTACTATTACTCCACACATCGACCGACTCCTGCCTGCATCTAGAGTATTAAGTTCATTAAGAACATAGTAACACATTAAGAAAGATGACATGATGTAGAGGGATAAACTCATGCAATATGATATAAACCCCATCTTTTTATCCTCGATGGCAACAACACAATACGTGCCTTGATGCCCCTGCTGTCACTGGGAAAGGACACCGCAAGATTGAACCCAAAGCTAAGCACTTCTCCCATTGCAAGAAAGATCAATCTAGTAGGCCAAACCAAACTGATAATTCGAAGAGACTTGCAAAGATAACTTAATCACACATAAAAGAATTCAGAGGAGATTCAAATATTTCTCATAGATAAACTTGATCATAAACCCACAATTCATCGGATCTCGACAAACACACCGCAAAAAGAGTTACATCGAATAGATCTCCAAGAAGATCGAGGAGAACTTTGTATTGAGATTCAAAGAGAGAGAAGAAGCCATGTAGATAATAACTATGGACCCAAAGGTCTGTGGTAAACTACTCACAACTCATCAGAAGGGCCTTGGAGATGATGTAGAGGCCCTCCATGGTCGATTCCCCCTCTGGTGGAGCGCCGACAAAGGCTCCAAGATGGGATCTCGCGGATACAGAAGGTTGCGGCGGTGGAATTAGGTTTTCGTATTGCTCCTGGATGTTTTCGGGGTACGTAGGTATATATAGGAGGAAGAAGTAGGTCGGTGGACGCTCGAGGGGCCCATGAGGGTGGGGGGCGGGAACACCCCTTGGGGGCGTGCCGGGCACCCTCGTGGCCGCCTCCTCTGTTGCTTGACGTCAAGTCCCCTGGATCACATTTGTTCCAAAAAGATCGCTCCCGGAGGTTTCATTCCGTTTGGACTCCGTTTGATATTCCTTTTCTTCGAAACACTGAAATAGGCAAGAAAACAGCAATTCGGGCTGGGCCTCCGGTTAGTAGGTTAGTCCCAAAGATGATATAAAAGTGTAAAGTAAAGCCCATAAACATCAAAAACAGGTAATATAATAGCATGGAACAATAAAAAACTATAGATACGTTGGAGACGTATCAAACATCCCCAAGATTAATTCCTGCTCGTCCTTGAGTAGGTAAATGATAAAAACAGAATTTTTGATGTGGAATGCTACCTAGCATAGTTCTCAATGTAATTTTCTTTATTGTGGCATGAATGTTCAGATCCAAATGATTCAAAATAAAAGTTCATATTGACATAAGAAATAGTAATACTTCAAGCATACTAATCAAGCAATCATGTCTTCTCAAAATAACATGGCTAAAGAAAGTTATCCCTACAAAATCATATAGTCTGGCTGTTGCTCTATCTTCATCACACAAAGTATTTAATCATGCATGACCCCAATGA
Organism: Triticum dicoccoides; assembly: GCF_002162155.2. Lineage (NCBI taxonomy): Eukaryota > Viridiplantae > Streptophyta > Magnoliopsida > Poales > Poaceae > Triticum > Triticum dicoccoides. The sequence continues at coordinate 190,844,947 of NC_041391.1, read as the reverse complement.
TAATCCAAGCAATTGTTTCATACTTTAGTAATCTCAAACTTTTTCAACTTTCACGCAATACATGAGCGTGAGCCATGGACATAGCACTATATGTGGAATAGAATGGTGGTTGTGGAGAAGACAAAAAAGGAGAAGATAGTCTCACATAAACTAGGCATATCAATGGGCTATGGAGATGCAATAGATATCAATGTGAGTGAGTAGGGATTGCCATGCAACGGATGCACTAGAGCTATAAATGTATGAAAGCTCAACAAAAGAAACTAAGTGGGGTGTGCATCCAACTCGCTTGCTCACGAAGACCTAGGGCATTTTGAGGAAGCCCATCATTGGAATATACAAGCCAAGTTCTATAATGAAAAATTCCCACTACTATATGAAAGTGACAACATAAGAGACTCTCTATCATGAAGATCATGGTGCTACTTTGAAGCACAAGTGTGGAAAAGGATAGTAACATTGTCCCTTCTCCCTTTTTCTCTCATTTTTTATTTGGCCTTTCTCTTTTTTTTGGACTTTCTCTTTTTTTTGGTGGGCTCTTTTGCCTCTTTTTTTTATAAAGTCCGAAGTATCATCCCGACTTGTGGGGGAATCATAGTCTCCATCATCCTTTCCTCACTGGGACAATGCTCTAATAATGAAGATCATCATACTTTTATTTACTTACAACTCAAGATTACAACTCGATACTTAGAACAAGATATGACTATATATGAATGCCTCCGGCGGTGTACCGGGATATGCAATGAATCAAGAGTGACATGTATGAAAAATTATGAAGGTGGTCTTGCCACAAATACGATGTCAACTACATGATCATGCAAAAGCAATATGACAATGATGATGTGTGTCATAATAAATGGAACAGTGGAAAGTTGCATGGCAATATATCTCGGAGTGGCTATGGAAATGTCATAATAGGTAGGTATGGTGGCTGTTTTGAGGAAGGTATATGGTGAGTGTATGGTACCGGCGAAAGTTGCGCGGCACAAGAGAGGCTAGCAATGGTGGAAGGGTGAGAGTGCGTATAATCCATGGACTCAACACTAGTCATAAAGAACTCATATACTTATTGCAAAAATCTACAAGCTATTGAAAACAAAGTACTACGCGTATGCTCCTAGGGGGATATATTGGTAGGAAAAGACCATCGCTCGTCCCCGACCGCCACTCATAAGGAAGACAATCAATAAATAAAATTGTGCTCCAACTTCATCACAAAGCGGTTCACCATACGTGCATGCTACGGGAATCACAAACTTCAACACAAGTATTCTTTAAATTCATAATTACCCAACTAGCATGAATCTAATATCACCATCCTCATATCTCAAAACAATTATAAAGCATCAAATTGATCATAGCATCCAATTCACTTTCTATGATAGTTTTTATTATACCCAACTCGGATGCCCATCATTCTAGGACCAATTTTATAACCATAGAAAATACCATGATGTTGTAAAAGACTCTCAAAATAATATAAGTGAAGCATGAGAGATCAACAATTTCTAGAAAATTAAGCCACCGCCGTGCTCTAAAAGATATAAGTGAAGCACTAGAGAAAAAACTATCTAGCTCAAAAGATATAAGTGAAGCACATAGAGTATTCTAATAAATTCCAAATCAAGTGGGCTTCTCCCAAAAGGTGCGTAAAGCAAGGATGACTGTGGTAATCTAAAAAGAAAAGACTAAAATCATACAAGACGCTCCAAGCAAAACACATATCATGTGGCGAGTAAAAATATAGCTCCAAGTAAAGTTACCGATAAACGAAGACGAAAGAGGGGATGCCTTCCGGGGCATCCCCAAACTTAGGCTTTTGGTTATATTTGAACATCTTGGGGTGCCATGGGCATCCCCAAGCTTAGTCTCTTGCCACTCCTTATTCCATAGTCCATCAAATCTTTACCCAAAACTTGAAAACTTCACAACACAAAACTCAATAGGAAATCTCATAAGCTCCGTTAGTGCAAGAAAGAAAAACCACCACATAAGGTACTGTAATGAACTCATTCTTTATTTATATTGGTGTTAAACCTACTGTATTCCAACTTATCTATGGTTCATACCCAATGATACTAGCCATAGATGCATCAAAATAAGCAAACAACACACGACAAACAGAATCTGTCAAAAACAGAACAGTCTGTAGCAATCTGTAACTCCAGAATACTTCTGAAACTCTAAAAGTCCTACCAAAATAGGAAGTTCTGTGCAATTTGTCTGTTGATCTACAGCAAAAATAATCAACGCAAAATCACGTTTCTGTGAATTACTAAAATTATTTTTGTGCACACAAAAGTTTCTGTTTTTCAGCAGAATCAAATTAACTATCACCGTAGGTTATCCTATAGGTTCTACTTGGCACAAACACTAATTAAAACATGAAAACACATCTAAACATAAGGTAGATGAAATATTTATTACTAAAAAGAAGCAAAAAGCACGAAACAAAATTAAAATTGGGTTGCCTCCCAACAAGCGCTATCGTTTAACGCCCCTAGCTAGGCATAAGATTTCAACGATGCTCACATGAAAGATAATAATTGAAACACAAAGAGAGCATCATGAAACACGTGACAAACACATCTAAGTATAACAAGCTTCCTATGCATAGGTATATTATAGGCAAACAAATTATCATAGCAAGCAAAAACTAGCATATGCAAGGAAGTGGAAAGAAACAATAGCAATCTCAACATAACGAGAGGTAAGTAACATGAACATTTCTACAACCATATTTTCCTCTCTCATAATAATTACATGTAGGATCATAAGAAAATTCAACAATATATCTATCACAAAACATATTCTTAACACGATCCACATGTATGCAAAGTTGACACTCTTCCAAAATAGTGGGATTAACATTAACTAAAGTCATGACCTCTCCAAACCCACTTTTATCAAAAATTTCATAAGATTGAAAATTCTCCAAATATGTGGGATCTAAAGTTGACACTCTTCCAAACCCACTTTCAATAATATTGCAAACACTATTATCAATCTCATATTCATCATGGGGCTTAAATAAATTTTCAAGATCATAAGAAACATTATCACCCCAATCATGATCATTGCAACAAGTAGTAGACATAGCAAAACTAGCATCCCCAAGCTTAGGGTTTTGCATATTATTAGCACAATTGACATCAATAGAATTTATAGTAAAATCATTGCAATCATGCTTTTTATTCAAGGAGCTATCGTGAATCTCTTCATAAATTTCTTCATCACAATTTTCAGATTCATGAATTTCAAGCAAAACCTCATAAAGATAATTTAGTGCACTCAACTCACTAGCAATTGGTTCATCATAATTGGATCTCTTGAAGAGATTAGCAAGTGTATGAGGATCCATAAACTTTTAGCAAGCGAAGATGCAAGAAAAAAGAAGGCACATGGAGACACAAGATCGAACAGAAGAGGGGCGAAGAAAAGGCAAAGGTGAAGTGGGGGAGAGGAAAACGAGAGGCAAATGGCAAATAATGTAATGCGAGGGAGATGAGTTTGTGATGGGTACTTGGTATGTCTTGACTTGAGCGAAGACCTCCCCGGCAACGGTGCCAGAAATCCTTCTTGCTACGTCTTGAGCTTGCGTTGGTTTTCCTTGAAGAGGAAAGGGTGATGCAGCAAAGTAGCGTAAGTATTTCCCTTAGTTTTTGGGAACCAAGGTATCAATCCAGTAGGAGGCTCCTTAGAAGTCCCACGCACCTACACAAAAAAACAAGAACCTCACAACCAATGCAATAAAGGGGTTGTCAATCCCTTCACGGCCACTTACGGAAGTGAGATTTGATAGAGATAATACGATAAGATAAATATTTTTGGTATTTTTATGATATAGATTGGAAAAGTAAAGATGCAAATAAAAGTAGATGGAAAACTTATATGATAAAAGATAGACCCGGGGGCCATGGGTTTCACTAGTGGCTTCTTTCAAGATAGCATAAGTACTACAGTGGGTGAACAAATTAACGTCGAGCAATTGATAGAAAAGCGCATAGTTATGAGATTATCTAGGCATGATCATGTATATAGGCATCACGTCCGTGACAAGTAGACCGACTCCTGCCTGCATCTACTACTATTACTCCACATATCGACCGACTCCTGCCTGCATCTACTACTATTACTCCACACATCGACCGACTCCTGCCTGCATCTAGAGTATTAAGTTCATTAAGAACATAGTAACACATTAAGAAAGATGACATGATGTAGAGGGATAAACTCATGCAATATGATATAAACCCCATCTTTTTATCCTCGATGGCAACAACACAATACGTGCCTTGATGCCCCTGCTGTCACTGGGAAAGGACACCGCAAGATTGAACCCAAAGCTAAGCACTTCTCCCATTGCAAGAAAGATCAATCTAGTAGGCCAAACCAAACTGATAATTCGAAGAGACTTGCAAAGATAACTTAATCACACATAAAAGAATTCAGAGGAGATTCAAATATTTCTCATAGATAAACTTGATCATAAACCCACAATTCATCGGATCTCGACAAACACACCGCAAAAAGAGTTACATCAAATAGATCTCCAAGAAGATCGAGGAGAACTTTGTATTGAGATTCAAAGAGAGAGAAGAAGCCATGTAGATAATAACTATGGACCCAAAGGTCTGTGGTAAACTACTCACAACTCATCAGAAGGGCCTTGGAGATGATGTAGAGGCTCTCCATGGTCGATTCCCCCTCCGGCGGAGCACCGGCGAAGGCTCCAAGATGGGATCTCGCGGATACAGAAGGTTGCAGCGGTGGAATTAGGTTTTCGTGGTGCTCCTGGATGTTTTCGAGGTACGTAGGTATATATAGGAGGAAGAAGTAGGTCGGTGGACGCTCGAGGGGCCCACGAGGGTGGGGGCACGCCGGGCACCCTCGTGGTCGCCTCCTCTGTTGCTTGACGTCCACTCCAAGTCCCCTGGATCACATTTGTTCCAAAAAGATCGCTCCCGAAGGTTTGAATGTGTTTGGACTCTGTTTGATATTCCTTTCCTTGTAAACACTGAAATAGGCAAAAAAATAGCAATTCAGGCTGGGCCTCTGGTTAGTAGGTTAGTCCCAAAAATGATATAAAAGTGTAAAGTAAAGCCCATAAACATCCAAAATAGGTAATATAATAGCATGGAACAATCAAAAATTTAGATACGTTGGAGACGTATCACCCCCCTTTCCTTCTCCTACTCCCTCTCCTTCCCCCCTTTCCCCCTCCGGTAAAAGGAAGGGGGGAGAATCCAACTAGTAGTTCAAGTGGGACTCCTTCCCACTTGGAGCGCGCCTAGGCCGGCCTCCTCTCGCTCCCTCCTTTATATACCGGGGGATTGCCCCTAGAGAACACACCAATTGTTCCAAGCCGTGTGTAGTGCACCCCTCCACAGTTTACACCTCCGATCATATACTCGCGGCGCTTAGACGAAGCCCTGCGCGGATCACATCACCATCACCGTCACCACGCCGTCGTGCTGACGGAACTCATCTACTCCTTCGACCCTCTGCTGGATCAAGAGATCGAGGGACATCATTGCGCTGAACGTGTGCAGAACTCGGAGGTGTCGTACGTTTGGTACTCGATCAGTCGGAAGGGGAAGACGTTCGACTACATCAACCACGTTAAGTAAATGCTCCCGCATTCGGTCTACGAGGGTTTGTGAACACACTCTCCCCCTCTCATTGATATGCATCTCCTAGATAGATCTTGTGTGAGCGTAGGAAATTTTTTGAGTGCATGCTAGGTTTCCCAATAGTGGCATCCGAGCCAGGTCTATGCGTAGATGATATGCACGAGTAGAACACAAAGAGTTGTGGGCAGTGATCATCATACTTCTTACCACCAGTGTCTTATTTTGATTCGACGGTATTGTTGGATGAAGCGGCCCAGACCAACCTTACGTGACCGCGTTCATGAGACCGGTTCCACCACAGACATGCAACTAGTTTTGCACAAAGGTGGCTCGCGGGTATCTGTTTCTCCAACTTTAGTTGAATCGAATTTGACTGCGGTCGGTCCTTGTGAAGGTTCAGCAAACTTGATAAATCACCGTTGTGGTTTTGTGACCGTAGGTAAGTACGGTTCTTGCTAGAAGCCCGTAGGAGCCACGTAAAAATTGCAACAAAAAAGTAGAGGACGTGTAACTTGGTTTTGCCGGGCATGTTGTGATGTGATATGGTCAAGACATGATGTGATATACGTTGTTGTATGAGATGATTATGTTTTGTAGAAGTTATCGGCAACTAGCAGGAGCCTTATGGTTGTCGCTTTATTGTATGAAATACAAATGCCATGTAATTGCTTTACTTTATCACTAAGCAGTAGCAATAGTCGTAGAAGCAATAGTTGGTGACATGACCACGACACTACGATGGAGATCAAGGTGTCAAGTCGGCAACGATGGAGATCATGACGTTGCTTTGGTGATGGAGATCAAAAGCACAAGATGATGATGGCCATATCATGTCACATGTTTTGATTGCATGTGATGTTTATCTTTATGCATCTTATTTTTCTTAGTACGACGGTTGCATTATAAGATGATCCTTTAGTAAAATTTTCAAGGTATAAGTGTTCTCCCCAAGTATGCACCGTTGCAAAAGTTCTTCGTGCTGAGACACCACGTGATGATCGGGTGGGATAAGCTCTAAATTCAAATACATCGGGTGCAAGACAGTTTTGCGCATGCATAATACTCGGGTTAAACTTGATGAGCCTAGCATGTACAGACATGGCCTTGGAACACTGGAGACCGAAAGGTCGAATGTGAATCATATAGTAGATATGATCAACATAGAGATGTTCGCCATTGATGACTACTCCATCTCACATGATGATCGGACATGGTTTAGTTGATTTGGATCACATATCATTTAGATGACTTGAGGGATGTCTATCTAAGTGGGAGTTCTTAAGTAATATGATTAATTGAACTCAATTTATCATGAACTTAGTCTTGATAGTATTTGAAAATTATGTTGTAGATCAATAGCTCGCGTTATAGCTCCCCTATGTTCTTTGATATGTTCCTAGAGAAAACTAAGTTGAAAGACGATAGTAGCAATGATGCGGACTGGATCCGTGATCTGAGGTTTATCCTCATTGCTGCACAGAAGAATTATGTCCTTGATGCACGGCTAGGTGACCGACCTATTGCAGGAGCAGATGCGGACGTTGTGAATGTTTGGCTATCTCAATATGATGACTACTTGATAGTTTAGTGCACCATGCTATACGGCTGAGAACCGGGACTTCAAAAACGTTTGGAAAGCCACGATGCATATGAGATGTTACAGAGCTAAAATTGGTATTTTAGACTCATGCCCGTGTCGAGAGGTATGAGACCTCTGACAAGTACTTCCCCTAAAAGATGGAGGAGACTAGCTCAGCTAGTGAGCATGTCCTCAGAATGTCTGGGTACTACAATCGCTTGAATCAAGTGGGAGTTGATCTTCCAGATAAGATAGTGATTGACAAAGTTCTCTAGTCAGCATCACCAAGTTACTGGAACTTCGTGATGAACTATAATATGCAAGGGATGGCGAAAGTGATTCCCGAGCTCTTCGTGATGCTAAAATAGACAAAGGTAGAAATCAAGAAAAAGCATCAAGTGTTGATGATTAAACAAGACCACTAGTTTCAAGAAATGGGAAAAGGGAATGAAAGGGAACTTCAAGAAGAATGGCAAGCAAGTTGTCACTCCCGTGAAGAAGCCCAAAGCTGGACCTAAGCCTAAAACTGAGTGCTTCTACTGCAAAGGAAATGGTCACTAGAAGCGGAACTACGCCAAATATTTGGCGGATAAGAAGGATGGAAAAGTGAACAAACGTATATTTGATATACATGTTATTGATGTGTACCTTACTAGTTCTCATAGTGGCCTCTGGGTATTTGATACCTGTTTGGTTGCTAAGATTAGTAACTTGAAACAGGAGTTGTAGAATAAATAGAGACTAGTTGAGGGTGAAGTGATGATGTGTGTTGGAAGTGGTTCCAAGATTGATATGATCATCATCGCACACTCCCTATACTTTTGGGATTAGTGTTGAACCTAAATAAATGTTATTTGGTGTTTTCGTTGAGCATGAATGTGATTAGATCATGTTTATTGCAATACGGTTATTCATTTAATATATAGAATAATTGTTATTTTATTTACATGAATAAAACCTTCTATGGTCATACACCCAATGTTAATGGTTTATTGAATCTCGATCGTAGTGATACACATATTCATAATATTGATGCCAAAAGATGCAAAGTTGATAATGATAGTGCAACTTATTTGTGGCACTGTCGTTTAGGTAATATCGGTGTAAAGCGCATGAAGAAAGTCCATAAAGATGGATTTTTGGACAAGATGGCTAAAACTCCGTTCTCCAGAATAATGGAACGAGCTAATGACATATTGCAAATTATACATACCGATGTATGCGGACCAATGAGTGTTGAAGCTCGTGGCGGGTATTAATACGTCTCCAACGTATCTACTTTTCCAAAAACTTTTGCCCTTGTTTTGGACTCTAACTTGCATGATTTGAATGAAACTAACCCGGACTGACACTATTTTAAGCATAATTGCCATGGTGTTGTTTATTGTGCAGAAAATAAAAGTTCTCGGAATGACCTGAAAATCCACGGAGATAACTTTTGGAAAATATAAAAAATACTGGCAAAAGAATCAAGGCCAGGGGGCCCACACCCTGTCCACGAGGGTGGGGGGCGCGCCCCCTCCCCCTGGGCGCCCCCCCTGTCTCGTGGGCCCCCTGGTGCTCCACCAACCTCAACTCCAACTCTATATTCCGTTTCACGGAGAGAAAAATTAGAGAGAAAGTTCCATTGCGTTTTATGATACGGGGCTGTCGCCAAGCCCAAATCTCTCTCGGGAGGGCTGATCTGGAGTCCGTTCGGTGCTCCAAAGAGGGGGATTCGTCGTCGTCGTCATCATCAACCATCCTCCATCACCAATTTCATGATCCTCACCGCCGTGCGTGAGTAATTCATCGTAGGCTTGCTGGACGGTGATGGGTTGGATGAGATTTACCATGTAATCAAGTTAGTTTTGTTAGGGTTTGATCCCTAGTATCCACTATGTTCTGAGATTGATGTTGCTATGACTTTGCTATGCTTAATGCTTGTCACTAGGGCCCGAGTGCCATGATTTCAGATCTGAACCTATTATGTTTTCATGAATATATGTGAGTTCTTGATCCTATCTTGCAAGTCTATAGTCACCTATTATGTGTTATGATCCGACAACCGCGAAGTGACAATAATCGGGATACTTCTCGATGATGACCATAGTTTGAGGAGTTCATGTATTCACTATGTCTTAATGCTTTGGTCCGGTACTCTATTAAAAGGAGGCCTTAATATCCCTTAGTTTCCAACAGGACCCCGCTGCCACGGGAGGGTAGGACAAAAGATGTCATGCAAGTTCTTCTCCATAAGCACGTATGACTATATCCGGAATACATGCCTACGTTACATTGATGAACTGGAGCTAGTTCTGTATCACCCTATGTTATAACTATTACATGAGGAATCGCATCCGATATAATTATCCATCACTGATCCAATGCCTATGAGCTTTTCACATATTGTGATTTGCTTATTTACTTTTCTGTTGCTACTGTTACAATCACTACAAAACTGCTACCGTTACTTTTGCGACTGTTACCATTACTATCATACTACTTTGCTACTAAATACTTTGCTGCAGATACTAAGTTATCTAGGTGTGGTTGAATTGACAACTCAACTGCTAATACTTGAGAATATTCTTTGGCTCCCCTTGTGTCGAATCAATAAATTTGGGTTGAATACTCTACCCTCGAAAACTGTTGCGATCCCCTATACTTGTGGGCTATCAAGACTATTTTCTGGCGCCGTTGCCGAGGAGCATAGCTCCATTCTTTGAGTCACTTGGGATTTATATCTGCTGATCACTATGAGGAACTTGAAAGACGAAAGAACTAAGATTTTTCCCTCAACTACGAGGGGAGGTAAGGAACTGCCATCTAGCTCTGCACTAGATTCTCCTTCTGTTTTGAGTAAGCTTGCAACACCTAAACCTACTACTGCTTTGAATTCTGATATATCGCATGTTATTGATGATGCCACTTCTTCTATGCATGATACTTATGATGAAACTACTTCTGTGTTTGATACTACTTTGCCATTAGGTGAATTTCTTGATGCACAACTTGCTAGGGTTAGAGAGAATGAAATTATTGAAGATGAAATTATTGATGATAGTGATGATGAAGGTTCTCCCCCTAAGTATGAATTTCCTGTTGTTCCTGAGGTTTATGTTATGGATGAAGAAACTGCTAGAGATCTTCTTGCTTGCAATGATAGATCTGATCTTAAGAAGTTACTAGCTAAACTTAAACAGAAAACTCTAAATGCTAGAATGAAATATGACCCTGCTTTTGCTACTTCACCTATCTTTGTTACTGATAAGGATTATGAATTCTCTGTTGATCCTGAGATAATTACTTTGGTTGAATCTGATCCTTTTTATGGCTATGAATCTGAAACTATAGTGGCACATCTTACTAAGTTGAATGATATAGCCACCCTGTTCACTAATGATGAGAAATCCCACTATTATTATATCCTTAAGATATTTCCGTTCTCATTAAAGGGTGATGCTAAAACTTGGTTTAATTCTCTTGATCCTGGTTGTGTGCGTAGTCCCCGGGATATGATTTATTACTTCTCTGCTAAATATTTCCCTGCTCATAAGAAACAAGTTGCCTTGCAGAAAATATATAATTTTGTGCAAATCGAAGAAGAGAGTCTCCCACAAGCTTGGGGGAGGCTTCTCCGATTACTTAATGCTTTACCTGATCATCCTTTTAAGAAAAATGAAATACTTGATATCTTTTATAATGGACTAATTAATCGATGCTTCCAAGGAATCACTTGGATAGTTGTGCTGGTTGTGTTTTCAGGGAAAGAACAGTCGACTAAGCTGAATCATTATTGAATAATATGTTGACTAATGAAAATAATTGGACTCTTCCTGAGCCAATTCCTGAGCCAATTCCTGAGCTAATTGAGCCAACTCTGAGCCTATTCCTAAACCAGCTCAGAAGAAGAGGGGTGTTCTATTTCTCAGTCCCAAAGATATGCAAGAGGCAAAGAAATCAATGAAAGAAAAAGGTATTAAAGCTGAAGATGTTAAGAATTTACCTCCTATTGAAGAAATACATGGTCTTAATATACCGCCTGTAGAAGAAACACATTGTCTTGATAACCCGACACATGTAGTAAAGGTAAATTCTCTCTATCGATATGATAAGGTTGAAATCCCGTCTATTAAGTTTCCTAGCCAATGTTTAGATGAATTTGATGACTTTATGGTTAGACAAGAAAGTTTTAACGTTTATGTTGGTAGAGAATTAAAGAGTAATTCTTTCATGATAGGACGCTTGAGTGATTATATGGCTAGAGTTAAAGGTGAACTTAAACTCATTCGCAAATATGCTTCTATGGTTACCACTCAAGCTGAACAAGTACTTAAAGCTCAAAGTGATTTGCTCGATGAATTAAATAATAAATATGACTTTGCTGTTAGAGTGGCTACTAGAACTGGTAGAATGACTCAGGAACCTTTGTATCCTGAAGTCCACCCTAAGAGAATTGAGAAAGATTCTCAAAGAAATAATGTAGATGGACCTAGTCCTTCTAAAAGGAAGAAAAAGAAAAACGATAGGACTTTGCATGCTTCTAGTGAACCTGTTGTAGACACACCTGAGAATCCCAATGATATTTCTATTTCTGATGCTGAAACACAATCAGGTGATGAACACGAACCTAGTGATAATGTTAATGATAATGTTCATGTTGATGCTCAACCTAGCAATAATAATGATGTAGATATTGAACCTGCTGTTGATCTTGATAACCCACAATCAAAGAATCAACATTATGATAAGAGAGATTTTGTTGCTAGGAAGCACGGTAAAGAAAGAGAACCATGGGTTCAGAAACCCATGCCTTCTCCTCCTAAACCATCCAAGACAAAGGATGATGAGGATTTTGAGCGCTTTGCTGAAATGATTAGACCTATCTTCTTATGTATGCGCTTAATTGATATGCTTAAAGTAAATCCTTATGCTAAATATATGAAAGATATCATTAAAAATAAAAGAAAGTTACCGGAAGCTAAAATTTCCACCATGCTTGCTACTTATACTTTTAAAGGTGGAATACCTAAGAAACTTGGAGATCCAGGGGTACCAACTATACCATGCTCCATTAAAAGAAACTATGTTAAAACTGCTTTATGTGATCTTGGAGCCGGTGTTAGTGTTATGCCTCTCTATTTATATCGTAGAATTGAGTTGAATAAGTTGACACCTACTGAAATATCTTTGCAAATGGCTGATAAATCAACTGCTATACCTGTCGGTATTTGTGAGGATGTGCCTATCGTGGTTGCAAATGTCACTATCTTAACGGACTTTGTTATTCTTGATATTCCTGAGGACGATAGTATGTCGATTATCCTTGGTAGACCCTTTTTGAATACTGCAGGGGCTGTTATTGATTGCAACAAAGGCAATGTCACTTTTCATGTTAATGGTAATGAGCATACGATACACTTTCCAAGGAAACAACCTCATGTTCACAGCATCAATTCTATTGGAAAAATTCCAACTATCATTATTGGAGGTTTTGAATTTCCTCTTCCTACTGTCAAGAAAAAAAATGATATTCTTATTATTGGGGATGTTCATATCCCCATTGAGGTAACCTAGTGTTATTCAAAATTTCTCTGGTTCCATGATATTCAGAATGAGTTTGTTAACAAGACTTGATCAACCTTGCTAGTGGATTCCTTTTGATGATCATGAGATGGATGAAACTAGAAGGCACAACCTTCTGTACCCTCTTTTTACTTTCTGTTATTTAGAATAAGTAAAGCAAAAATAGTATTATCTGTCTGTTTCCTGAATTATCCATGCAATAAAAAATATCCCGAAAATAAAAGTTCTCCAAATGCCCTACAAATTTAGTATGATTTTTTATGGAATATTTGAGGATTTTAGGCACTGAGAACACAGCAGGGGGGCAAGCACCTGGCCACGATGGTCCAGGGTGCGCCCCTGCCTTGTGGGCCCACGGTGGCCCCCCTCCACTTATTCCTGCACCCACACACTCCATCTTCCTCCCAAAAGAATCCCGATCCAGCTCAAGCACGAGTTCTAGCTCATTTTGCTGCGATTTTCTATCTCCTTTCTCAAAGATCCATTCAGAAAACTGCTTTGGGAGATTGTTGCTTGGTATGTGACTCCTCCATTGGTCCAATTAGTTTTTGTTCTAGTGCTTTATTCATTGCAAATTTTTGCTGCATAGGTGACCCTGTTCTTGAGCTTGCATGTTAAATTTATGAGGTCCCAAGTAATTCTAATGCATGATATAGGCTCTAGGCACTTGTGGGAGTAGTTGCTATCGATCTTGTTTAGTTTGATTCACTTCTATTTTGAAGTTACTAAAAATTTCAGAAATTTTCAGAAACAGATGAAGAGGTTGCTCTTGAGGGGCTCTTCTATCCAAAGCTCCAAGGATAAACAAGCTAAGGAGAAAGAAAAGTCCAAGTATAATCTTCCTCGCGTAGCGGAAGTAAGGCCGTGTGAATGGCCTTGTGATAATTTCTTGAGAGCAGCCGGGATTTATGAAGACTTTTATTCTTTGGCTAAAAATGCGGGCCTCACCGACTTCCTCCACGAACGGATCGAACAATATCTCTTACTTACCAATACTTTCGTGCAAAACTTTTACTATTATCTTAAGAATTCACCTCCTTCAGTATATTTTCATTTATATGATGAGGCTAAGGAAATGTCATTACGTAATTTTTGCATGGCTTGTAGAATACCCTTTGAGGGCAGCTTAGATGAACCACATCGTAAAGATGTGGATAATTTTATTGACACTATTACTGTAGGGGAATCGAGGAAGGGTTATGATGCGAGAATCACTAGCATACATTTTCCTGTTTTACGCTACTTTGCCATATTTGCTAGTCGATGCTTAATTGGTCGTGGAAATAGTGGAAACTTCAGTGTTGCTGATATTATTATTCTGCTTCATGCCTTATTCGGTGATAACACTTTTAGTATGGGTGCCGTTATTGCTAAACGATTAAGTCTAAACCGTACAAAGGGCCCCATCTTTGGAGGTATGTATGCTGCATGCCTTGCTAAACATTTTGAGATACCTATTAGGCATTATGAGAAAGAGGAGACACTGCTGCCCCCTACCTTTTTAGATTACAAGAGCATGGTAGCTCATGAGTTTATTGTTGACAATGATGATAAGATGCTTCTGTATAACCTGAGATTTAATAATAAACACAATGAAATTATTACCCTGCCTGCACCTTCTTTGCTTGATTTAACTGCATGCCATTACCTTGTCTTGCCAAAGCCTGTGTACGTGCATCGAGGCCAGACATCCGCTCCAGAGCCTAAGTCGGAACCTCCACTGGACCCTTATCGTCCATCCTGTTATCAGTGGGATCCGGAGGAGATCGCCAGCCAGTGGTATCCAGATGACACTCCTCAGTACACCGGGGAGAGTAGCCGCGATCCTTGTGCATAGACCAACTTAGGCAAAAAGCCTAAGCTTGGGGGAGTACGTATTTCTCACCAACTTTACAGTCATGTTCACGCACTTATTCTAGTTGTCGGTGCTCATACTTCTTCATTGTACTATCCATGCTAGTTTAATTTTCTTTTTATAGTTTTCTACTTGTGTGTTTGATAAACCTTAAGAAAAACAAAAAAAATAGTTATTTTAATTTCCATGCTTGTAATAGTAATTAAAATAAAACCCAAAAAGATTTCTCCTTCTTCTTTTGCTTGTTGGGAGCTTTCCCGTGTAAATAGTTTTATTTCTTTTATTTCCTTTGGGGGTCGAGAGGAGAAGACCATAATGAAAATGTTTAGTGGCTCTCATATGCATGATTGTTGATTTAACTTAGAGCCCATATTACCTTGTCTTCTCCCTTGAATTGAATGCTTGCAGATTCCAGCTTAGTCCAATGCACGTCCACTATTATTATTATCCACACCGTTCGGTCGTGCAAGTGAAAGGCAATAATGACGATATATGATGGACTGATTGAGATGAGAGAAGCTGGTATGAACTCGACCTCTCTTGTTTTTGTAAATATGATGAGTTCATCGTTCCTGATTCAACCTTGTCGGTGTTCTGGGAATGGGGGTACCCTGACTTGCCTGCCTGCGGCCTGTGGCGTGGCTCAAGGAGTGGCCCAGTACGACCCATCTTCATCAACACATGCTCAAGACCCTCGCGAGGGGCCAAGCCTCGCGGGGTGGACGACATGAGGCTTCCTCGGGCACAGCCTCGTCAGGCTGGCTCGCGAGGAGGCGGAGAGATCAAGGCGGGGTACCTCACGAGGTGCCCATGACGCAAGCCATGACGACCAAGGCCAGGCGGGCGCCGGCCTGCACAGAGTCCTTGTTTCCTCTTTGGTGCAAAGGGGGCAAGTGTAGGCAAGAGTATCAAGCAAAGGCAACCATTTCGGTGCAACAAGACCAAGACCAGCAGGACGGCAAAATGGAGGTCATCGTGGAGCCCAAGCCGGCGTCATCGTCAGGGTCTTTGGCAGGCGAGGACCAACTTTAGTCAGGATAAGTGTACTAGATGTTCCCCTTCAAAATGGCCAACTGTTGGCGCCCTTCCCACTCAATATTTGGGAAGAGGCCCAGGGCCTCCGCCTATAAATAGGACTAGCCACCCACAGGGTAGAGGCATCGAAAGAATGAGGATAGAAAGATAGAGAAAGAGAGAGAGAGAGAGAGAGAGAGAGAGAGAGAGAGAGAGAGAGAGAGAGAGAGAGAGAAGCGACTGAACTCCCCCTAGCAGTTCATCGCACCAGCCAAGAACAGACCCTCGCGAGGCTATTCTTCCTTGTACTATTCATCATCAGCCCTAGAGGCAATCCACACACCTAACACTGGAGTAGGGTGTTACACCACCATGGTGGCCCAAACCAGTATAAACCTTGTGTCCTTTGTGTTGTTCTTTGTGTAGTTTAGATCCTTGCGAGGCGACGAGACATGGCTAGGCAGTAGGTGTGATCTCCGCGTGCACCCCAGAGTTCGAACCTTGAGGGTCTGCCGGAACCCGAAATCCGACATTTGGTGCGCCAGGTAGGGGTGCACCGGAATCTGCCTTCCGTTGCCTCGTGTTTTCGCCGCTCATCGCATCCATGTCAGACGCTCGTCGAGCCCGTGCCGAGCGCCGGGCCGCTCTCGCCACTCGCGTCGCCCAGATGGCCCCCGTCAGCGGGCGCCCCTGCCGTTCCCCGTCGCCTGTCGTCAACGCCGCCACCGGCCCGGCGGGGAACGAGCAGTAGGCATCGTCCCTGCATCCTTCGGTGTGGCGAGAAGGCCGCACCGCCACCCCGTCGCTGACTCCAGCCGGTTCCTTGTCCCACGCCCGTCGCGCTCCTACGGACGCGCATGCCGCACTGCTCCTGGCACGGGAGCTCCTGCACTACCGTCCCATCGACGACCTCTACGACGAGTGGCTCGCCCGCATCACCGAGCTCGTTAGCGCCGCTGGGGGCTCCCCTGCGCCATCCCTCTCACTACACCGCACCCCGCCCTGCGCGGGCAACGAAGTTCCGGGGGCGCCTCAGCCGCCTCCCCCTCAAGAAGGCGCCTTGGCCCCAAGGCGCGTGGCCCCTGGACGGGGCGCCAGCACAGCAAGAGAAGAGCTGCCAAGAGATCCCTCGTCCCCAAGAAGCTGCCCATGTGCTCCCCACACTGGCCCGGCACGAACGCGCTCTTGCTCCAGCACGCCAAGACCCCGTGCTACTCCAGGCGGCAGCGCACGGAGACTCGCAAGATCAAGCTCTCCGTCACCAAAGGGCTTCCGCGGCCACTGCAGGCTGCCGCGCCTTCTCCACCGAGCTGCGCAGCGTGGCCTGGCCGGGCAAGTTCAAGCCAGATCTGCCCCCGCGCTAGGATGGCACGGCTGACCCTGCTGAGTTCCTCCAGCTCTACGAGCTGGGCATCGAAGCCGCCAACAGGGACGAGAAGGTCATGGCGAACTGGTTCCTCATGGCGCTCAAGGACGGCGCCCGCACCTGGCTCCTGAACCTTGCTCCTGGCACAATCTCCTCCTGGGATGAGATGCGCACCCGATTCATCGCCAACTTCCAAGGCACACGCGATCGACCCCCGACCATGAGCGACTTGCGCCGCATCAAGCAGCAGGCGGGAGAGACCTTGCAGAAGTTCATCCAGTGCTTCAACAGTGCTCGCCTTAAGATCCCCAAGGTGTCTGAGGAGGCCATCATCTCAGCCTTCTCCGACAGTGTACGTGACATCAAGATGAAGGAGGAGCTTGCGATCCATGAGGACCTGTGCACTTCCCTGGAGCTGTTCAAGTTGGCGACCAAGTGCGCTAGGGCTGAGGAAGGGCGCCTTTCCCTCCTCGAGCTGCCAGCTCCCGACCCAGAAGAGAAGAAGCCCAAGGCCAAGGACATGAAGCACAAGGGGGCTGCCGTACTTGCAGCAGAACCGAACACCAAGCGAGGCAGGGATCATCCTGAGTCATCCAAGTGCAGCCGGTACTGCGTGTACCATGACCTCCACACCCACAACACCAACGAATGCCAAGAGCTCAGGGCCGTGCAGGATGTGCGTGCCGGCCGACGCCCCGAGCGCACGACCAGGGCTATGGCCGAGGAGGAGGAAGAGGTGGAGGACGTTGGGAAGACCGTGGCCCTCGCCAAGGGTGGCGTGACCGACCTCGCGATGACCGCTGGCAGGACTAGCCTCGTGAGGGAGGTTGGGGGGACCCACCTTGCGAGGGGGGTTGGAGGGATCAGCCTCGCGAGGATCACCCACAAGGCAATGCGGGCCTCCCTCCTCTACCACCACAGCCGAGGAGGAATGAAGACCATCATCAGGACGAGGGGGCTGGAGGCTTCCAGGAGCCGCGCGCAATCGCTTGCATCTTGGGCGGTGCTCAGGCCCCGGCCTCTCAGCGCATCTTCAAGCAGTTTGCTTGTGAAGTGAATGCAGTCCTCCCCAAGCTCGAGGTCACACGCCCTCTCAGGTGGTCAGCATGCGCCATCATGTTCAGCTCAGCGGATCAGCTCAAGTGCGCGGCCACAGCCGGAGTCCTCCCGATGCTTTGTTCCCCAATCATCAGCAACGTGCAAGTCACCAGGACCCTCATCGATGGCGGAGTAGGGCTCGATGTCCTATCAGTCGAGACGTTCAACAATCTCCAAGTGCCCTACAATCAGCTGCAGCCAACCAAGCCTTTCTCAGGAGTCACTGATGGTTCCACGGTTCCGATATGGCAAGTCCTCCTTCCTGTCACCTTTGGGAAGCGTGACAACTACCACACCAAGCTCATTGACTTCGACATCGCTCACATTCGCCTGCCGTATAATGCCATCCTCGGGTACCCAGTCCTGGCCAAGTTCCTGGCAGTGACTCATCACGGCTACAATGTCCTCAAGATGCCAGGAAGCGGTGAAGTCATCACGGTGCCTTGTGAAGAGAGGGACGCTATGTGTTCTCTGGAGCGTGCTTTCCAAGCCGCATCAATTGAAGACCTAGATCACAGGAGCGGGAGGCTTCCCGAGGCTGCTCCGAAGAAGAAGAAGACATCGCCTGTTCCACCCCTCGGGAGGCAGGACAACAGGAGGCTTCCTCGGGCACAGCCTCATCAGGCTGGCTCGCGAGGAGGCGGAGAGATCAAGGTGGGGTACCTCACGAGGTGCCCATGACGCAAGCCATGACGACCAAGGCCGGGTGGGCGCCAGGCGGGCGCCGGCCTGCGCAGAGTCCTTGTTTCCTCTTTGGTGCAAAGGGGGCAAGGGCAGGCAAGAGTATCAAGCAAAGGCAACCATTTCGGTGCAACAAGACCAAGACCAGCAGGACGGCAAAATGGAGGTCATCGTGGAGCCCAAGTCGGCGTCATCGTTAGGGTCTTTGGCAGGCAAGGACCAACTTTAGTCAGGATAAGTGTACTAGATGTTCCCCTTCAAAATGGCCAACTGTTGGCGCCCTTCCTGCTCAATATTTGGGAAAAGGCCCAGGGCCTCCGCCTATAAATAGGACTAGCCACCCACAAGGTAGAGGCATCGAAAGAACGAGGATAGAAAGATAGATAGAGAGAGAGAAGCGACTGAACTCCCCCTAGCAATTCATCGCACCAGCCAAGAACAGACCCTCGTGAGGCTGTTCTTCCTTGTACTATTCTTCATCAGCCCCAGAGGCAATCCACACACCACACACTGGAGTAGGGTGTTACACCACCATGGTGGCCCGAACAAGTATAAACCTTGTGTCCTTTGTGTTGTTCTTCGTGTAGTTTAGATCCTTGCGAGGCGATGAGACACGGGTAGGCAGTAGGTGTGATCTCCGCGCGCACCCTAGAGTTCGACCCTTGAGGGTCTGCCGGAACCCGAAATCCAACAAGCCTATTATGAATAAACATGTTTGCAATGAAAATTAGAGATTATAGTTGCTTATGCCATGCTTAATTAGCTAGGAGCTTATAATGGTTTACCTTGCGTGACAACATGCTATTAAAATGGTTGTGATGTGGTATGATAGGGTGGTATCCTCCTTTGAATGATTCGAGTGACTTGACTTGGCACATGTTCACGCATGTAGTTGAAACAAATCAACATAGCCTTCACGATATTTATGTTCATGGTGGATTATATCCTACTCATGCTTGCACTTAGTGTTAATTAATTTTAATGCATGTTCATGACTGTTGTCGCTCTCTTAGTTGGTTGCTTCCCAGTCTTTTCCTAGCCTTCACCTGTACTAAGCGGGAATACTGCTTGTGCATCCAAACTCCATAAACCCCAAACTTATTCCATATGAGTCCACCATACCTTCCTATATGCGGTATTTACCTGCCATTCCAAGTAAACTTGTATGTGCCAAACTCCAAACCTTCAAACGAAATTCTGTTTTGTATGCTCGAGCAGCTCATGTTTCAACTAGGGCTGTTTGTATCTTCCATGCTAGGTGGGTTATTCTCAAGTGGAGTGGACTCCGCTCCTCATTCACGAGAAAATGGCTGGTAACGGGATGCCCAGTCCCATGTTCAAAAAGATCAAAGCAAATCGAAATAATTAAACAAAACTCCCCCAGGGTTGTTGCTAGTTGGAGGCACTCGTTGTTTCGAGAAAGCCATGGATTGATGCTTGTTGGTGGTGGGGGAGTATAAACTTTACCATTCTGTTTGGGAACCGCCTATAATGTATGTAGCATGGAAGATATTGAGATATCATAGTTGTTATGTTGACAATGAAAGTATACCGCTCAAAATGTTATTCATCTCTATTTTAAAATCAAGCTCTGGCACCTCTACAAATCCCTGCTTCCCTCTACGAAGGGCCTATCTATTTACTCTTATGTTGAGTCATCACCCTCTTATTAAAAAGCACCCACTGGAGAGCACACTGTAATTTGCATTCATTACTATTAGTTTATATTGGGTATGACTTGACTGGATCTCTTTTACCAAGAATTACAATGTTTAGTCAGTCCTTGATCTTTAAAGGTGCTCTGCATTTATGTTTTGCGGTCTCAGAAATGGCTAGTGAGATACCATCTAGTTATATTAGATTATGATTGTTTTGAGAAAGTGTTGTCATCCGAGTTTTATTATTATTGCTCGCTAGTTGATTATCCCATTGATATGAGTAAACATGACACCTAAGTGTTATTGTGAATATGGTCAGTTCATAATCTTTGCTGAAAACTTGAATGCTGACTTTACATATTTACAACAACAAGAGGAAATAGAGTTTGTAAAAGTTTTTCTTTATCACTTTCAGTTTATCAACTGAATTGCTTGAGGACAAGCAAAGGTTTGAGCTTGGGGGAGATGATACGTCTCCAACGTATCTACTTTTCCAAACACTTTTGCCCTTGTTTTGGACTCTAACTTGCATGATTTGAATGAAACTAACCAGGACTGACGTTGTTTTCAGCAGAATTGCCATGGTGTTGTTTATTGTGCAGAAAACAAAAGTTCTCGGTATGACCTGAAAATCCACGGAGATAACTTTTCGAAAATATAAAAAATACTGACAAAAGAATCAAGGCCAGGGGGTCCACACCATGTCCACGAGGGTGGGGGCGCGCCCCCTCCCCCTAGGCGCGAACCCCCTGTCTCGTGGGCCCCTTGGTGCTCCACCGACCTCAACTCCAACTCTATATATTCCGTTTGACGGAGAGAAAAATCAGAGAGAAAGTTTCATCGCGTTTTACGATATGGAGCCGCCGCCAAGCCCTAATCTCTCTCGGGAGGGCTAATCTGGAGTCCGTTCGGGGCTCCGGAGAGGGGGATTCGTCGCCGTCGTCATCATCAACCATCCTCCATCCCCAATTTCATGATGCTCACCGTCGTGCGTGAGTAATTTCATCATAGGCTTGCTGGACAGTGATGGGTTGGATGAGATTTACCATGTAATCAAGTTAGTTTTGTTAGGGTTTGGTCCCTAGTATCCACTATGTTCTGAGATTGATGTTGCTATGACTTTGCTATGCTTAATTCTTGTCACTAGGTCCCGAGTGCCATGATTTCAGATCTGAACCTGTTATGTTTTCATGAATATATGTGAGTTCTTGATCCTCTCTTGAAAGTCTATAGTCACCTATTATGTGTTATGATCCGACAACCCCGAAGTGACAATAATCGGGATACTTCTCGGTGATGACCGTAGTTTGAGGATTTCATGTATTTACTATGTGTTAATGCTTTGGTTCGGTACTCTATTAGGATCCCGCTGCCACGGGAGGGTAGGACAAAAGATGTCATGCAAGTTCTTTTCCATAAGCACGTATGACTATATCTAGAATACATGCCTATGTTACATTGATGAACTGGAGCTAGTTCTGTATCATCCTATGTTATAACTATTACATGAGGAATTGCATCCTACATAATTATCCATCACTAATCAAATGCCTACGAGCTTTTCACATATTGTCCTTTGCTTATTTACTTTTCTGTTGCTACTGTTACAATCACTACAAAACTGCCGTCATTACTTTTGCCACTGTTACCATTACTATCATACTACTTTGCTAGTAAATACTTTGCTGCAGACACTAAGTTATCCAGGTGTGGTTGAATTGACAACTCAACTGCAAATACTTGAGAATATTCTTTGGCTCCCCTTGTGTCGAATTAATAAATTTGGGTTGAATACTCTACCCTCGAAAACTGTTGCGATCCCTTATACTTGTGGGTTATCAGGTATCGTTATTTTCTAACCTTCACAGATGATTTTAGCAGATATGGGTATATCTACTTAATGAAACACAAGTCTGAAACATTTGAAAAAGTTCAAAGAATTTCAGTGTGAAGTGGAAAATCATCGTAACAAGAAAATAAAGTTTCTACAATCTGATCGCGGAGGCGAATATTTGAGTTACGAGTTTGGCCTCCATTTAAAACAATGTGGAATAGTTTCACAACTCACGCCACCTGGAACACCACAGCGTAAGTGTCCAAATGTCGTAACCATACTTTACTAGATATGGTGCGATCTATGATGTCTATTACCGATTTACCACTATCGTTTTGGGGCTATGCATTAGACAGCTGCATTCACATAAAACAGGGCATCGTCAAAATCCGTTGAGACGACACCGTACGAACTCTGGTTTGGCAATAAACCTAAGTTGTCGTTTCTTAAAGTTTGGGGTAGCGATGCTTATGTCAAAAGGCTTCAGCCTGATAAGCTCGAGCCCAAATCGAACAAGTGCGTCTTCATAGGATACCCTAGGGTAACAATTGGGTACACCTTCTATCACAGATCCGAAGGAAAGAACTTTGTTGCCAAGAATGGAACCTTTCTAGAGAAGGAGTTTCTCCCAAAAAAAGTGAGTGGGAGGAAAGTAGAACTTGATAAGGTAGTTGTACCTTCTCTAAATTTGGAAAGTACCTCATTCGAGAAATCCGTTCCCGTGATGCCTACACCAACTAGAAAGGAAGCTAATGATAATGATCATGAAACTTCAGATCAAGTTACTACTAAACCTTGTAGGTCAACCAGAGCACGTTCCACACCAGAGTGGTATGGTAATCCTGTTCTGGAAGTCATGTTACTAGAGCATGATGAACCTTCGAACTATGAAGAAGCGATGATGAGCCCAGATTCTGATAAATGGCTTGAGGCCATGAAATCTGAGATAGGATCCCTATATGAGAACAAAGTGTGGACTTTGGTGGACTGTCCGATGATCAGCAAGCCATTGAGAATAAATGGATCTTCAAGAAGAGGACTGCCGCTGATAGTAATGCCACTATCTACAAAGCTCAACTCGTCGCAAAAGGTTTTTGACATAGTTCAAGGAGTTGACTACGATGAAACTTTCTCAACCATAGCGATGCTTAACTTTGTCCGAATCATGATAGCAATTGCCACATTTTATGATTATGAAATCTAGTAAATAGATGTCAAAAACTTCATTCCTTAATGTATATTAAGGAAGAATTATATATGATGCAACCAGAAGGTTTTGTCAATCCTAAAGGTGCTAACAAAGTGTGCCAGCTCTAGCGATCCATCTATGGACTGGTGCAAGCATCTCATAGTTGTAATATACGCTTTGATAAGGTGATCAAAGCATATTGTTTTATACACACTTATGGTGAAGCCTGTATTTACAAGAAAGTGAGTGGGAGCACTACAACTTTTTTGATAAGTATATGCGAATGACATGTTGCTGATCGAAAATGATGTAGAATTTTCTGGAAAGCATAAAGGAGAGTTTGAAAGGAGTTTTTCAAAGAAAGACCTCGGTGAAGCTGCTTACATATTGGGCATCAAGATCTATAGAGATAGTTCAAGATGCTTGATAAGATTTTTCAATGAGTACATATCTTGACAAGATTTTGAAGTAATTCAAAATGGAACAGTCAAAGAAGGAGTTCTTGCCTGTGTTGTAAGGGGTAAAGTTGAGTAAGACTCAAAACCCAACCACAGTAGAAAATAGAAAGAGAATGAAAGTCATTCCCTATGCCTCAGCCATAGGTTCTATAAAGTATGCTATGCTGTGTACCAGACCTATTATGTACCTTATCATGAGTTTGGCAAGGGGTGATAGCGGTCCAAGTTATCCTTAGTTACCTAAGAGGACTAAGGAAATATTTCTCAGTTATGGAGGTGACAAAGAGTTCGTCGTAAAGAGTTACGTTGATGCAAGCTTTTACACCAATCCAGATGACTCTAAGTCTCGTTTTGGATACATATTGAAAGTGGGAGCAATTAGCTAGAGTAGCTCCATGCACAACATTATAGACATAGAAATTTGCAAAATACATACGGATCTGAATGTGACAGACCCGTTGACTAAACATCTCTCACAAACAAAACAGGATCACTCCTTAATACTCTTTGGGTGTTAATCACATAGCGATGTGAACTAGATTATTGACTCTAGTAAACCCTTTAGGTATTCGTCACATGGCGATGTGAATTATGGGTGTTAATCACATAAAGATGTGAACTATTGGTGTTAAATCACATGGCGAACTAGATTATTGACTCTAGTACAAGTGGGAGACTGAAGGAAATATGCCCTGGAGGCAATAATAAAGTTGTTATTTTATATTTCCTTATATCATGATAAATGTTTATTATTCATGCTAGAATTGTATTAACCGGAAACTCGATACATATGTGAGTACATAGACAAAACACCGTGTACCTCGTATGCATGTACTTGACTAGCTCGTTGATCAAAGATGGTTAAGTTTCCTCGCCATGGACATGTGTTGTCATTTGATGAACGGGATCACATCATTAGTGGAATGATGTGACAGACAAGACCCATCTGTTAGCTTCGCATAATGATCGTTCCATTTTATTGCTACTGCTTTCTTCATTTCAGATACATATTCCTCCGACTATGAGATTATGCAACTCCCGACACCGGAGGAATGCCTTGTGTGCTATAAAACGTCACAACATAACCGTGTCATTATAAAGATGCTCTACATGTATCTCCGAAGGTGTTTGTTGGGTTGGCATAGATCGAGATTAGGATTTCTCACTCCGAGTATCGGAGAGGTATCTCTGGGCCCTCTCGGTAATTCACATCATATGAAGCCTTGCAAGCCATGTGACTAATGAGTTAGTTTCGGGATGATGCATTACGGAACGAGTAAAGATACTTGCCAGTAACGAGATTGAACTAGGTATGAATATACCAACGATCGAATCTCGGGCAAGTAACATACCGATGACAAAGGGAATAACGTATGTTGACATTGCGGTTCGACCGATAAAGATCTTCGTAGAATAAGTGGGAACCAATATGAGCATCCAAGTTCCTCTATTGTTTATTGACCGGAGAGGTGTCTCGGTCATGTCAACATAGTTCTCGAACCCTTTGGGTCCACACGCTTAACGTTCGGTGACGATATGTATTATACGAGTTATGTGTTTTGGTGACCAAAGGTTCTTCGGAGTCCCAGATGAGATCACGGACATGAAAAGGAGTCTAGAAATGGTCGAGAGGTAAAGATTAATATATTGGAATGTAGTATTCGGATACCAGAAGGGTTCCGGAGTGTATCGGGTACATACCGGAGTACCGGAGGGGTTATCGGAACCCCCCGGGGAAAGATATGGGCCATATGGGCCATAGGAGGGAGGCTAACCAGCCCACAAGGGGTTGGTGCGCCCAACACAAGGGAGGAGGCCGAATTGGACTAGGGAAAGGGGGCGCCACCCCCCTTTCCTTCTCCTACTCCCTCTCTTTCCCCCTTTCCCCTCTGGTAAAAGGAAGGGGGCCGAACCCAACTAGGAGTCCAAGTGGGACTCGTTCCCACTTCGGGAGCACCTAGGCCGGCCTCCTCTCCCTCCCTACTTTATATAAGGGGGGCGCCCCTAGAGAACACACCAATTGTTCCAAGCCGTGTGCGGCTGAGGGAGTCCTGGATTAGGGGGTATCCGGACGGCCGGACTATATACTTCGTCCGTTCTATTGTTGCGTGAAGATACAAGACTCAAGACTACGCCCCGTGTCCGGATGGGACTCTCCTTTGCGTGGAAGACAAGCTTGGCGATCTGGATATTATATTTCCTTCCTTGTAACCGACTCCGTGTAAACCCTAGCCCTCTCCGGTGTCTATATAAACCGGAGAGTTTGGTCCTTAGAGGGACCATCAAAATCATACACATCATAGGCTAGCTTCTAGGGTTTAGCCTCTACGATCTCGTGGTAGATCAACTCTTATACTACTCATATCATGAATATCAATCAAGCAGGAAGTAGGGTTTACCTCCATCGAGAGGGCCCAAACCTGGGTAAACGTTGTGTCCCTTGCCTCCTGCTACCATTAGCCTAAGACGCACAGATCTGGACCCCCTACCCGAGATCCACCGGTTTTGACACCGCAGCGGCGCCCCTCCTCCACAGTTTATGCCTCCGGTCATATTCTCGCGGTGCTTAGGCGAAGCCCTGCGCAGATCACATCACCGTCACCGTCACCACACTGTCATTGTGACGGAACTCATCTACTCCTTTGACCCTCTGCTGGACCAAGAGCTCGAGGGACGTCATCACGCTGAACGTGTGCAGAACTCGGAGGTGCCGTATGTTCGGTACTCGATCGGTCGGAGCGAGAACACATTTGACTACATCAACCGCGTTAAGTAAAAGTTTCCGCTTTCGGTCTACGAGGGTAGGTGGACACACTCTCCCCCTCTCATTGCTATGCATCTCCTAGATAGATCTTGCGTGAGCGTAGGATTTTTTTTTTGAAATTGCATGGTACATTTCCCAACAAGTAGCACATCAATGAAATCCGTTCCCGTGATGCCTACACCAACTAGAGAGGAAGCTAATCATGATGATCATGAAACTTCGGATCAAGTTCCTACATGACCTCGTAGGTCGAACAGAGCATGTTCCACACCGGAGTGGTACGGTAATCTTGTCCTGGAAGTCATGTTATTAGACCATGGCGAACCTACGAACTATGAAGAAGCTATGATGAGCCCAGATTCCGACAGATGGCTTGAGGCCATGAAATCTGAGATAGGATCCATGTATGAGAACAAAGTGTGGACTTTGGTGGACTTGCCCAATGATCGGCAAGCCATTGAGAATAAATGGATCTTCAAGAGGAAGATGGACACTGATGGTAGTGTTACTATCTACAAAGCTCGACTTGCCACAAAAGGTTTTCGACAAGTTCAAGGAGCTGACTACGATGAGACTTTCTCACTCGTGGCGATGCTTAAGTCTATACGAATCATGTTAGCAATTGCCGCATTTTATGAAATCTGGAAAATGGATGTCAAAACTGCATTGCTTAATGGATTTCTTAAAGAAGAGTTGTATATGATGCAACCAAAAGGTTTTGTCGATCCTAAATGTGGTAACAAAGTGTGCAAGCTCCAGTGATCCATTTACGGACTGCTGCAAGCATCTTGGAGTTGAAATATACGCTTTGATGAGGTGATCAAAGCATATGGTTTTATACAGACTTTTGGAGAAGCCTGTATTTACAAGAAAGTGAGTGGGAGCTCTGTAGCACTTCTAATATTGTATGTGGATGTCATATTGTTGATTGGAAATGATTTAGAATTTCTGCATAGCGTAAAAGGATCCATGAATAAGAGTTTTTCAATGAAAGACCTCGATGAAGCTGCTTATATATTGGGCATCAAGATCTATATAGAGATAGATTAGGACGCTTGATAAGACTTCCAATGAGTACATACCTTGACAAGATTTTGAAGGAGTTCAAAATGGATCAGTCAAAGAAGGAGTTCTTGCCTGTATTGTAAGGTGTGTAGTTGAGTATAGACTCAAAACCCAACCACGACAGAAGATAAAGAAAGAATGGAAGTCATTTCCTATGCCTCCGGCATAGGTTCTATAAAGTATGCCATGCTGTGTACAAAACCTTTTGAGTACTGTCGGTGTCAAAACCGGCGGATCTCGGGTAGGGGGTCCCGAACTATGCGTCTAGGCGGATGGTAACAGGAGACAAGGGGCACGATGTTTTTACCTAGGTTCGGGCCCTCTCGATGGAGGTAAAACCCTACTCCTGCTTGATTAATATTGATGATATGGGTAGTACAAGAGTGGATCTACCACGATATCAAGGAGGCTAAGCCCTAGAAGCTAGCCTATGGTATGATTGTTGTTGTGATTGTTGTCCTACGGACTAAAACCCTCCGGTTTATATAGACACCGGAGAGGGCTAGGGTTACACAGAGTCGGTTACAATGGTAGGAGATCTACATATCTGTATTGCCAAGCTTGCCTTCCATGTCAAGGAAAGTCCCATCCGGACACGGGACGAAGTCTTCAATCTTGTATCTTCATAGTCTTGGAGTCCGGCCGATGATGATAGTCCGGCTATCCGGACACCCCCTAGTCCAGGACTCCCTCAAGTACCTTGCCATTAGTTTGGCAAGAGGGTACAATAGTGATCCAGGAGTATATCACCGGACAGCGGTCAAAATTATCCTTAGAGGACTAAGGAAATATTTCTCGGTTATGAAGGTGATAAAGAGTTAGTTGTAAATAGTTACGTCGATGCAAGCTTTGACACCGATCTGGATGACTCTGAGTCTCAATCTGGATACATATTGAAAGTGGGAGCAATTAGCTAGAGTAGTTCCATGCATAGCATTGTAGACATAGAGATTTGGAAAATACATACGGATCTGAATATGACAGACCCGTTGACTAAGCCTCTCTCACAAGCAAAACATGATCACACCTTAGTACTCTTTGGGTGTTAATCACATGGCGATGTGAACTCGATTGTTGACTCTAGTAAACTCTTTGGGTGTTAGTCACATGGCGATGTGGACTAGATTATTGACTCTAGTGCAAGTGGGAGATTGAAGGAAATATGCCCTAGAGGCAATAATAAAGTTATTATTTTATATTTCCTTATTCATGATAAATGTTTATTATTCATGCTAGATTTGTATTAACCGGAAACTTGATACATGTGTGGATACATAGACAAAACACTGTGTCCCTAGTAAGCCTCTACTAAACTAACTTGTTAATCAAAGATGGTTAAGTTTCCTAACCATAGACATGTGTTGTCATTTGATGATCGGGATCACATCCTTAGGAGAATGATGTGATGGACAAGACCCATCCGTTAGCTTAGCATATTGATCGTTCAGTTTTATTGCTATTGCTTTCTTCATGTCAAATACATATTCCTTCGACTATGAGATTATGCAACTCCCAAATACCGGAGGAATACCTTGTGTGCTATCAAATGTCACAACATAACTGGGTGATTATAAAGTTCCTCTACAGGTGTCTCCGAAGCTGTTTGTTGGGTTGGCATAGATCGAGATTAGGATTTGTCACTCCGAGTATCAGAGAAGTATCTCTGGGCCCTCTCGATAATGCACATCATAAGAAGGCTTGCAAGCAAAGTAACTAATGAGTTAGTTATAGGATGATGTATTATGGAACGAGTAAAGAGACTTGCCGGTAACGAGATTGAACTAGGTATGTGGATACCGACGATCGAATCTCGGGCAAGTAACATACCAATGGATAAAGGGAATAATGTATGTTGTCATAACGGTTCGACCGATAAAGATCTTTGTAGAATATGTAGGAACCAATATGAGCATCCAGGTTCCCCTATTGGTTATCAACCGGAGATGTGTCTCTGTCATGTCTACATAGTTCTTGAACCTGTAGGGTCCACACGCTTAACGTTAGATGATGATTTAGTATAATATGAGTTATGTGATTTGGTGACCGAATGTTGTTCTGAGTCCCGGGTGAGATCATGGACGTGACGAGGAGTCTTGAAATGGTCGAGAGGTAAATATTGATATATAGGACGATGGTATTCAGACACTGGAAGTGTTTCGGAGGGTATCGGGTACTTATCGGGTCACCAGAAGATGTTTCGGCTACCCTGGCAATCCTATGGGCCTTGTGAAGGAACACACCAGCCCACAAGGGGCTGGTGCGCCCTATAAGGGTATAGGAGGAGGAGAAAGAAAAGGGGGAAGGGCAAGGATGGTGTGGATTAGGATTCCCACTTCCTTCCCTCACCCCCCTCTTTCCTTCCCCTTCATGCATACATGGAAAGGGGTCGCAGAGAAAGGCAGGGCCCCTAGGGGGCGGCGGCCAACCCTAGGGTGTGTCACTCCCCAAAACATGGCTCGGACGCAATAGCCGCCACGTGTTTACAAACAAAAGATTATAAAGGTGTGAGTCCTAAACTAAAACATTTCACAATAATACACATATATAGCATGTCTTCTTTATTCTGGGGATACAAAGCTCTTGCTAAAAATAAACTACTAAATTACTTTAATTTATCCCCTCCCGGTGCATGCTACGCCTACTGCTCCAAGCCATGCTCAGGATCATTACCACTTTGGGCTGCAAAAACAGAAATAGGCGAGGGTGAGTATGATGATTCATACCCAGCAAGTAGCATTTTATCAAGTGTATGAAAGGAGAAAGTATTATGAATATCACAATGGTACAATTCAATTTCAAGGAAAGGATAAGACAACACTGGACGGATTTAGTAATAGGAATAAAGTATTACCAAAGGTTGAATTTAAAGATAATATCCAACGGAGTTCAAAGGAAATATTGGAAATCTATTTTAGGCAGTGTATAAGGAAACATATTGGTATCACACATGACTAGCAAGGTTCCCTACCCGAGACTCACAAGGGTGAATATTTAGACTTTTACACTCTTAAGAGGGGTATTCCGACGTCAACAGTCTTGACCAAAACCACGTGGGTTCTAGAAGAGCAGAGCCCTTTTGTCCCCTAAGGCACAACAACTTGACTTACTAGTATGGGTCGTTCCAAAGGATCCATCACGGATACCCTATTCGGAACAAGTGTCGCTCCCCGGGAGAACTCAGACAGTCCCATACCTGAACTGTGACTGGTACAATACATTTGCGGTTGTGATACCAATATAGACAACATGTGAATATGGAAATAAGGAGGTCAGTGATATAATGAAGCTCATGTAGTAAGTCTCACGTCTCCGCATAAGCCCAAATAATCATGCAATTGCTTGTTCACCGGAACATATTTCTTCTCAACAGTACCGTGGCCAACGAACAGAGAACAATTGCAGGAGAACATATATATCACGGTACAGTGACTAGCAAAGAGATACTAATGGAAGGACTGAGCACAACAACGGGATAAGAACAATGGAACTGCTACTTGCCTGACCGGCAGTACCCGTCTACCACGCGGTCGCTATGAAGAACACCAGCACGAGCTCCAATTTCTTCTTCCAGCAGACAACTCCGACTAGTGTGTCGATGGCCCTACACTATGATGTCTACTACACAACCTTCTTCTTGTAGACGTTGTTGGGCCTCCAAGTGTAGAGGTTTGTAGGACAGTAGCAAATTTCCCTCAAGTGGATGACCTAAGGTTTATCAATACGTGGGAGGCATAGGATGAAGATGGTCTCTCTCAAACAACCCCGCAACCAAATAACAAAGAGTCTCTTGTGTCCCCAACACACCCAATACAATGGTGAATTGTATAGGTGCACTAGTTCGGCAAAGACATGGTGATACAAGTGCAATATGGATGATAGATATGAGTATTTGTAATCTGAAAATATAAAAACAGCAAGGTAACTAATGATAAAAGTGAGCACAAACGGTATTGCAATGGTAGGAAACAAGGCATAGGGTTCATACTTACACTAGTGCAAGTTCTCTGAACAATAATAACATAACTGGATCATATAACTATCCCTCAACATGCAACAAAGAGTCACTCCAAAGTCACTAATTGCGGAGAACAAACGAAGTGATTATTGTAGGGAACGAAACCACCTCAAAGTTATCCTTTCTAATCGATCTATTCAAGAGTCTGTAGTAAAATAACACGAAGCTATTCTTTCCATTCGATCTATCATAGAGTTCGTACTATAATAACACCTTAAGACACAAATCAACCAAAACCCTAATTTCACCTAGATACTCCAATGTCACCTCAAGTATCTGTGGGTATGATTATACGATATGCATCACATAATCTCAGATTCATCTATCCAACCAACACAAAGAACTTCAAATAGTGCCCCAAAGTTTCTACCGGAGAGTTAAGACGAAAACGTGTGCCAACCCCTATGCATAAGTTCACAAGGTCACTGAACCCGCAAGTTGATCACCAAAACGTACATCAAGTAGATCACGTGAATATCCCATTGTCACCACAGATAAGCACATGCAAGACATACATCAAGTGTTCTCAAATCCTTGAAGAATCAATCCGATAAGATAACTTCAAAGGGAAAACTCAATCCATTACAAGAGAGTAGAGGAGGACAAACATCATAAGATCCAACTATAATAGCAAAGCTCGCGATACGTCAAGATCGTGCCAAATCAAGAACACGAGAGAGAGAGAGAGAGGGAGAGAGAGAGAGATCAAACACATAGCTACTGGTACATACCCTCAGCCCCAAGGGTGAACTACTCCCTCCTCGTCATGGAGAGCGTTGGGATGATGAAGATGGCCACCGGTGAGGGATCTCCCCCTCCGGCAGGGTGCCAGAACAGGGTCCCGATTGGTTTCTGGTGGCTACAGAGGCTTGAGGCGGCGGACCTCCCGATCTGTGGTGCTCCTAGATGTTTTCGGGGTATATGGATATATATAGGCGAAAGAAGTCGGTCAGGGGATCCACGAGGGGCCCACGAGGGTGGGGGCGCGCCAAGGGGGTAGGGCGCGCCCTGGACCCTCGTGGCCACCTTGTTGCTTCCCTGACATCTACTCCAAGTCTCCTGGATTGAGTTTGTTCCAAAAATAACTCTCCCGAAGGTTTCATTCATTTGGACTCCGTTTAATATTCCCTTTCTGCGAAACGCTGAAATAGGCAAAAAAATAGCAATTTGGCCTGGCCTCCGGATAATAGGTTAGTCCCAAAAATAATATAAAAGTGTATAGTAAAGCCCATAAACATCCAAAATAGGTAATATAATATCATGGAACAATCAAAAATTATAGATACGCTGGAGACGTATCAAGCATCCCCAAGCTTAATTCCCGCTCGTCCTCGAGTAGGTAAATGATAAAAACAGAATTTTTTATGTGGAATGCTACCTAGCATATTTCTCAATGTAATTTTCTTTATTGTGGCATGAATGTTCAGATCCAAATGATTCAAAATAAAAGTTTAATATTGACATAAAAATATTAATACTTCAAGAATACTAACAGACTAATCATGTCTTATCAAAATAACATAGCCAAAGAAAGCTTATCCCTATAAAATCATATAGTTAGGCTATGCTTCATTTTCGTCACAAAAAAGACTCCCATCATGCACAACCCCGGTTTCAGCCAAGCAATTTGTTCATACTTTTTAACACGCTTCAGCTTTTTCAACTCTCACGCAATACATGAGCGTAAGCCATGGATATAGCACTATGGGTGGAATAGAATATGATGATGGAGGTTGTGTGGAGAAGACAAAAAGGAGAAAGTCTCACATTGATGCGGCTAATCAACGGGCTATGGAGATGCCCATCAATTGATGTCAACATGAGGAGTAGGGATTGCCATGCAATGGATGCACTAGAGCTATAAATGTATGAAAGCTCATCAAAAGAAACTAAGTGGGTGTGCATCCAACTTGCTTGCTCACGAAGACCTAGGGCATTTTGAGGAAGCCCATCATTGGAATATACAAGCCAAGTTCTATAATGAAAAATTCCCACCAGTATATGAAAGTGACAACATAGGAGACTCTCTATCATGAAGATCATGGTGCTACTTTGAAGCACAAGTGTGGAAAAAGGATAGTAACATTGTCCCTTCTCTCGTTTTCTCTCATATTTTTTGGTGGGCTTCTTTGGCCTCTTTTGTTATTTGGGATTCTATGGCCTCTTTTATTTTTCATAAAGTCCAAAGTCTCATCCCGACTTATGGGGGAATCATAGTCTCCATCATCCTTTCCTCACTTGGGACAATGCTCTAATAATGAAGATCATCACACTTTTATTGATTTACAACTCAAGAATTAGAACAAAATATGACTCTATGTGAATGCCTCCAATGGTGTACCGGGATATGCAATGAATCAAGAGCAACATGTATGAAAGAATTATAACGGTGGCTTTGCCACAAATACGATGTCAACTACATGATCATGCAAAAGCAATATGACAATGATGGAGCGTGTCATAATAAACGGAACGGTGGAAATTTGCATGGCAATATATCTTGGAATGGCTATGAAAATGCCATAATAGGTAGGTATGGTGGCTGTTTTGAGGAAGATATAAGGAGGTTTATGTGTGATAGAGCATATCGTATCACGGGTTTTGGATGCACTGGCGAAGTTTGCACCAACTCTCAAGGTGAGAAAGGGCAATGCACGGTACTGTAGAGCCTAGCAATGATGGAAGGGTAAGAGTGCGTATAATCCATGGACTCACATTAGTCATAAAGAACTCATATACTTATTGCAAAAGTTTATTAGCCCTTGAAGCAAAGTACTACTATGCATGCTCCTAGGGGAAGGGTTGGTAGGAGTTAACGCGCGATCCCAACCTCCACTAATAAGGAAGGCAATCAAAGAGCACCCCATGCTAAAAATTGGTCACACAACTTTTACCATACGTGCATGCTATGGGACTTGCCAACTTTAACACAAGTATTTCTCAATTTCATAATTACCCAACTAGCATGACTCTAACATTACCACCTTTATATCTCAAAACAATTATCAAGCATCAAATTTCTCATAGTATTCAATGCACTCTATATGATAGTTTTTATTATACCCAACTTGGATGCCCATCATATTAGGACTAATTTTATAACCAAAGCAAATACCATGCTGTTCTAAAAGACTCTCAAAATAATATAAGTGAAGCATGACAGATCAATAATTTCTACAAAATAAAACCACCACCGTGCTCTAAAAAGATATAAGTGAAGCACTAGAGCAAACAACAAACTACTCTGAAAGATATAAGTGAAGATCAATGAGTAGTCAAATAATTGTGCAACTATGTGAAGATTCTATAACATTTAAGAATTTCAAATCTTGGTATTTTATTCAAACAGCAAGCAAAACAAAACAAAATGACATTTCAAGGATAGCACAGATCATGTGAAGAAGCAAAAACTTAGGTTCAACCGATATTAACCGATAATTGTTTAAGAAGAAAGGTGGGATGCCTACCGGGGTATCCCCAAGCTTGGATGCTTGAGACTTCTTGAAATATTATCTTGGGGTGCCTTGGGCATCCCCAAGCTCGAGCTTTTGTGTCTCTTTAATTTCTTATATATCTCGGTTTCCTAAATCTCGAAAGCTTCATCCACACCAAACTCAACAAGAACTCGTGAGATAAGTTAGTATAAACCAATGCAAAAACCTTATCATTTTCTACTGTAACAAATCACAAAAAATATTATTCAACATTGCATACTAAATTTCTCTGCATATTTAATACTCCTATCCTCAAATAGAACCATTAAACAAGCAAACATATGCAAACAATGCAAACATAACAGCAATCTGCCAAAACAGTACAGTCTGTAAAGAATGCAAGATTCATCATACTTCCCGAACTCCAAAAATTATGAAAGTCTACCACACTATAGAAGATTTATCAGAGCTCAATATGCAAAAAAATTCAACATTTTATCATTTTCTTACTTCTCTAGGGAATTTTTGCAACAGCGGTAAACTTTCTGTTTTGAAATAGCAACATGTATACTTGCAAAATAAGCATGGTAAAGGCTATCCTTGACATTTTTATTGAAAATATAGATGGAAAACATTATTCTAAATAACAGCAATAAAATACTAACAAATGAAAATGACACTCCAAGCAAAACACATGTCATGTGGTGAATAAAAATATAGCTCCAAGTAAAGTTACCGATGACCGAAGACGAAAGAGGGGATGCCATCCGGGGCATCCCCAAACTTAGGCTCTTGGTTGTCCTTGAATATTACCTTGGGGTGCCTTGGCCGTCCCCAAGCTTAGGATCTTGCCAGTCCTTATTCCATAGTCCATCGAATCTTTACCCAAAACTTGAAAACTTCACAACACAAAACTCGATAGTAAACTCGTAAGCTCTGTTAGTATAAGAAAATAAATCACCACTTTTGGTACTGTTGTGAACTCATTCTAAATTCATATTGGTGTAATATCTACTGTATTAAAACTTCTCTGTGGTTCATACCCTCCGATACTAATCATAGATTCATCAAAATAAGCAAACAACACATAGAAAACAGAATCTGTCAAAAACAGAACAGCATGTAGTAATCTGTATCATTAGAATACTTCTCTAACTCCAACAATTCTACCAAATTAGGAAAACCTGATAAATTGGTGTACCAATCCACATCAAAAAGAATCATATCAAAAGCACGTTCCTGTGAATTATCAAAACTAATTTACTGAGCACAAAAGTTTCTGATTTTCAGCAAGATCAACACAACTATCACCGTAAGCTATCCTAAAGGTCTTACTTGGCACTTTATAGAAAAAAAAGCTATAAAAAATGATTACTACAGTAGCATAATCATGTGAACACACAAAAATAGTAAACGTAAATATTGGGTTGTCTCCCAACAAGCGCTTTTCTTTAATGCATTTTTAGCTAGGCATGATGATAACAATGGTGCTCACATAAAAGATAATAATTGAAACATAAAGAGAGCATCATGAAGAAAATGACTAGCACATTTAAGTCTAACCCACTTCCTATGCATAGCGATTTTGTGAGCAAACAACTTATGGGAACAATAATCAACTAGCATAGGAAGGCAAAACAAGCATAACTTCAAAATTTTCAACACATAGAGGGGAAACTTGATATTATTGCAATATGTAGAAGCATATGACCTCTCTCATAATAATTTTCAGTAGCATCATGAATGAATTCAACCACATAACCAGCACCTAAAGCATTCTTTTCATGATCTACTTGCATAGAAATTTTACTACTCTCCACATAAGCAAATTTATTCTCATCAATAGTAGTGGGAGCAAACTCAACAAAATAACTTGCATAATCCAATTAGAAATTAAAATAAAGATGACAAGTTTCATGGTTATCTTTATTCTTTATAGCATACGTGTCATCACAATACCCATCATAAATAGGAGGCATGCTTTCATCGTAATAAATTTGCTCATCAAAACTTGGGGGACAAAAAATATCAACTTTATCAAACATAGCTTCCCCAAGCTTGTAGCTTTGCATATCATTAGCATCATGGATATTAAAGGAATTCATACTAACAACATTGCAATCATGCTCATCATACAAAGATCTAACAAACATTTTAATGCATTCTTCTTCTAGCAATTGAGCACAATTTTCCTTTCCATCATTTTCATGAAAGATATTAAAGAGATGAAGTGTATGAGGCAAACTCAATTCCATTTTTTGTAGTTTTATTTTATAGACTAAACTAGTGTTAAAACAAGAAATAGAAAGGTTCGATTGCAAGATCTAAAGATATATCTTCAAGCACTCATCTCCCCGGCAACGGCGCCAGAAAAGAGCTTGATGTCTACTACACAACCTTCTTCTTGTAGAAGTTGTTGGGCCTCCAAGTGCAGAGGTTTGTAGGACAGTAGCGAATTTCCCTCAAGTGGATGACCTAAGGTTTATCAATCCGTAGGAGGCGTAGGATGAAGATGGTCTATCGCAAACAACCCTACAACCAAATAACAAAGAGTCTCTTGTGTCCCCAACACACCCAATACAATGGTGAATTGTATCGGTGCACTAGTTCGACGAAGTGATGGTGATACAAGTGCAATATGGATGATAAATATGAGTATTTGTAATCTGAAAATATAAAAACAGCAAGGTAACTAGTGATAAAAGTGAGCACAAACGGTATTGCAATGGTAGGAAACAAGGCCTAGGGTTCATACTTTCACTAGTGCAAGTTCTCTCAACAATAATAACATAACTGGATCATATAACTATCCCTCAACATGAAACAAAGAGTCACTCCAAAGTCACTAATAGCGGAGAACAAACAAAGAGATTATTGTAGGGTACGAAACCAACTCAAAGTTATCCTTTCTGATCAATCTATTCAAGAGTCCGTAGTAAAATAACAGCTATTCTTTCCGTTCGATCTATCATAGAGTTCGTACTAGAATAAAACCTTAAGACACAAATCAACCAAAACCCTAATGTCACCTAGATACTCCAATGTCACCTCAGGTATCCGTGGGTATGATTATATGATATGCATCACACAATCTCAGATTCATCTATACAACCAACACAAAAAACTTCAAAGAGTGCCCGAAAGTTTCTACCAGAGAGTTAAGACAAAAACGTGTGCCAACCCCTATGCATAAGTTCACAAGGTCACTGAACCCGCACGTTGATCACCAAAACGTACATCAAGTAGATCACGCGAATATCCCATTGTCACCACAGATAAGCACATGCAAGACATACATCAAGTGTTCTCAAATCCTTAAAGACTCAATCCGATAAGATAACTTCAAAGGGAAAACTCAATCCATTACAAGAGAGTAGAGGGGGACAAACATCATAAAATCCAACTATAATAGCAAAACTCACGATACATCAAGATCATGCCAAATCAAGAACACGAGAGAGAGAGAGAGAGAGATCAAACACATAGCTACTGGTACATACCCTCAGCCCCGAGGGTGAACTACTCCCTGCTTGTCATGGAGAGCGCCAGGATGCCGAAGATGGCCATTAGTGAGGGATCCCCCCTCCGGCAGGGTGCTGGAACAGGGTCCCAATTGGTTTTTGGTGGCTACAGAGGCTTGCGGCGGTGGAATTCCCGATCTATGGTACTCCTAGACGTTTTCGGGGTATATGGATATATATAGGCGAAAGAAGTTGGTCAGGGGAGCCACGAGGGGCTCACGAGGGTGGGGGTGCACCCAGGGGGTAGGGTGCGCCCTGGACCCTCGTGGCCACCTCGTTGCTTCCCTGACGTCTACTCCAAGTCTCCTGGTGAAAGTGCAACTATCCCTAGGTGGATTTGGTAATTCATAACAGCATATAGCTCATTGAGCTAATGCTATTCCAAGATTATTATTTCAGGAAAGCTCAATGAATGGCATGGCATGGATGATGAAAGTGGATCCCTCAAAATACTAAGGACAAAGGATTGGCTCAAGCTCAAAAGCTCAAGACTCTTCATTTTATATTTTAGTGATCCAAGATCACCTTGAGTCTATAGGAAAAGCCAATACTATCAAGGAGGGATGAGGTGTTGCTTAATGAGCCTCTTGCTTCATGTGCTTAGTGATATGCTCCAAAACCCTCAACTACTTTCCCACATCCACAAATGACCTAAACCTAAAGCCAAAATCGGTCACACCAAATCTTCCTATCCGGCGCCACCGATTCCAAAAGTCATAGCCACTGCCACAAACCCTAAGCAAATCGGTCTTACTGGTAGGGATCTCGGTCTCACCGAGATGGGGTTGTAATCTCTCTGTTTCCCTTCGTAACATTTCGGTCTAACCGAAATGAGCGATCGGTCCCACCGAGATTGCAATGTAAACTCTCTGTTTCCTTTTTGTAACATTTCGGTCTCACCGAAAAGAGCAAATCGGTCCCATCGAGTTTACCTGACCAACTCTCTGGAAAGCTTATTAACAAATCGGTCTCACCGAGTTTGTGTAATCGGTCTTACCAAGATTACGTTATGCCCTAACCCTAACCGAATCCGTCTCATCGAGATGCATGTCAGTCCCACCGAAAATCACTAACGGTCACTAGGTTTACTAAATCGGTCCGACCGAGTCTGTTGAATCGGTCCCACCGAGTTTGGTAAATTTTGTGTAACGGTTAGATTTTGTGTGGAGGCTATATATACCCCTCCACCTCCTCTTCATTCGTGGACAGAGCCATCAGAACGAACCTACACTTCCAACTTACCATTTCTGAGAGAGAGCCACCTACTCATGTGTTGAGGCCAAGATATTCCACTCCTACCATATGAATCTTGATCTCTAGCCTTCGCAAGTTGCTTTCCGCTCAAATCTTCTTTCCACCAGATCCAAAACCTATGAGAGAGAGTTGAGTGTTGGGGAGACTATCATTTGAAGCACAAGAGCAAGGAGTTCATCATCAATGCACCATTTGTTACTTCTTGGAGAGTGGTGTCCCCTAGATTGGCTAGGTGTCACTTGGGAGCCTCCGACAAGATTGTGGAGTTGAACCAAGGAGTTTGTAAGGGCAAGGAGATCGCCTACTTCGTGAAGATTTACCGCTAGTGAGGCAAGTCCTTCGTGGGCGACGGCCATGGTGGGATAGACAAGGTTGCTTCTTCGTGGACCCTTCGTGGGTGGAGCCCTCCGTGGACTCGCGCAGCCGTTACCCTTCGTGGGTTGAAGTCTCCATCAACGTGGATGTACGATAGCACCACCGATCGGAACCACGCCAAAAACATTTGTGTCTCCAATTGTGTTTGAATCCTGCAAACCCTTCCCTTTACTTTCTTGCAAGTTGCATGCTTTAATTTCCGCTGCCTATATACTCTTTGCATGCTTGCTTGAATAGTGTGATGATTGCTTGACTTGTCCTAAAGTAGCTAAAATCTGCCAAACTCTAAAATTGGGAAAAGGTTAAGTTTTTATTGATCAAGTAGACTAATCACCCCCCCTCTAGACATACTTCAAGGTCCTACAAGTGGTATCAGAGCTTTGGTCTCCATTTGCTGTGATTTCCATAGCTTTTGGTGGTCATAGCCTTGGTTTCACAACCTAGGAGAGTATGGCGTCTAGCGAGGGAAATTATCACCGTAGAGGTCCTTACTTTGATGGTACTAATTTTGCTAGTTGGAATCATAAGATGAAAATGCATATTCTTGGACATAACCCCGCCGTTTGGGCAATTATTTGTATTGGCTTGCAAGGTGAATTTTTCGATGGGAGAGAACCGAACCATGAAGCTAATGCGGAAGAATTGAAGATGCTGCAATACAACGCTCAAGCTTGTGATATCATCTTCAACGGATTATGCCCCGAAGAATTCAACAAAATCAGCCGTCTTGAGAATGCAAAGGAAATTTGGGATACTTTGATTGATATGCATGAAGGTACCGAATCCGTCAAGGAATCCAAGTTGGGTGTGCTCCAAAGTCATCTTGACAAGTTCAAAATGAAGGATGGTGAAGGTGTCGCTGAAATGTACTCTAGGCTTGCTCTTATCACAAATGAGATTGCCGGCTTAGGGAGTGAAGAGATGACCGACAAATTCATCATCAAGAAGATCCTAAGAGCATTGGATGGAAAGTATGATACCGTGTGCACATTGATTCAAATGATGCCAAACTATAAAGATCTCAAGCCAACGGAAGTCATTGGAAGAATTGTTGCTCATGAGATGTCACTCAAGGATAAGGAGGAACTTCACAACAAGTCAAGTGGTGCTTTCAAAGCCTCAAGTGAAGCCCCCACATCATCAAGTGAGAAACAAACCTTCAATGAAGAATTGAGCTTAATGGTGAAGAACTTCAACAAATTCTACAAGAGTAGAACCAAAGAAAGAAGCTCCAAGTCAAGGTCTTACAATGGCAAGAGATCTTCTAGTCGAGAGCGCAATTGATACAATTGTGGGAGACCCAGACACTATTCCACTAAGTGTACGACACCCTGCAAAAGAAGAGAAGATTCTCCAAGCAGAAGGAGCAAAAGAGAAGAATCACCACCAAGAGAGAGGAGGAATAGAGATGATCGTTATGAACCAAGACCCTCACGGAGAAGCAAGGATTCGGAGAGGAAGGACAAGTCATCAAGGACCTACACAAAACGAAGACATCAAGCTCATGTTGGTGAATGGGTATCCGGCTCCGACTCCGACAATCACTCCGAGAGAAGCTATCACTCCGACTCCGAATATACTCAAGATGAAGGTGTTGCCGGTCTAGCACTTGTGTCAACCAACTCCTATGACATATTTGATTCACCAAATGAAGGTGTTGGAAGTGCTTCATGGCCAAAGGTCTAAAGGTAACCCATCCTGAGTATGTTGATTTAAATAGTGATGAAGATGACTTGCTTGTGGATGATGATTTACTTGTTGACAACTCTAGTGATGAATACTATGATGAAACGTCAATTAATCATGCTAATCAAGATAAAATGAATGAAAATGATAAGGAGAAGATTGAGCTTCTAACTAAAGAACTAAACACTCTTAAGTTAGCTCACGAAACTATCTACGAAGATCATCGAGAACTTTTAAGGGCTCATGAGAAGTTACGCTTTGAAAAGCTCAATCTTGAGCAAGAGCATGAGTTCTTAAAGGCAATCAATGATGATCTCCACAAGAAAAGTTCTTCTTACATTGCCAAGCGTTTACTCTTATCTACTTACATGCCTCAAGTCAAGTCTAGTAAAAAGTACAAGAAAGATACTTCCTCTAGTAGTAACAATAATAATGTCAAATCCAATATTGTTGCTCCTAGTAGTTCTCTTGATTCCACTAATGATCCTCTTAGCCAAGTTACACTTGAGCAAGAAAATAGCTTATTGAAGGGAATTATAGAGAAAGGTGTTTACAAGAGCCTTTCCGGGAGTAAGCAATTCGAGGAAATTGTGCGCAAGCAAGGAAGGCATCGAAAGAATCAAGGTGTTGGTTTTGAATGAAAGTTCAATGCCAATGGAGTTGAGTGGGAAGAAGATCAATACCCCAAGACGAAGTTTGTTCCTCAACAAGAGAAGTATGATCCTACTTCCTTCAAGGGAACACTAGCTCAAGATGATCTTCCACCACAAGACCACAAGAACAAAGGCAAGGACATGCTTCAAGAAGAGATTGATGCATTTGAAGAAGCACCTAAAGCCTCGTTCAAGTGGGTTCCCAAGACTACATCAAGTTCTACTTCATCAAGTACAACTACAACTCCAAGGATTCCCATCAAGATGATGTGGATCCCGAAGAAGAAGAACTAGAGAGTTCTTGAGGGTGACTCCGCCAACATTCTTCACTCTTATCGTTACGGCAAGAACAAGTGCAATCAACTTCCACATCTTGCACTAGTTAAAGGAGTCACAAACCCTCATGTTGGCAAGGCAAGGGACAAGGTAACCTAATGATTTCATGGA
Source organism: Triticum dicoccoides (assembly GCF_002162155.2). Lineage (NCBI taxonomy): Eukaryota > Viridiplantae > Streptophyta > Magnoliopsida > Poales > Poaceae > Triticum > Triticum dicoccoides. The sequence goes on along the minus strand of NC_041391.1, from coordinate 190,801,797 downwards.
CATCATCTTGTGTGTGCATAACTCTATGTCTATGGATATTCTTTTTGTTCCTTGTGGGACTAACCCATGTAGGCCAGTTGAAAGTGCAACTCACTCCAAAGGATTGCTCCAAATGATCTACATCAGCATTGAGCATCCACATCTTCAACACCTACATGAAGTCATCATCGACAAAACCCAACGTTAGTTCATCCCTCTAAGGGGGGATCTCACATCTAGGGGGAGCTTAACTCTAAGAATTGAGTCAAAGCAACTCTAATGGTGTGAACAAATCAATGCATTATGTAAAAGTGGTAACCCCACTTGAGCTTAAACGATGAGCATGACCTATGATCAAATTTTCTCGTTTGACTCCTAAGTCAATATACTCATATATAGATGACCTAGTCATCGCCAATTGTTTGATAGATGCTAGAATTGGTTGTGCATGCTTTGCCACATATTTTGTTTGCCATTTTATTGTGTGAGCATGTTGGTGCATATTTTACTCATTCAAGGACATCCACTTGTTGTTTTGATTGTTTGGGTTCTTTTCTTTTGCCAAGTGGATGGACAAGAATGCCTAAGAACCTTCTTTATTTATCTATGCTTTTCTCGTCTCAAACTCTATTCATGCTACATCACAAAATTTGATCAAGTCAGATTCGAACCACTCTGTGTGAGGAGCACTCGGAGTCCCTGATTCGTCATAGACTTAAACTTCCAAAACCTCTTTGTGACTCTCGGTCAGACCGATTCCTCCTTTTCGGTCCCACCGAGATCATTAAGTTGATCTAAGTTTTCCATCTCGGTGCAACCGATTTGAACTCTTCGGTCACACCGATTTGCTGTAACTGTACACAGTTATGCATCTCGGTGCCATCGAGTTGTTCCACTCGGTCACACCGACAGGGTTGGGCTATATATAGTCACGGGCAAAATTTTGGAAATTTCTCCGAAACCCTTTGCCTGCGCAATAGCTCGCTCTGCCATCGAAGGTCTCCGGATCATCTCCTCGTCGCCAGCAGCCTCCAGTAGCTGGTCTCCGCCGCCGCCAACAGATTTCGCCCCCGCCATTGCTGCCGTAGCGAGTCCACCGCCAAGTTAGAGTATGGACTCAATCTTTCTGCTATCCACGTCTGATTCCTAGCACATTGTAATCTTACTAATTCTTGCCACGATTGAAACACTTCTATCAAGCCAAAATAGTCCGTAGATTAGATGAGATCCAAATTTTTAGGGTTAGGTTTCCGCTGAAACCATCTCGGACCCACCGAGTTGAAAAACTCAGTCTAACCGATTTGGCTTATGCCATTGCACTAGTGACTCTCGGTCTGACCGAGAATTACTAATCGGTGCGACCGATTTGAGGATTCTGTGAAACCCTAGCAGTCTCGGTGCCACCGAACTGTGACTCGGTCCAACCGAGATCATCAGTTTAGGTTCCAAAACTACTTCGGTATCACTGAGTTTGAAAATCGGTTGATCCGAAATGCTTTCTGTGGAAAACTAAAACTGAACTTTTGAATCATTCTTTTGCAAAAATCTCTGCATTTTGTGGTGCTCATCTATTCTATCTCATCTATAACTCTTCACAGGGTCAGCAGTCAGCTTCTTGCAGCATGTCAGACCAGAGTGACAGCCAGAACAGGTTAGAAGAGCAGATGGACTTGAGTGAGGGCACTAGTCCCTCAACTACAGATGAAGGGAGCAGAAGCACTCCCAGCAACCTGCCCAAGGCTGCTACCAGGCAGAGAAAGAAAAGAACATCAGACTCAGAGGATGAGTATTACAAAGTTGAGGAAGATGAGGCTACTTCCAAGAAAGTGGTGCTCAAGAAGGAATATGGCTCTGCACATAGCACTAAGCCTGGACTGAAGAAGAAAGTACCTGCCAAGAGGACACCAATGCCTAAAGCCAGGAAGTCCACTCAAGTGCCAGCTCAGACAAATCCCAAAGAGGCACCTGAGAAGAAAGTCACTTCTTCAAAACCTTAGAAAGTTCCCACTGGAGAGACAATGAAATTCACAATTGAATCAGAGGATGAAGGTGCTCAGGACAAGAAAAAGAAGAGAGCAAGAACCACAACTGCCAAGGTCCTTGGAAAGCCCTCTATGAGAAGGGATGCTGAAGAGGAAGAGGATGCTGCACCAGCACCTAAGGCACCCAAGCTTATGAGTGATGCAATCAGATCAGGGGCTGCAACATCTAAGCCCAAGGAAGCACCCAAAGCTGCCTCCAAGGCCAAGCAAGTACCAAAGAGGAATACTAGGAGTATTCCAGCTGCTGAGAAGAACAAGGCCCCAGTGCCCAATGTTGCTGAAGAAGAAGATGAAGAAGGAAAGGTCCTAAGAAAGCTCAAGCCCAAGATACCAAACCACAATGATGCCCATCCTGTGGCTGAGGACATGAGGATCAGGAAGGATTCAAGACTAAGGTTGTGGAGGATGGAAGATCCATATGCATCAAGAAGAAGAACTGCTGTTGACTATAGGTTCCATACAAAGGAACAGCAGGACTTCTATGAGACAATTTTGTTGGACAAGAAGCCCATAGTTTGTGACATGAGGTGGGTCGACTGGACCTACATCAAGGACAATGAAGAGCACTATCCTGGAGTGCAAGAGAGCTTTGTTGCGTGTGGAGTTGCTGATTTTGTTGGACAAAAGCTCACTCACTGGAATGATGAGCTTATCATGCAATTGTACTCCACATCACACTTTTACCCAGATGGAAGAATTGTTTGGATGTCTGAAGGTACAAGGTACCAGCCAACTGTTGAAGAATGGGCAAGACTGATAAATGCCCCAAAGGAAAATGAGGATGACCTGGATATCTATGCAAAGAAGAAGATGGATCACAATTCAATGGGTCACATGTACAAGGAGATCCCAGACAAGGCAGTTGAGACTCACAAGTTTGGATCAGTTCACTTTCTGCTATCAGGATTGCCAACCATCAATTGGATTCTGAGGCATACTCTGTTGCCCAAGTCTGGTGACCATAACATGATCAGAGGGCATGCCATCAACATGTTGCATGTGTTTGATGTGCCACAGAAGTTCAAAGTCATGAGACTGATGATTGAAACCATTAAGAGGACTGCAGCAGATCAGAAGAGGAGCTGTGGATATGCCCCTCAGATTCAGGAATTGATCAACTCAAAGATGGGCACAGGGAAATATCATTTGGATAAGGAACATTTTCCACTTTATCCAGATTTTGAGGGCAATGAGGTTGTCATGAATGAGAATGAGCCAACATCAGTTCAAGCTCAGGAGAAGAAGGAGAAGGCAAAGAAGGAGAAGGCTGCCAGGATGCCAACTCAAGAGGAGGCATCAAAATATTTCTTGAAGACCAAACAGGAGCAGCTTGGTTACTTGATAGCATCTACTCTGAGGATTGAGAAGGTACTGGCCACCCTCACTCAGAATCAGGAGAGCCTTGAGAGAATCATGGAACTCAAATTCCATGACCTTGATGTCAAAGTAACTGAGATACAGTCAGTTGTGGAGCTGCTGCAGGATGATATGCAGGAGAGGCAGGGCAAGACTACCACAAATGTGTTTGCCAGAGTGCCCAGAGCCCAGAGGTCAGTTGCAGTGCCAGTGACAGACACTAGAGCAACAACTTCAGCACCAGCTACTGCCCCTTCAGGTCTAGTGCAACCAGCTCCAGCATCCACTCCAGCACCCTCTACTTCAACTGAAGCCTTCGTCCTTGGAGTCATCAGGACACCTCCACCAGAAGATCAAGCCTGAGAGTCGATCTAGCACTATGCATTTTCTATGAACTTTTTGGTAACTTGTTGCCAAAGGGGGAGAAAAATGTATAGATCATAGGCTTCGAGAGAGAGTGTGTTGCTTTTGTTCTCTCTTGCTTTATTTGGTGGTTTAAAACTTGTTTGCTTTTGGTTGCTTGTGAGACATTGATGATCATGTGTTTGATCATAAGCTACACTTATGCATGCTTGATATTATCCTATCTATCTTATGTGATCATTCACTTTGCTTGGTGATGAGTGCATGTTTTCAATGTTTATTATTTTGAGAGCTCCACCAAGATGTATGTGACATGGAAGAGTAACCCATGAGTCTAATTCATTGTGCATTTGCAGTCCAAAGCAAATCTTAAACTATGCACAAATTTAGGGGGATCTCTTGCTTATCACATACTTCTCAAAGCGACGATGTTATTCAATCTTATTATCATTTGTCGAAGCTTTGATCTATATGTTGTCATCAATTACCAAAAAGGGGGAGATTGAAAGTGCAACTATCCCTAGGTGGTTTTGGTAATTCATAACAACATATAGCTCATTGAGCTAATGCTATTCCAAGATTATTATTTTAGGAAAGCTCAATGAATGGCATGGCATGGATGATGAAAGTGGATCCCTCAAAATACTAAGGACAAAGGATTGGCTCAAGCTCAAAAGCTCAAGACTCTTCATTTTATATTTTAGTGATCCAAGATCACATTGAGTCTATAGGAAAAGCCAATACTATCAAGGAGGGATGAGGTGTTGCTTAATGAGCCTCTTGCTTCATGTGCTTAGTGATATGCTCCAAAACCCTTAACTACTTTCCCACATCCACAAATGACCTAAACCCAAAGCCAAAATCGGTCACACCGATTCTTCCTATCCGGCACCACCGATTCCAAAAGTCATAGCCACTGCCACAAACCCTAAGCAAATCGGTCTTACCGATAGGGATCTCGGTCTCACCGAGATGGGGTTGTAATCTCTCTGTTTCCCTTCATAACGTGTCAGTCTAACCGAAATGAGCGATCGGTCCCATCGAGATTGCAATGTAAACTCTCTGTTTCCTTTTTGTAACATTTCGGTCTCATCGAAAAGAGCAAATCGGTCCCACCAAGTTTACCTGACCAACTCTCTGGAAAGCTTATTACCAAATCGGTCTCACCGAGTTTGTGTAATCGGTCTTACCGAGATTGCGTTATGCCCTAACCCTAACCAAATCGATCTCACCGAGATGCATGTCAGTCCCACCGAAAATCACTAACGGTCACTAGGTTTACTAAATCGGTCCGACCGAGTTTGTTGAATCGGTCCCACCGAGTTTGGTAAATTTTGTGTAACGGTTAGATTTTGTGTGGAGGCTATATATACCCCTCCACCTCCTCTTCATTCGTGGAGAGAGCCATCAGAACGAACCTACACTTCCAACTTACCATTTCTGAGAGAGAGCCACCTACTCATGTGTTGAGGCCAAGATATTCCACTCCTACCATATGAATCTTGATCTCTAGCCTTCGCAAGTTGCTTTCCGCTCAAATCTTCTTTCCACCAGATCCAAAACCTATGAGAGAGAGTTGAGTGTTGGGGAGACTATCATTTGAAGCACAAGAGCAAGGAGTTCATCATCAATGCACCATTTGTTACTTCTTGGAGAGTGGTGTCCCCTAGATTGGCTAGGTGTCACTTGGGAGCCTCCGACAAGATTGTGGAGTTGAACCAAGGAGTTTGTAAGGGCAAGGAGATCGCCTACTTCGTGAAGATTTACCGCTAGTGAGGCAAGTCCTTCGTGGGCGACGACCATGGTGGGATAGACAAGGTTGCTTCTTCGTGGACCCTTCGTGGGTGGAGCCCTCCGTGGACTCGCGCAGCCGTTACCCTTCGTGGGTTGAAGTCTCCATCAACGTGGATGTACGATAGCACCACCTATCGGAACCACGCCAAAAACATCCGTGTCTCCAATTGCGTTTGAATCCTCCAAACCCTTCCCTTTACTTTGTTTCAAGTTGCATGCTTTAATTTCCGCTGCCTATATACTCTTTGCATGCTTGCTTGAATAGTGTGATGATTGCTTGACTTGTCCTAAAGTAGGTAAAATCTGCCAAACTCTAAAATTGGGAAAAGGTTAAGTTTTTATTGATCAAGTAGTCTAATCACCCCCCCCCCTCTAGACATACTTCAAGGTCCTACACCTGGATTGCGTTTGTTCCAAAAATAACTCTCTCGAAGGTTTTATTCCGTTTGGACTCCATTTGATATTCCTTTTCTGCGGAACACTGAAATAGGCAAAAAACAGCAATTTGGACTGAGCCTCAGGTTAATAGGTTAGTCCCAAAAATAATATAAAAGTGTATAGTAAATCCCATAAACATCCAAAACAGGTAATATAATAGCATGGAACAATCAAAAATTATAGATACGTTGGAGACGTATCACACTACAACACCTGGTCGCCTTATATACTGGCAAAAAAATGAGTAGCTCCTTGTGAACGCATTAATCGCCGTCCAGCCGCAACCTTGTTGAGAGGTAACTCCTGCTCGCTCCAAAGGATACACCTTGGCTGGTTTGATGCATCTACTAGTTCATGCATGCATACGTTTCTAACCAGTCAAATGACATGTACATTCCGTCTCCCAAGGAAAAGACACGTAGCCATGCCACAAGCCTTCTCATCACCGCGTGCAAAAATATCTACTGCCCTAGACGGTGCTACAATGCAGTACAAGAGCTAGCTGGCCTATCGAGAGAAGGAAATGCAGCTAACCATACTGAGCTAGTCGGTAGGCTACTCGTACATGCATTAAGGCAACTGATTGACAAGATGGATGCTATATGCATGCAGTGCATCGAGAAGACACGACGGATGCAGTGCATGCCATGCATTGGTGCATGCATGTAAGTGTACATGGATTGCTCAAGCAAATGCAATACTCCACCATCTTCTAATACAAAGAAAATCTACTAATGATTGGCATGTATATATGTACTGGTCTTAAGATATTTATCTCCAAAATTATTTATAAATACTAGCATGCCTGAGTTCTTAGAAAACTGATAGTTAAGCAAAATTTGATTCTAAATGGTATCAGATGCAGTTTAATTACTCTTAAATAACACACGGGTGTTACATCCTCCCCTCCTTATAAAAATTTCGTCCTCGGAATTTAATTGCCGGTCGATAGAAGATGCAGATTTTTCTTGAAGTTCGTCTTCTTTTCCCCATGTCGCCTCATCCTCAGGGTGGTTGCTCCACTGAACTTTGACAAATCGGATAGTCCTCTTTCTCATTACCCGATCTTTGACATCTACTATTCTTATGGGGTACTCCTCGTATGATAGGTCTGGTCTCAGTTCTACAAGTGGTAGTTGTGTTCCTTCTGGAGGTGTCTCGCATTTCTTCAGTGTGGATACATGAAAAACATTATGTACCCCTGACAAATTTGGAGACAGCTCTAATCAGTAAGCTACCGGTCCAACTCTGCAAATAATCTGAAAAGGTCCTACATACCTTGGACTCAACCTTCCATTTAAAGCAAAACATCTTGTACCCTTTTGAGGTGAAACTTTTAGGTATACTAGATCTCCCTCCTGACATTCAACTTCCCTTCGTTTGGTGTCATCTTGTTTCTTCTGACGGTTCTGTGCGGCCGTTAAATGCTCGCGAATGATTCGTAGTTTTTCCTCTGCTTGTAGAACTAACTCTGGGCCTATATATTTCCTCTCACCAATTTCTTCCCATCATATAGGAGAACGACATTTCTTACCATACAAAGCTTCATACGGAGCCATCTTTATAATAGATTGATAAATGTTGTTGTATGCAAATTTGACTAGAGGAATGGACTCATCCCACTTTTCTTTGATGTCCAACGTGCTTGCTCGAAGCATATCATCCTAGGGGATGATAGGTTGTACTAAAATTCAGTTTGGTTCCCAAGGCTTTATGTAAACTTCTCCAAAATCTTGAAATGAATCTTATATCTCCATCTGAAGCAATATTTACAAGGACACCCACTACAAAAAAAAGACACATCCGTGACATTTTGGGCCGAACGAATTTTTTTTCTATTTCTATGACGATAATTGTGACAAAACCCGGTATCATCATAGATGTGGTGGGCTCCTACTTCTATGACAAAAAATCATGACAAAAGATGGGCTTTTCGTCCTGGACGGGCCGTAGACGCAGCTGCATGACATTCTTTGGGCCGTCCATGACGGAAAAAACCGTGGTAGAAGCGAGGGGGAGGAAAATTTCGGGGATTTCCGGTTATGGTGGGAGAGTGATGCGCGTTTCTCTCGTACAGGTACGCGCGTGTGTGCGAGGCGTTGGCTCTAACTGAACCCGAGCGAGGCGTTGGGCTCTAACTGAACCCGAGCGATTGCACTGCAGGCTACGCGTTACTGAACCCGAGCGATTGATGGCTGGCTGTTAACTGAACCCGATGGAGCGATTACTTCGCTACTGCTGCTAGACCACTCCCGATGAACAGGATCCTGTTTTGACCGTGGCCGATCGAACACAAGGCCGTTTCCTCTGTTCTGCGGTATGCCAAGCCTCGTTTTCCATTGGCTGTTCCGTCCAAGCTGGTTGGCTCCTGATGAACAGCATGCGTTCCGTTGCCTCCCGATGAACACGACGCATTCCGTTGCCTCCCCATGAACACGACGACGATGTTGTTTCTCCGTTCTGACCCAGCCATGTACTTATGCGCGAGTAGGCGTTCGAGACCCTGCCCGTATGTACGTACGTGGCCATATTTTCTTTCTTGCACCCTCGCCGCTATACGTACGTGTACATGCTACGTGCGCGCCTCTACTACGACACGTGCGCGCCTCTACTACGACACGTGCACGCCTCTACTACGACACGTGCGTGCCTCTACATCAACCAGTATGTACGTACACGTTCGCGACCAGAATGACAACGCTACGTATGCTTCGACCAGGTGGGTCCCGACTGTCAGGCACTTCCTTGCCTGGGAAGATGTAGCTGGTGGGTCCCAGCAGTCAGGGGGACGAATCATTTTTTTTGCCCGGACGCACTTCCTTGCGTGCGAAGGTGTAGCTGCTGGGTCCCAGCAGTCAAGGGGGCGAATCGTCTTTTTTTGCCCGGACGCACTTCCTTGTGTGCGAAGATGTAGCTGGTGGGTCCCAGCAGTCAGGGGGGCGAATCCATTTGTTTTTTTTGCCCGGACGCACTTCCTTGCGTGCGAAGGTGTAGCTGGTGGGTCCCAGTAGTCAGGGGGGAAACGTTTTTTTCGCAAAATATGGTGGCCCGTCCGGTGGGTCCCCGCTGTCAGGTGGAGGAATAATTATTTTGCGCATAATAAGGAGGCACTTCCTTGCTGCGGCCGTGGACCCAGTTGTCAGCCTCTCCACGTACAGTCCACATCCGATGGAAGCCGTTCGTTGACCATGTTGACCACGCCGCGCCGAGAGCACCAGGGCGGTGGACGACGGCGACGCCTAGGAAGGAGACGACGCGGAGCCGGGAAAGACGCGGCAGTGGATGCCCACGCGTAGAGGAGTACGAGGGTTCACTAGTTCGCTGAGGTGTGAGGCTGCCGTCGCTGCAGAATAACAGGGGGTGTGGGTGAGTAGAGGGATGGCCTGGCCAGCGGTGGGAGTAGTAGGGGCGGTGAGGCCTCCGCCGCATCGCAGCCGGCCACGGGAGGCAGGAGCACGAGGCACGACCGGCGCTGGTTTCGGCGGCTGGAGCAAGAAGACCAGAGGTTGAAGAAGCACAACGGCCGTTGGATGGACATCGTACGGTCACTCAAGCTAGAATCGTGCATATTGACTAAGTTGACAAAGCCCTCCATCCTCGTAAACTTAGTAGGCCCACAATTCAGCCTGCCACTATACTGGATCCCAGCTAACAGGGGGAGTATTCATTTTTTTGTGCGTAATAAGGAGGCACTTCCTTGCGTGCGAAGATATAGCTGGTGGGTCCGAGCTGTCAGCGACGGTAACGTTTTTTTCGCGAAATACTGAGGCCCTTTCGGTGGGTCCCTGATGTCAGGTGGAGGAATCATTATTTTGCGCGTAATAAGGAGGCATTTCCTTGTGTGCGGCCGTGGACCCAGTTGTCGGCCTCTCCACATACAGTCCACTTCAGATGCATGTCGGTCGTTGACCCCGTTGACCAGGCCGCGCCGGGAGCACCAGGGCGGTGGACGACGGCGAGGCCTAGGAAGAGAACGACACGGAGGCAGGGAAGACTCCGCAGTTGTTTCCCACGCGGAGGGGAGTACGACTGAACGAGGGTTTACTGGTTCGTTTGCCGTCGTCGGAGAATAACAACAGGTGTGGGTGAGTAGAGGGATGGCTAGGCCAGCGATGGGAGTACGATGGGGCGGTGAGGCCTGCGCGGCAGCACAGCCGGCCGCGGGGAGGAGGGAGCAGGCAGTCCCGCCGGTGCTTGTTTGAGCGGCTGGAGCAGGAAGAGCGGAGATTGAAGAAGCATGACGGCCGTTGGATGGCCATCCAACAGTCACTGCTTCTGCGTCAACCTTTTTTTAGGAAAGCCTCAAATCTGTGGAAAATAGCATATAGCCCATCTGCCATTATTTCTAATAATTTACAGCCTATTTGCTAATTCTTAAGGTTTTGTTTGGAGCACATATTCTTTTTGTTAGCATTACAGCCCATATTGTGGCCACGGTTAAAAAATTATACAAAGTTTTGCATATTTCGGTCCGGTCCGAACTGTTTTTAATCCCGAAATTTCGACTCACATTCAAACTGATTTTAAAAATAAATGTATATCAATATAAAATCCAACAAATTCTCCACGCATAAAAATTAATGTAATTTAAAATGTTGAAATGAAAAAAAGATATTTGAAACTAATAGCCGGTTTGATGTGTTTTAAAAATGTACAGCCCATTTCTCATTACTGATAGGCCATTTTGTCGGCCAGCCTAATGAAGCTCTCCTCGTCTTGAAAGATTTGCAGCCCAACAGGCCTGACAAAGCGACTTACTTGGCAAATCACATAAAAACTGGTTTGTGGCCTTGGACCCAGCTGTCAGCCTCTCCACATACAGTACTCTTCCGATGGAAGTCGGTCGTTGACCATATTGACCACGCCGCGCCGAGATCACCAAGGCGGTGGACGACGGCAAGGCCTAGGAAGGGGACGACGAGGAGCCGGGGAAGACGCGTCAGTGGATACCCACGCGGAGAGGAGTACGAGGATTCACTGGTTCGGCTGCGGTGTGAGGCTGCTGTCGCCGCAGAATAACAGGGGGTGTGGGTGAGTAGAGGGATACCCTGGGCCATCAGTGGGAGTAGTAGGGCACGGTGAGGACTCCAAGGCATCACAGCCGGCCACGAGAGGCGGGAGCACGCGACACGACCAGCGCTGCTTTGGGCGGCTGGAGCAAGAAGACCAGAGGTTGAAGAAGCACTATGGCCATTGGATGGACATCGTACGGTCACTGGAGCTAGAATCGTTCATATTGACTAAGTTGACAAAGCCCTCCGTCCTCGTCAACTTAGTAGGCCCACAAGTCAGCCAGCCACTATGGTGGGTCCCAGCTAGCAGGGGGTATTCATTTTTTGGTGCGTAATAAGGAGGTACTTCCTTGAGTGCGAAGATATAGCTGGTGGGTCCGACCTGTCAGCGTGGGGGGGACATTTTTTTTTGCAAAATACAGAAGCCCTTCCCACGTACAGTGCACGTACAGAGCGTAATAAGGAGGAACTTTCCTTGCGTGCGACCATGGACCTCATGGATCCCAGCCGTCAGGCTCTCAACGTACAGTCCTCTTCCAATGACTCTCGTATGTTGACCCTGCTGTGCCGAGCGCACCGAGGCGGTGGACTACGGCAAGGCCCCAGACTGGAATGACCCGGAGATGGGGAAGACGCGGAAGTGGAGTCGTAGACAGAGAGGAGTGGGAAACTTGACTGGTTTGGGTGCGGGGTGGGCCTACACTCGGCAGAGAATAACAGGAGGTGCAGAGTGGAGGGATGGCCTGGCCGTCGGCGGGGTAGCATTTCATTGAGGAGTGCAAAACAATGCCGCTGGACGCCGAAGGCTAGAGCAGGCGGTTCTGGCAGCGCTGGGGGAAGAAGACGAGAGATTGAAGAAGAATGTCGGCCGTTGGATGTAAATCCAACGCCTTCTTAGGCTTCGACCTACTGTCCCACTTGTCAGCCAGTCCACTTGTTTTTTTAGTCCATTTGGTGGGCTGGGTGAAACAATGATGTAGCATCTATGAAGCCCGTTTAAATCCCATTTGATTTTTTCTCGAAATCCGTGGACTTGCTGGGCTGGGTGAAAATATCATGTTGGGCTAGACGGAGAAATGTTATAAAAACATAAACACATGATTGCACGTCAGTAAAATCTTTGCAACCTTATGTACGCAATCACTAGGAGTTAACTTGGCAAGTTATATATAAACAATTATTATTATTATTTTGTAAGAACTTTCAACTTACGAAATAAAATATCATTTTAATTTGATGAGTTAATAGTACCTGGGTATTATTATTTTTTAGGCTAGACGTGGGATAGTTGAGTTGGTTCTAGGGAAAAGTACTGGGAGAAAACTCAGTTTACATCGAAAAAGAAAGTGGGAGAAAATTCAGAGACCTGCTGGGTCCACCTGAGGAGAGGAATATGTTGGGAGGAAGGAGATTCAAAGCACGGCAGCCGAGTGAACTAGTTTTTTTTATGGACGAGTGAACTAGTTTACATACATTAGCAAATAGCCACTAAAAAAGCAAGCAGGTTAATGGGTTCTTAAAAGAAATATTTCGGACAAAACAGATAATTACGACACATAGGCTAATGCATGAAACACTCAGATGATAAAGGTGCTTATAAACAGATAAAGTACAACATCTAGACCTTCCTGGCACACTTGATCATGATGCTGCGGTTGTCCGTGTACTCGTCGGTTACGGGAAGCAGACACGCCCTCATGTCCAAGATCTTCATGTACATGTCGTAGCATGCGTATGCGTCCTTGGTCATGTAGGTTATGTAGGCTAGATTCAGAGGTACCTCCCACGTGTTCAGGTCGTCTTCTTTCATGTTGGCATATCAGGGGTTGATGATGGTCTCAGCGAGGTCAACCACGGAGTCCTTCTCCTGACCGTTGCTGATGATCTTGTATTGCTTCTGGATGTCAACAAGCTTGTTGCACCAGATGGCCGAATCATCGCGTTCTTCCTTCTCTCCACCGTAGCGAAGGTGCAGTCGGCACTGCCGATGAAACGGGCGAATGCTCCAGAACCAGGTGCAGCCATAGGACTGAGGCGAGGCAGAGCTTCACCGAGTCCGTATCGTTGGTGCGCATCCCATTCAACTTGGTGCAGCCATAGGACTGAACGACGAACTAACTCCTTGCTGAAGTCCATATCCAGCAGGCTCACCCCTCGGATCGCCATTGGAGTCTCTTCGAGTGAACAAGTGTGTAGCCGGCGGCAGCAGTTCATTTTTCAGCTCTTGGGGAACTGGATTCAATAGTAAGCTAAGTGTGTACAAGCGACAACAGTTACTACCCCTCCCTCGTCCGCTGCACGCCCGGCAGAAGATGCACCCTCGGCGCATTCAAACGCCTCCATTAAGAAACCTACTCCGGCCACACGTCGGTTCACGAGCGGGTCTATATTGCTACTGTAATAACAGGAGTTAGTGGTCACTTTACTTAAATTTAATTAGCTTTAATAGAAATTTATACTTAAAACAAGCAATGCATTGGATCGTTCTATCAGTGCCATGGGATCAACATGCACAACAATTAGAATTATTATTCTCAGGACGCACACGATCAACACATTTGTTGCACTTTCACAAAGATAATACTACCAAGTTTGAATTGTTTGTTATGGTTCCTGTCCTCTACATCATCATGCCGTGTTTCCCAGCTTGCAAGATTCAGAACCAACAAATAAGATCCAAATAATAAGTACAACAAAGATGCCTACACATCTCATTGATTCCCAGCATGCAAGATTCAGAACCAACAAATAAGATCCAAATAATAAGTACAACAAAGATGCCTACACATCTCATTGATTCCCAGCTTGCAAGATTCAGAACTAACAAATAAGATTCAAATAATAAGTACAACAAAGATGCCTACACATCTCACTGATTCCCAGCTTGCAAGATTCAGAACCAACCCATTAGAGCCTTTTGATAAAGTGAATATCGGGATTAAATCCATCTTGGCTAGCCATGTCATACAATCGAAGAACTTGGCGAATGCTCTTGACCTTCACAACATCTGTAGTAGAGTATTCCTGTTTGCACAGCATGTTTGCATAGCACAAACAAGGAGACATGAGAGCATGATTTCGCTTTAGTTGAACCATTTTGTGCAGTTCCACCAAAATTGAGAGATGTTGCTCTTGACCATCACAACATCTGTAGTAGAGTATTCCTGTTTGCACAGCATGTTTGCATACCACAAACAAGGAGATAGGAGAGCATGGTTTCACTTTAGTTTAACCATTTTGTGCAGTTCCACCAAAATTGAGAGATGTTTCCCATGTGACATTTTAGTTGAACTGCACAAGACACTCATTCCAAAAAAAAGTGTTTTGTGCAGTTCACCAAAAGGTCACAATAGCAACAAGGTGAAATGGATATCCCTATCTGCACAAAATGATAGAAAGTAAATTGTTGCTGGTCAATAAGAATATACGAAACATATACAAAATGAAAAGAAGTATCTTAATTATGTTCATGGCAATCACGCAAGGACAGTAGAAATTTTAAAACGTCAGCAATGCTTCATGTTACCAGAAGCATTACGATCAACAATTAGATTCCTTAGATATGGGATTACTTTAATGGTGGCATTGCTTGTTTACCAGACACAGTAAATCAACAGCAGCTAAAGAGTTGGTTTAAGGGCATGGGACCGTAGGGACACCAGGACACTCAGCAGCGTAAAGGAGCAACTTACTTATCATACTGGGGAAAACAACAGGAGTGCCATTTGTAACACAGTTTAATTGCATCTTATCACTGGAGGCATTAGATTAACAATAACACTGGTTAGACATGTCCCTAAGGTAACAGTGTGATCGCTTCATTTTACATGCGCCCTTACAGCAAAAGGTTGGTTTATCCACAAAAAACAGCAAAAGGTTGGTATAAGGACATGCGATAGTGGAAGCATCAGCACAATGTACCTACAAGGAGGCATAAAGTGGTGATGCCGAGCTTGTTCATGCTATGTGAGGGCAGCAAACCTAATCCTGGAGACCTTTTACTATGTGAGGGCTGAAAATCTAATCCTGGAGGCCTTTTACTATGTGAGGGCAGCAAATCTAATCCTGAGACCTTTTACTATGTGAGGGCAGCAAATCTAATCCTGAGACCTTTTACTATGTGAGGGCAGCAAATCTAATCCTGAGACCTTTTACTATGTGAGGGCAGCAAATCTAATCCTGGAGACCTTTTACTATGTGATGGCAGCAAATCTAATCCTGGACATACTCTGATGACTTGCCCACCAGCTACCACTTTCTATCCTTTTTTCAACCAATAATAGATCTGTTCCTTATCCAGTTTGTACTGCGTTTTCCCATTATTTCCCTTTTCAACCAAGAGACCGGTTGGGTATCCGGTCTCTACTACTTTCACCATATTATTCCTCTTTGAATGAAGTCCTAGATTCATGCAACAACTTTCCCCCCTTTCTTCGTTGTTTGAACAAAGCCCTAGATTCGAATGCATGAAGTAGCTTTACCTCTAATAATACTAAAAATTTAGGTGGCTTTGGAAGAGCTGATGGGAGTAGAAAAAGATGCACATGCAGACACGTGGGGAGCTGGGGCAGTAGAGCAAGGCCGCTTTCGAAGAACTTATACCTGAGGGTCGCCAGGATGTCGGCGGCGGCAGGTCGGATCTACGGATAATACGACAGGGAGGAAGAAGGGTCGGAGGACCTCCCGAGCCGGCGCTGGGTCGGAGAGAACAGCATGGGCAGAGGATCGGGACCCTCTAGCACCTGTGGGTTTCCACCCTCGGCGGCGATGACCGCATGAATGATGCACCTTTTAGTCCTCTACACACACCGGCCGAAGGGATCCGGCCGGATCTGTGACTAGCGGTGAGCAGAGAGAAAATGTCGCTAACGCTGTCTTGTTTATATCTGGAGAGGATGAGAGAATGAAGAGAGCAACCCTAGTAAAGCAAGCGCTCAGGCCCCCGCGTCCATATATAGTGGAGTGATTATCTTTTTTCTCTCCACAACAAGCGTTTCAATTTGTGTACGTGGCATTAAAGAAAAGAAACTCTCTATTTAAGGTGACTACTCTACGACTCCTACTTACTACTACAGTACTACCTCCGTCTTGGTTTATAGGTCCCTTTTATAGTTTGTGCCAAATTTTGACTAAAGATTTAACTAACAAAATGTTAATGCATGTCAAGAAAAATTATCTCATTGGATTCGTATTTGAACATAGTTTTGAAAAATATAATGTTTGGTGACATGCGTGAACATTTTCTTAGTTTAATCTATGGTCAAAATTTGGCACGAAATACAATGGGGACCAATAAACCCGGACAGAGGTAGTATTGTTCACTTGTGCTCCCCGCCCCTCCATCCATTGAACAACCCCACGGGTGAATAAACATACAGTAAGTACTATATTTATATAGAATGAACAAGCTCGAACTATTTATCATAGTTAAAAGTTGAGGGCGGGGCTTTTCTCGGGCAGTACACGCGGCAGTTTTCGGGTAGGCAGTTTCACAGAGAGGCGAGGAGGGTGAGCGAGTGGGGCTGTGCGATTTGATAGCGCGTTACTACTGGAAAGACTTGTGATATGACCACTCACTATAGTCATGAATTACTGGCGCTCCGACCGGGGAGATGCCCCCCTTCCATTCCTCGCTCTAATCTGGTGCATGACACGTCGACCCGGATGCTGGCTCTCCCACATGTTGGACTCGGAGTAGTAAGAAGGAGCAAAGAATGATGCGGTATATACTAGTACTATACTAGCACTACTCAGGCCGGAGGAGTGCGAACCACGACAGCCCAGTGAACCAGCCGTGCGAACCACGGTAGCCCAGTGAACCAGTAGTAGAAAACAATAATGTGGTGATATGGCCATAAAAAACAATGTGCTACGGTCCACACTGTAGCATGTACAGTAACACTCCTCTTTGTTTGGATCCCTGAGTTAGAGCTAGTTTGGGTTGAAATAGCTTCAAATTATCGAAACAAGAGGGGTTAGTTTGAGCTAGTTTGCTCTAACCCAGCTAAAAAAACTAGCCCGGTGGAGAGGTTCTAATTGGGTTAGTTATCCTCGTCCCACTAAAAGAGAACTAAAAAATCTCACCTGCCCGCACCAGATCGCTCCCCTAAAAAATCTCACCTGCTCGCACTAGATCGCAACCCCCTCTCACACGACTCCTCTCTGTTCCCCATAGGTCCGCCCGCCCAAGCGCCGCTCGCCCTCTCTCTCCTCCGGCCGCCCTGTCCTTCCGGCCTCCGCCGCCCTACTTCGGCCGCCCTCTCCCTCCAACCTTCGAAGGTCGCCTCGCTCCCCCTTCACCAGTCGTTTTTCTCCCTTTGTCGTGTGCGGCGATGGCGCATCTACCAGGGAGGTCGCGAGAGGGGTGAGTTTGTTCGTTCCTTCTCCGTCTCACGACCATATCATTGATCTTGCTTGCTCTAGCGCTAATTCTGATTTGGAAAAGTAGATCCTGATCAAACTTGCTATAGATTTGTGGTGCACGCATGGAATTGTTTGATGTTGCTTGAGGAGGTAATAAATCTTTCTAGAGGCCCAAATATTCAGGTCACCTTTTTAGGTATTTCAATTTCAGGCTGGCATTATTTGTAGAGGCCCAAAGATTCAGTTCACCTTTCTTGGTATTTCAATTTCAGGCTTGCATTGTTTCTAGAGGCCCAAAGATTCAGTTCACCTTTCTAGGTATTTGAGTTTCAGGCTTGCATTATTTCTAGAGGCCCAAAGATTCAGTTCACCTTTCTAGGTATTTCATTTTCAGGCTTGCATTATTTCTAGAGGCCCAAAGATTCAGTTCACCTTTCTAGGCATTTCAGTTTTAGGCTTGCATTATTTCTAGAGGCCCAAAGATTCAGTTCACCTTTCTAGGTATTTAAGTTTCAGGCTTGCATTATTTCTAGAGGCCCAAAGATTCAGTTCACCTTTCTAAGTATTTCAATTTCAGGCTTGCATTATTTCTAGAGGCCCAAAGATTCAGTTCACCTTTCTAGGTATTTTAGTTACAGGCTTGCATTATTTATAGAGGCCCAAAGATTAAGTTCCCAGTCGGCGGCAAGCGGCCTTGCTACCCATGCCGGTGTCGACCTCAACTTGCAAGGGCTGGCATCGGAGGGGTTTCCGGGGCTTGGGCTCTACAGAGCCTTCCTCCAGAGCGATGATGGCGAGCTCCTCCCTCGGTGCGTGAGGGGCTCCGGGCTCCCTCCCTATCGTGAACAACTTCTGTGATGAGTTAGCTCATTCTTTGTTTCATGAAGTGTTTTTTTATTTTGTGAAGCTTGATTGACGACTTGTATGTTTAAGTGGGATATCTCATTTGTATGGACAAAGTAAAAATTATAATGTTTTGCATGCTTGATTGTATAGATGGTTCATTTATGTCAATTGTGAGCGGGAGGAGGCCACAGAAGAGCCGGCCACACCAAGAGGGTTCTTGGATCCAAGGGACTTATTTTAGTCTGACTAAAAATAGGGTCCAAAGTAGCCAAATGATTGAGACAGAGCATTTATTGTTAATCTAACCCTGCCATCCATACACCTCTTTGGTTTAGAGTTAGTTCAGGGTTAGAATCTAACTCTAACCTCTAACCGAGTTAGAGTTCTCCTCGTCTCGGTTCATCACCATCATACTTTCCCCATTCCTGTGTTTTCAGTATCCTGCGAATCAAAGAGGCCCTTTTTTTGGGGAAAAATCAAAGAGGCCCTTAGACTGGTTTAGGTCCAGTCATTTTTTATAAACGTGTTATGTCCAAAATTTAATGAAGTGCTCCGGTTTCCACGAAAATAATCCGGTTTCATGTAGTAATTCATTGATTTATTTATTCTTCTGCGGGGGGTTTGCATGTAATTCGTGAGGTCTGAAATGTAAAGTACCCCGGCATATGCTCCGAGTCATGCATGCACTATGACCCAGATGCTCTATGTCCCACATGTCGGCGAATGGGAGCACGTGGAAATAGCCTGGGAGTACATATAGGAGGATAAATGCGTGAAAAATATGTACTGTGAAGCGTAGCCACGGTTCAAAAAGTAGACCTAAAGTGATGACAGCTATAGGTCGCACGCACCCAACTAGTGGTACTAGACATACGACTAATTTTTCCCTCAAAAAAAAGAGGCACGAGTGCTCAGTACTCCTATTCTATAAACACGAGTCCCATCTGACAACAGCGTCCGTGCTACAGCTAGCCCTCCTCCCTCGTTTCTCTCTTCTACTCTCTAAGAGCATGGTTAATAATATAGCCAGCTGCTGGCTATATGATGTTGCCATGTCACATTTGTCAAGTTTATAGCCAACAAGTACAATAGCTAGATATAAATATGTACTACTTTGTTGATACATGGCCCATTCCACTCTCTCACAAAGTACCTAGGAGCACGTGCTGCAACCGGCTGTTAACTAGTAGCCCGCTTCTCTTCTCTCTCCTCTTCTCTCTCTTCCAAGTAAGCAAGAATATAATATTTAATGTCTTACACCCCGCCTACATCACCTTATTGTACTTGCTCTAAACTCGGCCGACGCCCGGTGGGTGGGGTGGGTTTGCTCAACTGCGGCCCCACCTCACAGTGAAAACGTTACGACTGGAATAAAAAATGGCATATACTCCCTCCATTCATAAATATAAGCCTTTTTAGATACTACTTCAAATGGAATACATCATACAGATGTATGAAGACATAGTTTAGAGTGTAGAGTCACTCATTTTGCTCCGTATGTAGTAGTCACTTGCTAGAATCTTTAGAAAGACTTATATTTGGGAATGAAGGGAGTACTATACTAATAAAACATTAAGGCCACGAGGCGGTGCAGTGCTGGTTACAGGAGGCAAGAAGAAGAGATGCATCCATCGACGACGTCCACCTCCTCGACTCAGGGCGCCGGCCCACCGAATGGCGCCTAAGTAGCAGCGGCTTTCGTGGCTAGGTCAACGTGCTTCTGAACAATGGCGTCCAAAGATTCCAGCCGCTGGAAGAAGGCCAATGTCTTCTGTCCTTGTTTGCCTTGTAGTGGCCTATGTAGATGATTTCCTCGTAGACGTGGATGTGCAGGTCGACGGTTTCTTGCCTGGCGAGGCGCTGCGCGGCGAGCACGGCCTCGAGGTGCACATTATTTGTCGCGACCTCCGGCACCTGCAGGGCCACCAGGGCTTGAAAGAGTTTGTCACCATGTAGGCCGATGAGGGTGCCAGGCAATGAGGAGCCTGGGCGCGCGGGCTGGAGCAGTACGGCAAGGTCGTTCGCGCGCTTCTTGACGGCGGTGAACTTGCAGATGGAGTTGACCATCATGTCGTCCATGCGAGAGGCAAAGTCGGTGTCGGCGAGGGCTACGATGCCTGTGGTCGCCAGCACCGTCTGGAAACGCTGCGCGGTGCGGGGCCGCAGGTCGACGCCTTGGATGATTTGGCACAGCTGACTGCCGCTCGCGTCCATCGCCTCCATAGGTGCTTGTGGCTTCTGGTCACTTGGTCTTGGATTGGAGTGAGCAGTGTTGCGCAGAGATTTGGGAGTAGATGGATTGGAGTGGTGGGGCGCCTTTATTATATGAGAGTCCAAACTCTGTTGCATTCACATCATGCTGGCTCTAGTCTGCTTCTCCAATTAATTCCCTCTGCATGTAATTGAGGATGCATTCAAGCACCTATGGACCCGTAGACGACGAGGTGCCTATGGTGACTTCGTAAATTTCAAGATGATAGTGTCGTGCGTGTGTGCGTTCATAGAGGTGAGTGTATGCGCGTGTATATGAGCGCTTGCGTCTATACTGTGTCAAAAAAAACGTAAATGCGTGTCAAAAAGAGACTAGTCAGTATACTCAATATTGTGCACCTTGGAGAGGAAAGAGATAGAACTAGTACGTATTTGTTTATGGTGCAGATTCACTCATTTTGCTCCATATGTACTCCGTCTTGGTGTAGTCTAGTCACTTGTTGAAATCTCTAGAAGGGCAAATACTCCTTTTTGGTTTACAGGGCTATACTAGCAAGTAGTTGTACGTACTAGTACAATAGTGGGCTCACATAGCAATTTTGTCTCATGCAAGAGCCTGGCTATATGCGTGCTCCAATGTTCGCAACTGCAATGTTCGGTTTATGCTTGGCTCTTCGCCTCTTCGAGAAGACGAACAATGATGTTACTACTACTGCTTCTACAGTGTCGAATCCACTGCTGCATGTCCGTCCACCGCGAGCGGGACGGATAGCTTGCTGTGGAAGTACTACTACTAAGCAAAAGCCTGTCCTCGTTTGCGAGCAACCGTGCGCATGGGCGAAGGAGAAGGCGTGTAGTAAAATCAAGCTTCTCCTTGTTCTATGAGTTGACGCGACACATTATAGCACTGGCCCCACATGCTTGCCTCTAAACTTGGCAGAAAGACCCGTAGTGTACAATATATTTGCTGCAACCTCTAACATTTACCCACACAAATTAAAATATATGTGGCCGTATGCATCGTTCTGATGCAGAGGCCGGGGAGTCCCCCTTTTCCAAAAAACAAATTAAAATATATATTCCTGTCTTGACCAGATGAGCGTGCAAACTACAATCACCAGGGTGACAGGTAGGGCCAGAAGACTATTTTAATTTAAAAAAAACTTCAAGACAGCCACATAGCATGGAGCCGACCCCAACGATTTTAAGCTTACAGGCACGGTACACGCTATCTAGACTACTCTACACATGAAACTGCCACACGAGCGTCCGAGCTGCGCTTGGCTCTTCGCCTCTTCGGGAAGTCAAACAATGATGGTGTACTACTACACTGGAGGAGTACTACAGTACGCTTATGGCCATCTGGCACCGATTGAACTGCTGCATGTCGACCACGTGCGGGAGGGAGAGCGTGTAGCGAAAGCTTCTCCTAGTCTTGCCAGCCACCACGCTCATGGGCGAGGGAGGGATGCTCCTGTCTTTGCGTGTATGACAGGTGGGCCCGAAAGGTGTGTGGCCAACCTGTCATATAGCCAAAGGCAGGTGCAGTTAAGTCCGCGAGGGAGAGGATAATCAAACTTCTCGTTGATGTACGAGTTGACGTGACACATCAAAGCACTGCACTCGATATATTTCAATAATTTGCGTTTACCGATGCATTAATTACAACGCATGCATGCATGCCATGACTCTTCTTTTGATAGTACTTGCATGTGTTGATTTAATGCACCTTGAAGGATGGTTGTGCACGAGGAGGGCGAGATCATGCAGACCGAACAGGAACAGGACCCGACGATGGAGCTCTCTAAGGTCTCGATGGACCTCACCGTGCTCCACTGCCCCTTGTGCCTCCGCCCCTTGACGCCTCCAGTGTATGAGGTTCGAATACACCTCGTCCGTTCGGCTGATTGAGCAAGGTGCAGGTTTCTTGATTGATGTGCTGTTGGATTGATTTCTGCAGTGCAAGGGAGGGCACCTGTCCTGCGCGGACTACCGCATCGAGCGCCCCAGGAACCAGCGGCAGTGCCAGAAGTGTGAGTGTGGTAGTGGATTCGACGTGCGGAACACGGTGGTGGACTCCGTCCTTTCGTCGGTGAGGGTGGAGTGCCCGCACGAAGGCTGTGGGCTCTATGTCACTTACCACAAGCTCGCCGATCACTAGAGCATGTGTCCGCTCGCGCCTTGCAAATGCCCCGTGCCCGTCTACGGCTACGAAGGCGCGCCGCCGGCGCTCTACCACCACATCAGCACCGTGCATCCCATGCCCATGCACAGGATCCAGTACGGCAAGGTGCTCCAGCTATAAGTGCCACTGTCGGAGCCACGACTCTTGCTGTTCGCAGAGGAGGACCGCCACACGGTTTTCTTGGTCGGCGGCATGCTCGACATTGGCGCGCCTATCGCCGTGTCGGTCATCTGCATCAGAGCGGGGGCGTCCCCACTGCCGCACTACTTGGCCAAGCTGTGGGCGAACGGCCCGCCGGGGAAGCCCAAAGGCACGACCGACACCGTCAAGGTGTAAATGGAGGTGACAAGTAGCAAGGATCCCGGCGACGTCGACGTGCAGGAGCTGACCTTCTTAATAGTTCCGCCCAAACTGCTGGCCGGGGCTAAGCTTGTGTCCCTCCACATTCAGATTGACAAGCTCACATCCTAAATGTTTTGACAGTGCCTTCTATTTATCTTAGTAATATGCTAATATAGGGATTACCTTCGTCTACTTTAGCTTAAGAAATGGTGGGTTTTGGTGGTGCTGCAGCAATTACTTCGACATCAGATCAGTAATTTCCAACAGTCGAACGGATATTTTGTGTCTGTTGGATATAAAGTTCCTTTGAGTAAGATTACTACTTGTCATCAAAATGGATAAAAGGAGATGTATGTAGACGTATTTTAGTTCTAGACACGTCCCTTTTTATCCATTTTGATGACAAACACTCCCTCTGCTCCACAATACATGCCTTCCATTTGTCAAAATATAGATGTATCTAGACATGTTTTAGTATATAGGTACATCCATGATAGAGCCAATCGGATGGTTGAGAACACTACAATTCGTAGCTACAGATGCGTGTGTGACTCCCAGATGCAGAGGCCGGGGGTCATCATCCTCCTTTATGAGAAAAAACAGACGCGTGTGTGAGAGGACGAGTGCGTGCGTGCACCTCTTCTCTTCCTGTATAACGTACTACTAAACTCAGAGTACAAGTTTTTGAGCTTGCGTCTCATCACATTCCAAATTACTCCACACTATATTGAATTGCAAAACTGTTCACACCGATCACAACCTAAACGGTTTCCCACTTAGGAGCGTATTAGTACCACGCTAGTATATTGAATTCCAAACCTGTTCACACCGATCACAACCTAAACGGTTTCCCACTTAGGAGCGTATTAGTACTCGGTTATAAATACTAGTTTGCCAAGATGACTGCACATTCCTCCTCAACTCCTCATCCACAAAAACAAACAAGTCATTCAGCATCCTTCCCTTGCATCTGCCATGGCCAGCGTGAGTTCTGGGTCGAGAGATTGCTACCAGGGAGAGGCGAGCATGGAAGCGGAAGCACGAGAGATGTCCCGCCTCACTGCGAGAGCAGCCGACATGTCCCGCCACGCGGAAGTAGCAGCACAGAGGTCCCGCCGCGCCGCTGAAGCAGCACGAAGGTCCCGCCGCGCCGTTGATGCAGCAGACTGGTCCGGCCGCGCCGCGGAAGCAGCAGAGATGTCCCACCGCGCCACGAATGCAGCAGAGATGTCCTGCCGCGCTGCGGCGGCCTGGGAAAATTTCTCGCGGGCAGGCGACGACTATTACAGGCGCATGCATGCGATCGTCCATAGCCAGATGGATCAGATCTCCGGCTTGGCGAGGTTGCAGGACGACATGAAAGCCTCATTTGAACAGGCTACCGGCGTCATCCGGCAACTAAGGGAGGGCAATGAGAGGCTCCGGGCTGAGTGCGACCTGCTGAGGGAGAAGATCGACCGAAGAGCAGACCAGCAGGAGGAGACCAGTGCCTTGTTGAAGAGGACCGGCGTCCTCGTCAAGAAACTTATGGACGAGAATGACATGCTCCGCAACGAGCGCCAAAGGCTGGTGGAGGAATCTGTGGATGTTCTCAAGTAGCGTCTTGAGGACACGAAAGAGCTCATCGCTGCTCGCCGCGGAGACTAGTTCCCGCGGCCAACAGCAACGCATCAAGAAAGTAGAGATCAGCGAGCCAGATCCTTGTCTTCCTTCTTATTTTGCCCTTGTGTATTTCGGGCGTAGCCGCATGTGGCTTTTTTAATTATCTTTCTAATTATGTAAGACAATTAATCGTCCTTATCTTTCTGTGTAAGATCAATGTTGTGAGGCTGGAATGAAGAAAACTCTTGCTGTGGCGACCCTAGCGTTGCTGTTCTTCTAGTTGCTGCTAGGCTTCCTTCAGTTTCCTGGTTTCTTTTGATGTAATAATCGGTTTAGGATGTCGATTGTGTCGTCGGTTGTGACATGTTGGGTTCTAGCGCGGATGTTTGGCCTTTGTTGGCATCTTGGGATGTTGCGATTTCAGTCTGGTACTTTTAGTCCTTCGTGTTAGGCTGGAGTTGTGCTAAACTTCTTGTGAATTGTGGTGGTTTTCAGTAATGAAAGTCGGAAGGGGCAAGCCCTTCTTTGATAAAAAAATCGTCCTTATATATTCATCAGTCTTGCTATAAGTCGCAGTAGATGCTATATAGGTCCGTCAGATCTTACATCAAGATCCATGCTGTCATATTTTCTTTTTTCTCTCTTAAATCACAGTCGAGTGAGACATAGCCACGCCATTAAACAAAGGCTCAGGCGCCATTAATGGATACCTTGGGAGAGAGGTGGATGGTAGATGGAGGTCAAAGGGCTCTCCTCCCGATAAGCACGCGCAGGGGTCTGATCGCACGCCTCTTGTACTCAAATAGCTACCCTGCACGACGCCTCCTGGCTAATAAAAAATGGGGACGCGTGGCGGCACGTAAATGGTACTAGTAAGTAGAACGCCCACGGTTTCAATAATATTTGTGTTTCCGATTGTATCATGACAGCACTTGTTCCAAAATGACTTTGTTGATTGTTAATGAGTGCGCCTTCGCAAATCGGACTGCAAATTTACCACAGCATGTTGCATGGCACCAAGCCAAGTTTCATTATTTTCATGCGTGTTTTGGATTTACAGGTATTAAAAAACTAAGTTTCTCAATGTTTCCAACCCAGCCACGACGCCCAGAGTTTTGAATTTCATTCCCATTTCTTGCATGGAACCTAGAAATTTACCCGATGACACACATGTGATTTTTCAACCAACTTTGGTGCACTGGAACATGTGCTTGTATTTCAAATTTGAATTATGCACACAAAGGTGACACGTTCCCTCCCAGAACCACGAGCCTTCTTGAGAGAAGCTCCGATTTGCAAGAAGCTTATACCAAAATTTGTTCCTATTCGGCCAATTTTTTTACCATGGCATGGTACTACCATGACATGACACCATCCCAAGTTTCATGATTTTAAAACCAAGTTTCTCAATGTTCTTGACCGAGCCACGATGCCCAGATGTTTGAATCTTATTCTCATTTTTTGCATGGGAGTAGAAATTCACCCGAGGACACAAATGTGATTTTCAACCAACTTTGGTGCACGGGAGCACGTGCTTGTAGTTCAAATTTGAATTATGCACATTAAATGACCAAAAACTCAATTAATGTGTAAATAAGGCCAAACGAAGTCGGAATAATTCCAAAATTTAACAGGGTACTCATGTAGTTCTATGTTGCCTTTGTAAATAAACTCAAGGGGGACAACGTATATTGTTTCGCACTCAAAGGTGACACGTTCCCTCTCAGAACCACGAGCCTTCTTGAGAGAAGCTTCGGTTTGCAAGAAGCTTATCTCAAAATATGTTCCTATTCGGCCATTTTTTTACCACAACATGGTAGTACCATGACATGACATCCATACCAAGTTTCATGATTTTTATACGTGTTTTGGATTTACAAGAATTTTAAAACCAAGTTTCTCAATGTTCTCGGCCGAGCCACGATGCCCAAAGGTTTTAATTTTATTCTCAT
This sequence comes from Triticum dicoccoides, assembly GCF_002162155.2. Lineage (NCBI taxonomy): Eukaryota > Viridiplantae > Streptophyta > Magnoliopsida > Poales > Poaceae > Triticum > Triticum dicoccoides. Next base: position 190,775,312 of record NC_041391.1, on the reverse strand, counting down.
TTCTTGCATGGGACCTAGAAATTCACCCGAGGACACAAATGTCATTTTTCAACCAACTTTGGTGCACGAGAGCATGTGCTTGTAGTTCAAATTTGACTTATGCACATTAAATGACCAGAAACTCAATTAATGTATAAAAAACGACAAACGAACCCGGAATAATTCCAAAATTTAACATGGCACTAATGTAGTTCTTTGTTGCCTTTGTTAAGAAACTCAAGGGAGGGGGGGTGGCACGTTCCCTCTTAGAACCACAAGCTTCCAAATCGGCCTAATTTTTTACCACAACATGTTAGTGCCATGACATGACACCATGCCAAGTTTCATTACATGAATTTAAAATCTAAGTTTCTCGATGTTCTTGGCAGAGTCGTGGCGCCCAGATGTTTGAATTTCATTCTCATTTCTTCCTTGGGACCTAGAAATTCAACCAAGGACACACATGTGATTTTTCAACCCACTTTGGTGCACCGGAGCATGTGCATGCAATTCATATTTAGATTATGCACATTAAAAGTCCAGAAACTCAATTAATGTATAAAAAGGCCAAATGAACCCAAAATAATTCCAAAATTTAACAGGGCACTCATATAGTTCTATGTTGCCTCTGTAAATAAAATCAGGGGGGAGGCAACGTATATCGTTTCGCACACAAAGGTGACACGTTCCCTCTCGGAACCACGAGGCTTGTTGAGAAAATCTTCGGTTTTGCAAGACGCTTATACCAAACCTTGTCCCAATTCAGCCAAAAATTATATGTATGAAAACAGGGTTTAGATTATCCCGAACATCTCGCTGCCTAGACCAATAATGTACTATGATTTGAATTCAACATAAAATGGATACAGATATTTGAATTGGAGAGCGTATGGTACATGTAGTTCATAGTGAAATATGATTACTGCTATATGCATGTCTTTTTGTTATCAAGATAATATTTAAATTATTGTATAACTTGACAACAATCGTATTCAAATAAGGAAAATTGATTCAAATTTAGTCCATATGGTAGAAGACAATATATATGTTCACATGGTGGAGTAAAATGTTCATATATGATGGAAGATCAAAATGTATGACTACATAAATTATAAACCGCAAGGTCACCTAATGATATATTCGAATTCAACATAACGTGGATTCAAAAATTGAAATTCAAGATCATAACATCTGTAATCATATAAAAAGGGACATTACTCTTTCTTTGGTGGGAATTGATTTGTTTTTTGTTGTTGTTGTGGGAAGTGCGAATCGATTTGGTACTGTGCAGGGTAATCATGTTCTCCCGATTTTTTTTACATTTTTCTTGGAGTTTTTTCAATGGCATCTATAGCGATATAGTAAAAGGGGACATGACTCTCTTGTGTCTTGTATGATTTTTTTACACGTTAAGTTTGTTCTGCCGAACAAGGAATCCGCACCTTGTTATTCCGAAATTTTCAAGCTCGAGTATCTTTTGTCTCACCTGCTTTGAAACTCCTGCTTCTTCAACCTGCGCCGTGCCTTGTTATCCCGAAATTTCGACGCGCGCGAGAACTCCCTCCTCATCCGAAATCGCTCCCGCAGCCCAGACACGCGATATCCCCCTTCTACCCCTCAGCCGGAAATGAAGCTCCACGTCACGGTGTCAAAACCGGTGGGGGTACACTGGTAACTTACCCTACATTTCGAAGAAGCGTGTCCCTAAACTTGGCTCCCCCCTCCCCCCCCCCATTCGTACACCAAGGCCACCAAAACCCGCGAAACCCCACGCTCCTCCGTCGGCCTCCCGACCACCGCCCGGCCGGAGACTCTTCCCCGACTACGTCGTCCACCGCAACAACTCGCCGTCCCTCATCCACCGCACCGGATGAGGATCCGTTGTTGATCTCGTCGTCCCACCGGATCAGCCGCCCCGTCCTCCACCTCCAAGGAGCTGCCCCAACATTCGCCTCGTCTATCGCGCCACCTCAATCCCCACAGCGCCGTCTTGACCTGCCCCACCGGAACCGCAGCACCCTCACCAATTCCTCCGATGAAGCCGAGGCCAACTCGGCACCACCAAGGAGGTTCTGCACTCACCGCTGCATTTTATCTTTTATTCGATCTCACGGGGTTGCCGGTGCTTGATACCGAGCAGACATGGCGTCTCCATCGATGGCACCGTCGCCGGCCACATCATCCACGGTGTCTCTCCCCCATGTCGTTGCTTCCTCGGTGGCGACTTCCACAACGGCACTAGTTGTAGCTGCTCCGGCTCTCGCTCGCGCTGCGGCTCTGTTCTTGCTGTCGGTCGCGCTGATGCACTGCTCCGAATTTCGTTCATGCTGCTGCTCTGCTCTTGCAATCGCTTGCGCTGGTGCTGCACGACCTCCGGCAGCTACAGGAGTTGCTGCTTTAGCACTCGCTCGCGGTGCTACTGCACTACTTGCTCTCTGCTAGTGCGTTCCCTGCTCGAGCGTCTGCTGAGTTAGATCACTGCTTCTCTGCTACTAGTGCTCGAACGCCCTAAACATCTATTGCAATGCTTTGTTACTAGTTCAATTAGTTTCGACAGTAAAATTCAGTTTCGACTGTGAAGTTCATTTTCTTCAGTTAAGTTCAGAGTGAACAGTACTTACAGCATCTGTCGGAGCGGCCGTGGCGCGGCTGATGCGTTTTACATCTAGCACTTTTTGGTGATGTATTTTAAATCATCTATTGCAGATGATATTAGGGTCCCACTACAGATTAAAGGTGTCTGTCTTGTCATGCTTCAGCCTCGTCGCTGTATACCTTAGCGGAGCTGCTCCAACGACGGAACCGTCCATCACAGCGGAGCAGTACCCTCGGCGCCGTTTCCAGAGGCCTCGAATCTTCTTCCCCGCCTCCGACAGTCACACCAGCATCATCACCATCCTCCACGTCCAACCCAATGATGCTGAGGTCCACAAGGCTATGCCAAAGTGGTTGTACACTCGTCGCATCACTTTGTTTCTCCATTCCTCTGTTCTTCCAATTCATGTGAGCCAAACACCCAGGTTGACTGAAATCCTATGTTTCCAAATGCTCCGCTTTCCACGTGCATCCCTATCCTATTCCTGTGTTTTTCCTGTCCCTGCCTTTATAGAATTCTCCAATTCTAAGGAGCCCTTACAGATTTACTTCATTTTCAGATTGGCGTCAAAGAAAACTCTGTGTGTTATGTCCTGCTCCTGCCATGCCATCATCCACCCCACCTGAGGTGCACCATCGACAGAAGCGTTCACTGTAGCAGAGATCCCCCCTGCAGACTTTCTTTCGCCGCCTCAGATCATCTTCCCCATTGTCGGCAGCCACGCCAACTGCATTACCATCATCAACTGAGCAGATGAACCTGAGGACTAGACAGTTCCGGAAGAGAGGTCGTAGTCTTTCGTGTTTGCTTACGTTATACATCGGTTATTATTACCTGCTACTTTATCGTTCAATCTTGAGGTTTGAATTGACCATGGGTCTCATATCGAGCCAGCAACGAATAGTATTTGTCTACTATCTGGTTCATCTGGGGTCTTCTATGTGGTTCATGTTGGGTGGGCAACAAACAATAGATGATCCATTGTCTATCTTTTTAAATTGAAGCTATAATCTACCTGCTATCATTAGTTTCGGATTCATCCACTCGTTTGCTACCATCAGTCTTGATTTTTGCATGCACCCCTTAGGCCTTACAAAATCTAACTATTTTTTTTATTATGCATGTCACATATTGTACACAATCATACTGAACATGTAGAGAAAAAGAGAAGACCGTTGCGTGCGAATATAATGTCATGCAGACGCTGCTCCATGGTAGACGAAGTGCCCCCCCCCTCTCCTGCATTTCCAGATTGTATTCTAGAGGAAGATAACTGTTCAGATGGAGATTCAGAAGGAGCCGACCATGCCTGTTTACCACCTGAGGTGTTTGCTCTAACCTGGCATGCTGATATTGGTCATATCATGCATATGGCGCCTTGCATTGCTTACATTATACATCTCTATGTCATCAGCTTAGTTTAGATTTGCTTTGTGTGAATGCCACCTGTTTGGTTTCTATATCATACTCCCACCATTCCTAAATATTTGTCTTTTTAGAGATTTGAACAAGTGACTACATACGGAACAAAATGAGTGAACCTACACTCTAAAATATGTCTATATACATCCGTATGTGGTAGTCCATTTGAAATCTCTAAAAAGACAAATATTTAGGAATGGAGGGAGTATATGGGAATTATGCAATGCCATCTTCTTTAGCCAGGCATCATATACGTGAATCCTGCAATGCCGTCCTGTTTAGCCAGTCATCATATATGTGAATTGTATCGTGCCATATTTTCTTTCCATAATGTGTTCCATTTGTCAGCAATGTTTATACATTCATATACTCTTCCTGTGCATCAGCCATTTGAGTCGGTCATGGGAAAATCTGGAGTGAAAACAAGGTCTTCTGAGCAGTCAGTGCTACCTGTCGATGCAGATTTCTTGCTGGTTACAGATAGCTCCTCAGAGGAGGATTCAGAGAGAGATGACCAGTCGTATCCCCCCCCCAAGGTGCATGCTCTAACTTGGCTGGGTTATATTGCTCATATCATGCATATGGTGTCTTGCATTGCCATGCCATCTGCTTAGATTAGACATGCTTTGTGTGAATGCCTCATATTTGCTTTCTATACCAGATATGTGAATTATGCAATGCCATGTTTTTTAGCCAGTTATCATATATGTGAATTATGCACCGCCATGGAGCCAGGCATCATATATGTGAATTATCTCATGCCATCTTTTTTTTCATTACGTATTCCATTTGTCGACAATCTGTGTATATTGAACTACTCTTCATGTGTATCAGCCATTTGAGCCGGTTATGGAAAAATCTGGAGTGAAAACAAGGTCTTCAGAGCAGGCAATGGTATCTGTTGAAGCATATATCTCGATGGTTACAGGGAGCTCCTCAGAGGAGGATTCAGAGATAGATGACCAGTCCTATATCCCACCTGAGGTGTATGCTCCAAGTTGCAATGTTTATATTTCTCATATGATGCATATGGTGTCTTGCATTGCTTAGTTTAGACATCATATGCACAATATTGAATTCTATCTGCTTAGTTTAGAGATCATACATGCGAGTGCCAGCTGCATAGTATATGAATCAATTATTTCAATTATATCATGCCATCATGTATACTTAGACAACATGTATGTCAATTATTTCATCCCGACCTATTTTAGAAAGACATCATATAGTTTTGTCATGTCATCCTGTTTAGGTACTCATCATATGTTGAATTATGCCATTATATCCTGTTAAGTTATCCATCATATATCTGAAACTGTGTCATGCTATCCTGTTTAGTTAGGCATCATATATGTGAAATTGTGTCATGCTGTCCTGTTTGGTTAGACAACATATATGTGAATTACCACATATGTCTATCATACAATGTCTGTATGTTCAATTTCTTTTCTTGTTTATTAGCCATTTGAATTGGAGGGGGTGATGGCAGTATCTAAGGGAGCAAAAACCCGTTCTTCACAAAAGACAGTGCTACCCGTCGATGCAGATAGAACCATGGTTGTACTGGCCCACAAACTAGCCCCACCACACATAATCGAGACTCTTCCAGATTTCACACTTACACCGTTGGGCAGAGAACCAGCTACAACCCATCTAACCGCAACCCCAGCGGATAGTAACCCACTTATAGTTGACAAAGCACCATGTCCACCACAGAGTACCCCCACACAAGCAGTTTGTAAAGCTACTGCAGTGCCCAAAGCACGAACACCACCACAGCTAACCCAAACTCCACGTTTAAAGCAGAAGAGCAACTATTCTCAGGTCAGATTCCGTAGCTATGGTCCATACTCCTTTGCTGTTGCATCACTGTATTTACTCATACCAACTACTTTCGAATTTGAAGGATCCAATTGAAACTCCAATGGCGCAACAGGTATGTTTTAAACCTATTTCTTTAACTGGATTGTTGTTCTAACTTCTTGCTCTATGTTGATTTCAGTTTAAGTTGTATAAACAGTTATGTTCTCATGTGATGCACATTACAAGTGCTGCCAATGATGTGTAGTTTCTCACACTTATATTCTGTCTATGCTGCTGTGTCTTAAAAATATATGAGTTGAACTGTGTCTCTATCTTGATTAGGGAACATAAACTAGAATGATATGGACAATACAGTGACCATAGTACATAGATATATGTTTGTTTCATGCTATTATCCTGTCCACCTTACTACTGAACCGGTTTACCAAAATGAGTTTGGTATACTACAAGCTAAACCTGTGATGTGTCTGCTTGTTTCTCTTGTAGTATGCAAACAGAATATTGGAGAAGAGCACCCCACTATGCAATTGTAGAGAAAGTAATGCAGATAGGTTCAAGATAGTGAGACAACCCTGTTGGTCTCTATGAAAGGTGGTAAAAACGATCTTGTAGACAGTGAAAAAACCCCACAGTCCTACGTTGATGTAGTGTTCGAGTTACTGGCCAGTACCGCTGGCACAAGCTCTTCGAACTCGCTTCCTGAATCACTTTAGCTTCTTCAGTCTCAGCTACAAGCTGAAAGGCATCAGTCATCTGTGCTGCGGCAAGAAGCCAAAGGATTGAGAAGTCCCTGCAGAATTCATATGCGTACTTTCTTATGCAACAGCAAGCGCTAGAGGATTTAAGCGCCAAACAAGAGAAAGTTAATAAGCTTGCTAAGCATCTTGCCAGCATTATGGGTACCCAGGATATTGTTTCTTGAACTCTTCTGAAGTGGTTTCAGTTCTGGACTTGTTTTGCTGCGGCGTTTATATGCTGCTGTGTTCCCTATATTTGCACTGGTGGTGAACTTTGATGCCCAGTGGATGTAATATGTGTAATAGCCGTGATAGCCTAGCATAAGTTGCATGCTTATTTATTTCCTTGTTGTCTTGTTTATTTGTTTGCTTGTAGTCAGTGCAATTCTTTTTCCGCGGTTTGCTAGTGGCTGCAATAACCTATTTTTTAAAACTAGGCCACAATAACCATGGGCTAATATTTACTGTAGTGACACTGGGCCTCCTACGGGCCGTAGAAACAGTGGGCCTTCTACGGGCCGTAGAAACAGTAGGCCTTCTACGGGCCGTAGAAACATTGGGCCTTCTACGGGTCGTAGAAACAATCGGCCTTCTACGGGCCCTATCATCAATGGGCCTTATACGGGCCGTATGATCGATTGGCCAAACATGGGCCAATAACAGGCCGCATTATGGCCGTAAACGGGCTAGAGTTGGAATCATCCGATCATGGGCCGACCATAACGGGCCATCATTAATAGGTTGTATTTGATGACGCTATGAAAACGGCCCAATGTATTAACGGACCACAAACGGGCCGACTGTAAGCACTGGCTGAATTTGGCCCACAAGCAGAAAATTACAGTAACGGACCGTAAGTAAACAAATGCTCGAAATGAGCCCAAGAATAAATGGACTCTGAGAAGCCAAAAGATAACATGGGCTGGAAACGGCCCAACTGAATAACGGGCCATTAATGGGTATAAAGTGATACACTGTTCATTACGGGCCAGTTTCACCACAGACCATTAATGGGTCTAAAGTGATACACTGTTCATTGCGGGCCAGTTTCACCACGGGCCGTTAATAGGCCAAGTGTTACATAGGGCCTCATATGGGCCGAATGACGTCATGGGCCATACATGGGCCAGAAGTGAAAACGGGCTGGAATCATATTGGATGGCCCAGATGACGCTACTGGGCCTAATTCGGGTAGGGCGTAACGGGCCTTTGGTTAGCGGGCTATAAATGGGCTATACGCGAACAGGCCGTTAACAGGCTTTCCATGGTCCGGCCCGTCACCTTTTGACCAAGTCAAACAGGCCGGCCTTTTCACAGGAATGGGCCTCTGTTGGGCCGGGCCACATGTCGACGTATCATAGGCGCCTTCTGTCCAATGAGTGGATGACATCTGTCCCAACAATGAGCCGACACGTGTTTCCTCCAGCCAATGACGATTTTACATGTGGAAAATCCCCATTGGTCGGGGCTGTTAACGGGTTATCGGATCCAAAACCCGACCCGATAGCTTAACGGCATTCCGTTACGGTGGATGCCACGGGTCGGTCACCCTTGATGAAAGCACTTCTGTGACGCGTGATTTATCGTCATGGAAGTGGACACTTCCGTGATGATAATTTTGGTAATGTCATGGAACACTTCTACGACAACACAGGTATGACTATCTTGATTCTGTCATAAATTTTTCATGGATGTACATGCATGACAAAAAACGCGACCTACTGTGACAAACACGCATCATCACGGAAGTGTATTTTTTTGTAGTGACCATAGTCCGTAACTATCTCCCTAATATATAACCTTGTTAATTTTTCAAGGGTCATTGTTTTCTTGACTGGTAGGAATTGTGCCACCTTGGTCAATCTGTCTACTATAGCCCATATAGAATCATATCCTGTGGAAGTTTTTGGTAATCTGGTAACAAAATCCATACTGACATCCACCTCTATTCCCATCTTGTCTAGGTCCTCCAAAATCTTCCTTTGTGAGGTGATTAAAGATGCCACATTGCAATCATATTTTCTGCTTAGCGCGTCAGCTATTACATTTGCCTTACCTGGATGGTAATTGATATTGACATCGTAGTCTTTAAATATCTCTATCCATCTTCACTGCCGCATATTTAACTCCTTTTGTGTGAAGATATACTTTAAACTCTTGTGGTCAGTAAAAATCTCGTAGTGTTCTCCGTACAAATAATGCCTCCATATTTTTAGAGGAAAGATTATATCACCCAAATCCAGATTGTGGGTTGAATAATTTTTCTCATATGGTCTAAGTTCTCGAGAGGCATATGTGATTACCTTGTTGTTCTACATGAGTATGCAGCCAAAACCAATTTTTGAAGCATCACAGAAAATAGTAAATCCAATCCCATTTATTGGTACTGCAAGGACTGGAGCAGACACTAGTCGATGCTTTAATTCTTGGAAATTTCTTCGCACTTCTCGGTCCAGTCAAATTTTACTCCTCTGCGAGTGAGTTGTGTCAGTGGCGCTGCAAGCTAAGCAAAGCCTTCAATAAATCTCTGGTAATATCTGGCTAACCTAAGAAAACTTTGTATCTCTGTAATCGTGGTTGGTCTTTTCCAGTCCAACACTGCCTGAAGTTTTGTTGGGTCTGCAGATATACCCTCTCTAGAAATAATGTGGCCTAGGAATGATACTTTGTCTAACCAAAAGTCACACTTCTTGAGTTTAGCGTATAACCGGTGTTCCCTCAATGTTTGAAGTACTGCTCTCAAATGTTCGACGTGCTCTTCCTCTGTCTTTGAATATACTAGAATATCGTCAATAAATACCATAACAAACTGGTCCATGAATGGTTTGAATACATGATTCATTAAATCCATAAAAGCTGCAGGTGCATTTGTCAATCCGAATGGCATGACTATATATTCGTAGTGTTTGTATCTGGTAGAAAAAGCTGTCTTTGGAATATCTCCTTCTTTCATTTTTAGCTGATGATATCCCGATTGCAAATCTATCTTTTAAAATACCCGCGAACCTTGTAGCTGATCAAATAAATCATCGATCCTAGGCAAGGGATATTTATTCTTAATAGTTACCTTATTCAGCTCTCGATAATCAATGCATAATCGCCAACTACCATCTTTCTTCTTTACAAACAATACTGGAGCGCCCCATGGTGACATGCTTGGACGAATAAATCCCTTTTCTTATAACTCTTTGATCTGTTGTTTGAGTTCTTTTAGTTGTGCTGGAGCCATTCTGTACGGGGTCTTTGAAATAGGATTGGTACCAGGGACCAGGTCTATGTTGAACTCAATCTCTCGGTCTGGTGGAATTCCAGGTAACTCTTTAGGAAACACATCAGGAAATTCTCTAACAACAAGAATATTCTCTATACATTTCTCCTTTATTTCCAAGTTTCTCACTTGTGTGTACCTTGTTTTCTTGTGGCTCCCTTGGTACACTATTTTATGTTGACCAGGCACTTGAAGTACCACTTTCTTCCCATGGCAATCAATCATCGCATGATTTTCAATCAACCAATCCATGCCTAGTATTATATCAAAATCGTGCATGTTTAGTACTATCAAATCTGCCCGAAATTCATGTCCCCTGATAATAACCGGACAATTAGTGCACACCCCTCTAGCTATCACCTCAGCCATTGGGGATTCTACTAGGAGTATTTTCTTTAAAAGTGCACTTTCTATCCCATGGGTACAGATAAATTTAGAAGATATAAAAGAGTGGGTCGCACCAGAGTCAAATAAAACAACTGCATCGCAAGAGCATACTCGAAGCATACCTGTCACCACATTGCTATCCTCGTTCACCTCATTTTAGGTCAAATGGTTCACTTTAGCCCGAGTGGGTTGCTGCTTCCTTACAGGATTGTTCGTGTACCAAGGAGCAATATTCGTCTTAGGAGGCAGTGCAGGTAGGTACAATGTTGTTTTTGGTGCTAGCAAAGCAAATGACGTAAAATTCCTGTTCCGACACTGACTGATAACATGTTCCTCCTTGCCTCATCCGAAGCATTTTCCCTGTCACTGCTCACATTGGGAAGCCATATGATCTCCATGACAAATAACACATTTATTAACTATGGGATGATATGTTGCTTGATTATTTGGGCGCCAATTTTGATGTGCCTTCCTTTGCATATTTCCTTGACCACGGTCATCGAACCTCATCTTTTTGTTTGGTTTGTCAACTTCAGCACGTTCTTCAAGGTATGCTTGTTCCATCGTAAGAGTCTTGTTAGCTACATCACAAAGTGATTTTAATTCAAATACCTCCACTCGCTCCTTGATAGGTTGACGTAAGCCTTGAGCGAACCATCGTGCCTTTACTTCATCATTTTCAACGTACGCCATTGCATAGCAGGAAAGTCTAGAAAAATTAATTTCATATTCTGCCACACTTTTATCACCTTGCTTTAGTTGTAGAAATTCAAGCTCCGTTTTCCTCTGAACACTTTCAGGAAAATACTTTTTCTGAAACTCTTGCTTAAATATCGCCCAAGTAACCAAATAATTTTCGGGATATGTCTTCTTGTGCACATTCCACCAATCAAAAGCTCCACCTTGTAACATAAACGTAGCTAGTGTCACCTTCTCTTGCTCTGGACAGTGCCTTGCTTCAAATATTTTTCTATCTCAGTTAACCAATCATCTACATCCATAGGGTTAGCACTACCAAGAAAGGCAGGCGGGTTTAGTCGCAGGAACTGGCGCAAGCTGTCCTGTGTCCCACCTTCACGAGAGTTCTCTCCTCAGGGTGGTTGTTGTACTAACTGCTCCAAGATTATAGTCTGTCACATTTGAGTTTGTTCCTGGCGGTTCAAAATCTCCAGGAGAAAATTACTTGGAGGAAGTTGATCTTCGGTCGTCCTTTGAGATCCACCGCTACCTCCAGCGTGAGTGGTAGAAAAATCTCCATGATCGTTGTTAGCCATCTATACAATTGTAAAGGATGGTAGAGAAAAATAAATAAATAAACTGCCACCACTTCAGAGCATGCATCAGTATATAAAAGTTGATTTTACTATATAAGAGGGGTTGACACGTACAACCAAAATTTGCACAACCTCACCTGACAAGAGTGCTAGTGTCAACATCAAGCTACATGCAAAGGCTAGTAAAAGTGCAAGCAACCTACTAATACTAGCATTGCTACACGAGGCAAACATCACATGTGAACTGATAGGTCACACCATTACACACTAGATACTAGTAGCTCTGCCACTCCATTTATTTAAGCTAGTACGTACGACCACTCAAGTAGTATTATCGCCTGATAGTACGTTGCACGCCCTTAGTTCTTTCCTTTCTCATCCTTCATTGCCGCAAGCTGCTGACGAAGGCACCAGTTCTCTGCCTTCAGATCCATCATCTCACTCTCTTGTTTTTTGTTGGCATCCTCTAGTTCGTCTCTTTCCTGCTTCAGTTTCTTGATCTTGTGTCCCTCCTCCTCGATCCAACGATCGCGGTCCTCCACCTCTATTTCGTGGTCATGCTTTATTTCATAAAGTTAGGCCTGATGTGTAGCGACCAGACCTCAAACAGTCTAGTCTCTGTGCATCAGTGTCATCCCTGGATCGGTAATGCTGACACGCACAATACTTGAGGATATATAACAGAGTTTCAATCACACACTTATTACATTGAATGTCTCAAAAGAGAACTTATTACAATAATATGGCTTAAGGCCATCTAAAAGATAACAGCGGAAGGCTTGGAAGATAAAGTGAGTCCATCAACTCCAATGGCATAGCTGAGTGAACGACAATGACCTATGGCACCTTACTCATTGTCTGAACAGTCTGCAACATGATATGTTGCAGCCCTGTAGGACCTTGAAGTATGTCTAGAGGGGGGTGATTAGAGTACTTGACCAATTAAAAACTTAACATTTTCCCAATTTTAGAGTTTGGCAGATTTTAGCTATCTTAGGACGAGTCAAGCAATCATCACACAAATCAAGCAAGCATGAAAAGAGTTTATGAGCAGCGGAAAGTAAAGCATGCAACTTGCAAGAATGTAAAGGGAAGGGTTTGGAGGATCCAAACGCAATTGGAGACACAGATGTTTTTGGCGTGGTTCCGATAGGTGGTGCTATCGTACATCCACGTTGATGGAGACTTCAACCCACGAAGGGTAACGGTTGCGCGAGTCCACGGAGGGCTCCACCCACGAAGGTCCACGAAGAAGCAACCTTGTCTATCCCACCATGGCCGTCGCCCACGAAGGACTTGCCTCACTAGCGGTAGATCTTCACGAAGTAGGCGATCTCCTTGCCCTTACAAACTCCTTGGTTCAACTCCACAATCTTGTCGGAGGCTCCCAAGTGACACCTAGCCAATCTAGGAGACACCACTCTCCAAGAAGTAACAAATGGTGCGTTGATGATGAACTCCTTGCTCTTTTGATTCAAATGATAGTCTCCCCAACACTCAAGTCTCTCTCATAGGTTTTGGATCTGGTGGAAAGAAGATTTGAGTGGAAAGCAACTTGGGGAAGGCTAGAGATCAAGATTCATATGGTAGGAATGGAATATCTTGGCCTCAACACATGAGTAGGTGGTTCTCTCTCAGAAATGGTAAGTTGGAAGTGTAGGTTTGTTCTGATGGCTCTCTCCACGAATGAAGAGGAGGTGGAGGGGTATATATACCCTCCACACAAAATCTAACCGTTACACACAATTTACCAAACTCGGTGGGACCGATTCAATAGACTCGGTCAGACCGATTTGATAAACCTAGTGACCATTAGGATTTTCAGTGGGACTGACATGCAACTCGGTAGGAACGATATGGTTAGGGTTAGGGCATAACGTAATCTCGGTGAGACCGATTACACAAACTCGGTGAGAGCGATTTTGGTAATAAGCTTTCCAGAGAGTTGGTCAGGTAAACTCGGTGGGACCGATTCGCTCATTTCGGTGAGACCGAAATGTTATGAAAGGGAAATAGGGAGTTTACATTGCAATTTCGATGGGACCGATTGCTCACTTTGGTTAGACCGAAATGTTATGAAGGGAAACAGAGAGATTACAATCCCATCTCGGTGAGACCGAGATCCCTATCGGTAAGACCGATTTGCCTAGGGTTTGTGGCAGTGGCTATGACATTTGAACTCGGTGCCCGCCGGATAGAAAGAATCAGTGGGACCGATTTTGACTTTGGGTTTGGGTCATATGTGGATGTGAGAAAGTAGTTGAGGGTATTTGGAGCATATCACTAAGCACATGAAGCAAGAGGCTCATTAAGCAACACCTCATCCCTCCTTGATAGTATTGGCTTTTCCTATAGACTCAATGTGATCTTAGATCACTAAAATATAAAATGAAGAGTCTTAAGCTTTTGAGCTTGGGCCAATCCTTTGTCCTTGATGTTTTGAGGGTTCCACTTCCATCATCCATGCCATGCCATTCATTGAGCTTTCCTGAAATATTTGTCTTGAAATAGCATTAGCTCAATGAGCTATATGTTGTTATGAATTACCAAAACCACCTAGGGATAGTTGCACTTTCAATCTCCCCCTTTTTGGTAATTGATGACAACATATAGATCAAAGCTTCGACAAATAATAATAAGATTGAAAAACATCGTTGCTTTGAGAAGTATGTGATAAGCAAGAGCTCCCCCAAAATTTGTGCATAGTTTAAAATTTGCTTTGGACTGCAAATGCACAAGGAATTAGGCTCATGGGTTACTCTTCCATGTCACATACATCTTGGTGGAGCGCTCAAAATGATAAAGATTGAATACATGCACTCATCACCAAGCAAAGTGAATGATCACATAAGGATAGGTAAGATAATATCATCAAACATGCATAAGTGTAGCTTATGATCAAACACATGATCATCAATGTCTCACAGATAACAGCATAGTACCTCAAGCAATCAAAAGCAAATAATGTTTAACCACCAAAGGAAGAGAGAACAAAAACAACACTCTCTCTCTCGAAGCCTATGATCTATACATTTTCCCCCTTTGGCAACAAGTTACCAAAAAGTTCATAGAAAATGCATAGTGCTAGATCGACTCTCAGGCTTGATCTTCAGGTGGTGGTGTAGAGATGGCTCCTTGGACGAAGTCTTCAGTTGATGTGGTTGGAGCTGGAGGAGTTGGTGCTGGAGCTGGTTGCACTGGAGCTGTAGGAGCTGTAGCTGGTGCAGATGATGTGGCTCTGGTGTTTGTCACAGGCACTGCAGCTGACCTCTGAGCTCTAGGCACTCTGGCAAATACATTAGTGGTTGACTTGCCCTTCCTCTCCTGCATGTCATCCTGGAGCTGCTCCACAACTAACTGAATCTCAGTTACTTTGACATCTAGATCATAGAATTTTTGTTCCATGATTCTTTCCCGGCTCTCCTAGTTTTGAGTTAGGGTGTCCAACCCCTTCTCAATCCTCAGAGTTGATGCTATCAAGTAACCAAGCTGCTCCTGTTTGTTCTTCAAAAAGTACTCAGATGCCTCCTCTTGAGTTGGCATCTTGGCAGCCTTCACTCTCTTTGCCTTCTCCTTCTGCTCTTGAGCTTGCACTGATGATGGTTCATTCTCATTCATAACAACTTGATTGTCCTCAAAGTCTGGATAGATAGCAAAATGTTCCTTATCCAGCAAGTATGTTCCTGTGCCCATCTTTGAGTTAATCAACTCTTGAATCTGTGGGGCATACCCACAACTTCTCTTCTGGTCTACTGCTGTCCTCTTAATGGTCTCAACAATGAGGCTCATGACCTTGAATTTTTGTGGCACATCAAACAAGTGCAGCAAGTTGATAGCATGCCCTCTAATCATGGTGTGGTCACCTGACTTGGGAAAAAGAGTGTGCCTTAGTATCCAGTTGATGGTTGGCAGCCCTGACAGAAGAAAGTGGACTGATCCAAACTTGAAAGTCTCAAGAGCTTTGTTTGGGATCTCCTTGTACATATGAGCCATGGAATTGTGGTCCATCTTCTTCTTGGCATGGACATCCAAGTCATCTTCATTCTCCTTTGGGGCATTGATCAGACTGGCCCATTCCTCAATTGTTGACTGGTACCTTGTACCTTCAGACATCCAAACTATCCTACCATCTGGATAGAAGTGTGTTGTGGAGTAGAATTGCATAATGAGCTCATCATTCCACTTTGTGAGCTTCTGCCCAACAAAGTCTGCAACTCCACAAGCAACAAAGTTGTCTTGCACTCCAGGATAGTGTTCCTCATTTTCTTTATGTAGGTCCAGTCGACCCACCTCATATCACACACTATGGGCTTCTTGTCCAACAAGATTGTCTCATATAAATCCTGCTATTCCTTTGTATGGAACCTGTAATCAACAGCAGTCCTTCTCCTGGTGGCATATGGATCTGACTCTCTCCATAGCCTCAACCCTGAGTCTCTCCTGATCTTCATGTTCTCAGCCACAGGATGAGCATCATTGTGGTCTGGAATCTTGGGCTTTAGCTTCCTCAGGACTTGTCCTTCATTATCTTCCTCATCAGCAACTTCAGGCACTGGGGCCTTGTTCTTCTCAGCAGCTGGAATACTACTGGTATTCCTCTTTGGTGCAAGCTTGGGCTTGGAGGCAGCTTTGGGTGCTTCCTTGGGCTTTGATGTTGCAGCCCCTGACTTAATAGCATCACCCATAAGCTTTTGTGCCTTGGGTGCTGGTACAACAACCTCTTCTTCCTCTTCAGAGTCTCTCCTCATAGAGGGATTTCCAAGAACCTGGGTAGTAGTGGTTCTGGCTCTCTTCTTCTTCTTATCTTGACCAGCAACTTCATCTTCTGATTCAATGGTAAACTTCATAGTTTCTCCAGTGGGAACTTTCTTGGATTTGGAAGTTGTGACTCTCCTTGCAGATGCCTCTTTGGATTCAGTCTTTTCAGGCACATGAGTTGATCCTCTGACCTTCAGCATAGGTGTCGTCTTGGCAGGAACCTTCCCATTGAGTCCAGGCTTTGTGTTCTTTGCTGAGGCATACTCCTTTTTGAGCACTACCTTCTTGGAGGTAGCCTCATCTTCTTCTGCCAAATAATCCTCATCTTCAGATTCTGAGGTTCTCTTCTTCCTTGTCCTGTTGGCAGCTTTAGGCAGATTGCTAGGGGTGCTTCTGCTGCCCTCATCTGAAGTGCTAGAGGGACTAGTGCCCTCACTCATGTGATTGTGCTCTTCTGACCTGTTCTGACTATCACTTTGGTCTGACATGCTGCAAATCACTGATTGCTGACCCTGTGAATAGTTATAGATGAGATAGAATGGATGAGCATCACAAAATGCAGAGATTTTTGCAAAAGAATGATTCAAAAATTCAGTTTTAGTTTTCCACAGAAAGCATTTCGGATCAACCGATTTTCAAACTCACTGATACCGAAGCAGTTTTGGAACCTAAACTGGTGAACTCGGTCGGACCGAGTCACAGTTCGGTGGCACTGAGACTGCTAGGGTTTCACAAGGTCTTAAAATCGGTCACACCGATTAGCAATTCTCGGTCAAACCGAGAGTTACTAGTGCAATGGCGTTAGCCAAATCGGTGGGACCGAGTTTTTCAACTCGGTGGGTCCGAGATGGTTTCGGCGGAAACCTAACCCTAAATTTTCAAATCGCATTTAATCTAAGGATTGTATTGACTGGATAGGAGTGTTTCAATCGTGGCAAGAATCATTATGAACACAATGTGCTAGGAATCGGACGAGGATAGCACTATGATCGAATCCATACCCTAGCTTGGCGATGAACTCGCTACGTCGGCAACGGCGGGGGGGAATTCTGTTGACGGCGGTGGAGACCAGCGACAGGAGGCGGCTGGCGACGAGGAGACGATCCGGAGACCCTGGAGGCAGAGCGAGCTATTGCGCGGGCGAAGAGGTTCGGAGAAATTTCCAAATTTTTGCCCGTGGGTATATATATAGCCCGACCCTGTCGGTGTGACCGAGTGGAACAACTCGGTGGCACCGAGATGCATAACTGTATACAGTTACAACAACTCGGTGTGACCGAAAAGTTCAAATCGGTTGCACCGAGATTGAAAACCTAGATCAACTTAGTGATCTTGGTAGGACCGAAATGGAGGAATCGGTCAGACCGAGAATCACAAAGAAGTTTTGCAAGTTTAAGTCTATGACAAATCGGGGACTCTGAGTGCTCCTCACACAGAGTGGTTCGAATCTGACTTGATCAAATTTTGTGATGTAGCATGAACAGAGTTTGAGAAGAGAAAAGCATAGATAGCTAGAGAAAGTCCGAGACACAGTCTTTCAGAAGCATGAACTCTTTACTCTGGGTAGACAGTACCACCTACATCCCCTACATCTGCTAGCCTACATTGAAAGAGGTCACACAACATACTCAACTATGCCAGAGCCCATAATGGCCTATGGTTGCACACGAAAGTTTCTAGCATGAATAATCTTATGATCCCTTTGAGCCTGGGTGGCAAACCGTAGGATGATCACACGGGTACTCTGGGATATTCTAGGACAACACTGGATTCTCTAGGTGCCCTGACAACCACTGGGTACTCCAGGGTGCCTCAACCAATCCACCCAGATGTGTATTTAAGTAGCCACCTTAAGTTAACCATTAATTAACAATACTCACATCTGTCATGGATACACTCACCCAATCCATGTCTACGAGCATAGCATAGCAATCCTAAGCATAACGTAGAAGTAACTCCCAAAGGTTTGATAATAAAAGGGAAATAGGTTCTTGTTGGGGATATAACTATTAGGTATGACCCGCCCAGGAGGGGCCGGGTTATACCTATGAGTATTATTGAAGCCCAAGACCAAGGTTGAAGATGGCGGCTTAGTAAGGGCCCAAAGCCCAGAGGCGACTTAAGGCCCGTAGTGATAAACCGCCATATATGTGTGACTTGTGTTGTAAGGCAAGAAATATTAAGAGACTGAGCCGGACACTGTTTATAAGCCGGCTGGGACTCTATAGAGCCGCTGGGCGTCGACCTCTGTATATAAAGGGACGACTCGGCGGTGGTTCAGGGCAAGTAACAACAACTCGAGAGCTAGGTCAAGCGATTTGCTCCCTGGTTATTGAGACATAAACAATCCCACTCAAAACTGGACCGTAGGCTTTTACCTTCACCGTAAGGGGCCGAACCAGTATAAACCTTGTGTCTCTTGTCCCGATTAACCCCTTCAAGCTTCCTAGTTGCGATGGCTCGACGACTAAGTCCTTTCGCTAGGACATCTGACGTGACAATTCCATGAAAGTTGGCGGCCACCATGGGGCCAGCGCTCGGTGGATTTGAGTTCTTGAAGGGCAGCTTCGAAGGGCTCAAGGGATATGCTGTGGGCCGGATGACCAAGAGTCGTCACGGCAAGCTCTACATCGACGATGCGGGCTGGGGCCGCAAGGCCGGCTCAATTGAGTACGGGTACCGGGTCCCTTTCAGTGGAATTCACGTCTTTATCGACAAGATCGGCGAGCCGGGAGCTGAGCCGGACATCTGCACCGACCTTGTCGAAACGGCTTAGCGCGCGAAACCCGCCCAGGCTCCGCCTGTTGTGAAGCACGCCTTCGTGGGATGAGTCCATGAAGGGCTCTCTGAGGGATCTGCTTCTGGCGGTGAGACAACCATCTACTCTGATGGCGGGTCATCCACATGTGAGACAGATTCGTTGTATCAACTGCAAGACGGCGGGCTTGGGGGCTGTTCTGATGGCAGTAGTATTCCGTATTGCTTCAAGCCGCCAAGCCGGGTTGGAATCTTCATGGACGGTGCACAACCTACCCAAGACTCCACAACGGCGGCAGCCATGACCCTCGGGGCAGCAGCAGCCGGGGCGGGAGGCCCCGTGCACTCACCGGCTCAGGTGCTGATGGATCTTACAGATAAGCTGACCACTATGTTAACCGTTGTGGTCAACCCGGCGGACCGAGCTCATCATGATGAGGAGGTGGCACTGTTAAAATTGGATATGGCGCAGGCTAAAGAGGATCTATGTAACATCCCAAATTTTCAATTTGGAATGTTATACATTAGATCATCATTGCATATCATATTTTATTGCATTTTGGCTCGATCCTAGAAATTCTACGCAACTCAAGGACCCACAGAGAGAGTTGGGGATTTCGTTATTTTCATATTTGAGTTTTCTCAAATTTTGAAAATAGGATCATTTGATTTTATTTATTTTATCTTCAATTATTTCTATCATAAAAATATGAGAGAGGGAATAAAATGACTTTCCCAAAATAAAGAAATATTGCGGATTTAATAATAAAATCAAATAAGATTTTATTTTGGAGTATATTGCAATTTTATTTGAATTTAGGAAAAATGCGCATTTTTCAAAATTGTATTTAGGCCCAAATAAATGTTCATCTTGTCCGGCTTGATTTTAGAAGCTGCGGAAATTTATTTCAGGATTTTTGGAGTCCGTTTAGTATTTCTTTTATCTGTTTTACTACACGTAATGATTTAAAAAAAAGATACCGACCTAGCCGGGCCGTACCCGACCCGGACCCTAGCCCGGCCGGCCATTATAAGCCGGGGGAGCCCAGCCCGAGCCGCCCCAAACCCTAGCCCCAGCCCCGCCGCCACCACCGCCGCCACCGCT
>NC_041391.1:190709565-190755078 GCF_002162155.2 Triticum dicoccoides | reverse complement strand
CCCGTGCCGCCGTCGGACCCCGCCACCCCTCGCCGCTGGACCCCGCCGCCGCCGACCGCCGCCACCCCGCCGCCAAAGTAGCCGCCGCCGCCGCCGACCCGCACCCCGACGTAGCCACCGGTTTTTCTAATAAAATCGATCGGTTTTTTCGAAACCCTAGATCTATTTTTTTTATTTTAGATCCGGTTTGGTTTATTTTTTTCGGTTTAGTCTATTTAGTGGACGTTCGTCCGTATGTTCGTTTTAACGAACGGTTTTCGCCGATTAGCCGCAGACAGTGAACGTTCGTTCGTTAGCCTACTCGTCCATTTTTCTTTTTCTTGGATTTTCCGCGATTATTTCTGATCGTGATTTCTGATCCGATTTTCGTTTTAGTATAAATTTTCACTCGTCTATCGGAATCAGGCGATTCAAGCGCCTAGAGTTTCGTCTCGAAACCCTCTTTCCGTTTAACCCACTCAAACAAGTTTTTGCTACTGTAAAATTTTACTTAGGTCCAGAATAGTAAAACGAAGCTTGTTTCTTTCGCTGTTTGATTTTCGTTGCTTCATTTGATTTGATTTTTTGCAAACCGGAGTTCTTAAGTTGAACTTTCTGGTTAGATCTCTTATTTGAGTTTTACCTGTGCATTAGGTGAATGCTTATTGTATGCTTGTTTGTTTGCGATAGAGTACCCGGAGTGCGCCACTTGCTACTTCGAATCTCTAGGTTTCACGGATCATCAGCAAGGCAAGTAACACTTTGATCATACCTCTTTACTGTCACATCCCTAGTTCTGATCTGCTCTGGGTTAGTTAGTCTTGTGTTGCATGTTTAAATTTCTTTTAAACCTGAAATGGGGATTGCTCAAACCCTAGCACCAGATCAAATCAACTAGGTTCAAATAAAAATATTCTCAATGAACCCAAAATGCCCTTCAAAAAAGTTCATCATTTTTGCATTGGTCTAGAACCTCTCCCAAAAATGGTGCACATTTTTCTAGGCCATTCTGGATTTTTGAATTAAATCATATGGTATTTGCATTTGGGCATTTAATTGTTAAATAATATTTTAAATGCTCAAATAATCATAAACTGAAATGTTTGCTGTTGGAAATATTCCAAACAGTGACATTGAGCAGTTTCATGATTTTTGGAAATGCCCTGGCATTTTTATTAAAGCCAAACACAGTTGAAGGAAAAGAGAAAACAGTAATTAAAATAAAGAAACCAGAGAGAGAGAGAGAAAGAACTTACCGTGCAGCCACCTGGGCGGCCCAGCTGGCGGCCCAGCCAACTGGCCCAGTCCACCACCGCTTTCCCTCCTGTCGTCTTCCTCCTGCCAGTAGGAGCAGTTGCGTGCTCGCACATGCGCGGCCGAGGAGGCCAGCTCCTCCCTGTCTGGCTGCCTCCTCCCCCCTGGACGTCTCCCGCAGCGCCACGCACCCCCTCAGGCCCCTCTTGACTCCCTCCCGTGCTCATTCCCTTCCCTGCTGCTCTCCCTCTCGCTCTGCAACTCGTGCCCGAGCGCCACCATCGCCACCAACGCCGTTCGCCGTGGCCACAGCCACCGCCCCGCCTCGCCGACGCCCAGGAAGCTCCGCCTTGCCTCCCTCTTCATCCTCACCCAGACGAAAGGCGCCGGAAGCCCCTGGATGCCGCTAGCTCCGCCGTTCCCCTCCTCGGCCACCGAGGACCGCCGCCATCGATTTGCCGCCGTCTCCGCCTCCCCGAGCTCGCTGAGACCATCTCCGACCCCGCTGTGAGCTCCTGATCATCCCCCCCTCTCCGTCCTCTCCCTAGCATGCAGTAGCCGCCGCGCCTCTCTCACCCGACAGCGCTGCCGCCAAAGCTCGTCGGCGATGACGCTCCGGTGACCATTTGGTCCTGGGAACGCGTCCAACGTCCTCGCCGCGCCGCGTAGACGCCGTAGGTGCTAACATCGCATCGCCAAGACCGCTGTAGCGCCGCCCCCGTGCTAACCCGAACTCCGGCCGCCGCCTTGGAGCTCGCCGTCGTCGGCACCGGCCACCATAGGTTAGGCCGCCACCACCACTCGACGCACGCCAGCGAGAGCTCTCCAACGAGCCCAAGAACGGCCTCGTCCGTGCCCTGTGGGTGTTTTCCGAGCCACGCCGCCGTCTCGGGCCTCGCCGGCATCGAGTCGCCGGCGAGTTTGACCCCGCTGACCCCGTTTGACCACGGGTGGGGCCCAGTTTGACCCCTTGGGTCAATGACAGGTGGGTCCTAGCACTACTAATTAATCTAGGGTTAGTACTAATTTAATTAGTTAGACTAATGACACTGACACGCGGGACCCACTGGTCAGGTTTGACCTGGTCAACGCCTATTGACCGCTGACATCACAATGATGTAGTGCTGACGCAGTAATGCCTTTTCTGGATTTATTTTTATTCAAAAAATTCCAGAAAATAACCAAAACTTCTAAAAATCATATAAAATCAACCGTAACTCCAAATGAAACAAATTATATATGAAAAATGATCAGAAAAATCCAATCTATCCATCTGTACCATTTTCATGCATGTTAGAACAACTTATAGCTGCTATTTAGGACAAATCATATGAATGACATTTAAACCTTCACATATGGAGTTTGAATTTGAACCTAGGGTTCAAACCAACCCCATTTAACTTGCTGCTAGTCGCATTAGCCCAATCAACAGCATATCGCCATGTCACACTCATGCATCATATTGTTGCACTGCATTGATTGTGTTTCCTTCTGTGTTGCCGGTATTTGTCTCCTCTCGATAGACGTGATACCGACGATGAGATCGATGACACCGATGAAGAGCTATACTATCTTAAAAAGTGCCAGGCAAGCAAAACCCCCTTGTTCATTCCGATACAATCCCACTCACTCGCTCATGCTCTCTTTTACTGCATTAGGGCAACAACGATTCATCTGTTACTTGCTGCGGTAGCTGAACCCCTTTATCCTCTGCATGACCTGTCATTGCCACAGTAAATAGATGAAACCCACTAGCATGAGTAGGAGTTGTTTGAGCCCTGTTGTGCCTACTCATTCATGCTTGTTTGTCATGCCTGCTACTGCTTAGAGTTGAGTCAGGTCTGATTCATCGGTGGAAGATGCAGATGCAAAGGAAGATAACACCTTCTCAGACTTTACCTTGACGGGGCCAAGGGGACAAAATATGGATGATCGACCGAGAGACATTAAGCACTCCGCTTCTAATGTTCTCCTTGATGTGGTGGTGCAACCCGTTAATTAAAATGGTTTGGCACCTAGAACATCAAGTAAAAGGTCGGACTTCGGGAACACAAAAATCATAAGGCACAACTAGGGAGTAAATCCTACGAAGTCCTTACAGGGAGGTGGCCAACTTCCTCAATCAGGATACTACAATAATAGGTCTTTCGGCTGGGTGTGTTGGTCATGACATCCTCTTTACCGGTTACAGAGAGACCAATATTATAGTTCTTGGAAAATGCTCCAACCACCATATCTGCCTGAGATTCAGATCTGGTTGGTGTCAGAACAATCCAGACTCATCGAGTCTAGAAAGAAAAAATGAAAGTTTTGCAACACAAATCGACGAGACGACATTGCGAGATTCTCGGGAAATGGACTACGGTAGTAAGCTCCAAAACATGAGCTGGTTCTGCTACAAACATGTGAACACGTTGTCCCAGACAAGCATGACCACATGGTAGTCTTACAACAAAACACTACCAAGTTCAGGTGGGGAACCATCATCGAGGATAACAAAATCTTGTACCAATCCGTCTGGTACCTTCAAGACTAGCACGAAGAACTTATTATCCTTGAACAAATCAATCAGTGGCTTGGTGTGCTAGGAAACACATATGGAATGGAGGCGGCCAACCTATCAAACCATAGAGTACTTCGCATATAGGCATGACTAACTTGGGACGATTCCAGAGGAAGCAAAAACAATCTTTCTCGGATCCACGGTGACAACTTACATCAGGTGCACGTGAATTAAAGAAAGTCACTTCTTTCATCCAAACATATCCTTCATGAGATAGCACGAAGAGAATGCTAGCACAAGTTTCCAACACTAGCTTAATATTCAACATGAGTCATGGAGAAGATAAGAATGTCGCCGATGGGCTCAGCAACAATTTATCAAAATTCCATATAGGTGAAATTCCAGAATTATGTGAACAAGGTGATAGCCTTGGTCAGACCAAAAGATGTAATGGTGTATGCTCGAGGGATCAACCATGAGTAAGACAACATTAAGAACATCGTTGGTTCTGATTTGATTTGACGATTGCCCATACTCAAAACAAAGTTTTGATAAGACAATAGGTCCAACAACTGATCACAGGGACCAATTGATGAACATATCATCTTTCTTCAACACACATACAAGATATCCCTTAAAATGAACTAAGTCGGACAAGCTTTTATCTTCCAACTCTCCAAGTTGTTGTCCAGCTTAACCAACTAGCTTAGGGGTATCCAGCACAGATTCTTGGAGAAGGGGTGGTTACAAGAAACCAACTTGATCACGAGCTCAACATAGCGGTCAGGGAACAACCTGGTGATACCTCCGTGAAGACATTCGGAGAATCACGAACCACCGGTATGTTACCAAGCTCGAGAGAAATCTTGCTTCTAAGGGCAAGACAAAATGATCAAATAAGCAAGGGATTGACACAATCCTAACTCGTTGATCGGAGAGTGCACCAGGAAATAAGGATTAGGTAGCACGATTAATCTTAGAATGATGATTCCATAACCAACATACTAAGAATGAGATTATCGTTCATTAATCACTATGCAACATGGTTGCTAGGAATATAGATTTCACACATCACGATTCACTTGTCGGTACTCCGGTTGCGACAACACGGAACCGAGGAATGAATAATGATGGCGAGAAGTATCACTATGTCAAGAATTCACAAGAGGTGGTGCAATTCTCATGAAAACCCTGACATAAAGAAGGTAATACTTCAAGGTAGAACAGACCAGAAGCTGGATTGCATTTGATCTGTGGGATACAACTGCTTTGACCCAATCCTGGATATGGATGAGGTACTGGAGTTTGTTTCTCCTAGTCATTCCGGAATAGAATGGCTTGACGGACCACAAGAGTAGTGGCATCGATGAACACGGATGCATAACTTCTCCTGACTATCAATTGATAGACGAGGTCAGAAGACAACTAAAGAGGGACAACCCAAAGGAACATATGTTTTTCTGAGTTGTGGATGCATGGATTAGTATGCCAAACAAATTCAGCATATTTCTTCCGGATAACCCATGCTGAAGAGGAAGGACTGGCATATTCACAGCTATGAATGGAGGACTCATCAAGAGCATTCTGGTTGTGATCTTTTGGTTCAAAGAACATCTGCCATAATGGTTCATGGTATTGGAAGAATGATATACCACGGACCTCGAAGACTATCGCAAAGGTTACTAATAACCTAAAGGAACTAGCAAACACTATCAACATGAGGTAAGTGGGGTGAATCTCGGGTTCAAAACCCAGAGGTAGAATACCTACTAACTAAATGGCATCACGAGATGCTTTTCGAGAATAATGGCCAGAATCATCACACTGGGCACAAATCATGGCTAGATTACTAGATGATCCCCTAGGACACCTAGGGTCATAATAATAATTCCAACATATATGTCGAGGAAATAGAATACCTCAACTTAGCAATTAGTGTGATTAACCTGGCCCAAAGGAACATCGAAACAGGAGGAAGGGATTTTGCAAATGCTTCAGACTATTTAGAAACCTGGGATGACTCGGACAGCATAACGGCTGTAAATGCTCAAAAGAATTTGAGACATGCTACAAAAATGGTGGTATAACCACTCAATCATCATAATATCCAAGTTCTGAGATCAAGTATGAATACATGGAGATAGGAGGAACTGAATTGAGGCTTAAAACCACCAATCCTACAAGTCTACGGATTAGTAACACGTGAACCTGATAGAAAGAAGAGAAGCCTAGTTTCTTAACCCCGTAGGAAAGATAGGATGACTCAGATCAGAAGGTCATAAGGTAAAGGAGTAAAAAGAGCCTTACGTTCCATCCCACAATCAATTCCCTTACATATAACTAAAGCATTTCTAGACTCAACTCCGACCAGTTTGGCTTGGTAATCCTACAGGCAGTCAGGCTCTGATACCAAAGCTGTCAGGACCCCGACTCAATGCCACATCGATCTAGCATGTAACACCTCATATCACTTTGCGGCCTCACGCACGGTATCCCCACGGGTGTCGCCTTACCTTTGCCCGGGACCGTTTGCGCCTTTTGGCACACGTATATGATAGTGTCACTAGCATCCATATGATAAGGAGCCCGGGCTGACATGGCTAGTCGTAAATCCAAAGTGGCACAAACTTACAGGGACAGGCATCCATGACCCAGCATCGAACGTGTCGGTCATCAGCGAGTGAATCCAGGCTGTAGCACTGGTCTAGCAGGACTCCGGTGAACCGGGCTGTAGCGGGCTAACAGGACTCCGGTATTCATCACGTGACATTTCCCCGAAGGGACAGACACAGGAATGAAGAAGGACACATGCCGGCCAGCCTAAGTGTTCCGGAGCAGTAGTAAGCTACCATGGCTTAGTGGAAGCACTAGGAGACATTTCCCGGTAAGAGAGGCTACTAAGGATAAACAACTAGATAGTCAGATCCCACACATACCAAGCATTTCAATAACATACACACAATATGCTCGATATGTGCAAATACAACATGGCATCACAACATGACTCTACAACTCAAGTATTTTATTCAATAGGCTCCGAGGAGCGAGATATTACAAACATGGGTCTCCTGACCCAACAATCAGAGCATACAAGTCAAAGCACATGTGGAAGCTTAACATGTCTGAGTACAGACATCTACAAATGAAAAAGGCTGAGAAGCCTATCTATCTACCACATCCTGCCGAGGGCACAAGATCGTAGCTGAGGTAACAAGCTAAACGTCGAAGTCCACGTGGAACTACTAGCGAGACTGAAGTCTCTCTACAAAAACATAAATTAAGCAACATGAGTACAAATGTACCCAGCAAGACTTACATCAGAACTAACTACATATGCATCATTATCAATAAAGGGGATGGTGGGGTTTAACTGCAGCAAGCCAGCTTTGACTCGGTGGCTATCCTGAACTACGACTGCAGGTAACTCTTTTGAGGTGGCGCACACGAGTCCACATATTCACCATATCAATACACCATTATGGATCCGCTCCCGTCTCCCTACGAGAATGCCATCCATAGCACTCACGCTTATCTTGCACATTTTAGAGTATCCACTTTCACTTGTCTATGAACTGTACAGGCAACCCAGAAGTCCTTTACCGCGGACACGGCTATTCGAATAGATAATGTTAACCCTGCATGGGTGTACTTCTTCACACACGCTCTCACCACTTACCGCCGTTTACACGACATGTACTCGGCAACCTTCAAGCGGAAGCCCAGCGAGGGTGTCGGCCACGACCTGACTAACCACACAAGTCTCTCGTACAGGTTTATCGCCTATTCGGGTTCCATCCGCAAGGAGATCCGGCCGGGGTGTCGCTCACGGCCCCAAACGATGTGTGCAGGGTTCCCAAGTCCACCATCCGGGTGCCACTTGGTACACCAGGCCACTGTGCGTAGTCTGTCCCAAGCCCACCTGTACCGGGTGCCACTTGGTAGACTACTAACACTACCTACAAACACCAGAAACTAGTTGCAACTCCTGGACAGAGATCATGTTGATTAATAAGTCGAGAGGGGTCGAGTTACCGGAACCCAATGTGTGGTAGTAACTGTTCATGGATCACAAACACAGAACTCAGTTCCTGAGGACGGTTTCAATGAGACAACCCACCATGTACTCCTACATGGCCTCTCACCGCTAACTTTACCAAATCGTGTTCACACACTTAGCTCACACATAGTAGGACATGTTCACACACCTCTGATTCATCCGACCATTTTTGGGAGAGGTTCTAGACCAATGCAAAAATGATGAACTTTTCTGAAGGGCATTTTGGGTTCATTGAGAATATTTTTATTTGAACCTAGTTGATTTGATCTGGTGCTAGGGTTTGAGCAATCCCCATTTCAGGTTTAAAAGAAATTTAAACATGCAACACAAGACTAACTAACCCAGAGCAGATCAGAACTAGGGATGTGACATTTACTATCCAGTTTTATTGCATTAGATCAATCCTTAAACAATTGCATGATTAGGATATGATTAATATGCGGGTTTTGGGAAGTAGATGAGGTAGAACCTATTACCTGTTTTATTATCAAACCTTTGGGAGTTACTTCTACATTTGCTTATATTACTATGCTATGCTAGTAGACGTGGATTGGGTGAGTGTTTCCATGACAGATGTGAGATTGTTTAATTAATGGTTTACTTAAGGTGGCAACTTAAATTCACATCTGGGTGGATTGAGGCACATGGGGAACCCAGTGTTGCCTGTATTTTTGGAAATCCCGGGGTACCGTGTGATTCTCCTATGGACCGCCATCCAGGCTCAAAGGGATCATGAGATTATTCAGGCTACAAACTTCCATGTGTAGCCGCAAGCTACTATGGGCTCTAGCATAGTTGATGAAGTTGCGTGAGCTCTTGAAGAGGTAGAGTAGCAGATGTAGGGGATGTAGGTTGGTACTGTCTACCCAGAGTAGAGAGTTAATGCTTCTGAAAGACTGTGTCTCAGTCATCCGTTTCTCAAACACCATGTAGTGCGAGAAATCAAGCGGAGGAGATCAAGTCTTGCGGGGAAAAGTGCACAAACCTCTGCAGAGTGTATAAACTAATCATGGTTAGCCGTGTCGCCAGTTATGGACGTTTTGAGTATCTAGTACCTGGATTATCATGTGAATCTCATCATGTCACTTTAATTAATTTTGTTGGGTTTAATGATGATGCTTAATTGGGATTAGCTTGGAGTACCCTTCTCAATGTTTAACAACCACCATGATAGTTAAATAAAATTTATTCCTTTGCAGTAGGGAAAAATTGGTTTTATGCAAAAACAGTAACCATAGAGCTTTACACCAGCCATATATGCATGTAGTATAGCATTACTCTTGCATTACACTCTATGTGTTAGATTGCCAACATATTCCATGTGCTGACCCATTTTTGGGCTGCAACGTTCATGTTGCAGACTTTTTAGACAACGAGTAAGGTGTCTTAGGTCGTGATCTTATACTCAGTGATGCCGTTGGAGTTGATGGACTCGCTTATCTTCCAAGACTTCCGCGTTTATCGTTATTAGATAGCCTTAAGCCATATTTATTGTAATAAGTTCTCTTTTGAGACATTCGATGTAATAAGTGTGTGATTGCTACTCTGTTATAAATCGTTCGAGTACTGTGTGTGTCAGCATTACCGATCCAGGGATGACACTGAAACACAGGTATCAGACTGTTTGAGGTCTGGTCGCTACAAGATGGTATCAGAGCACACGCTGACTGTAGGACACGGCCACTAAGCTAAAGCCTTAGATCACTACTCTCTCTTCTCATTTCTGACTCCTCTTCTTTTCTACTCTTTTAGGATGGCGGGTGCAAGGAACTAGTTCACGCAACCGGATGAAGATACACCCTTTGGACGCCACTTGAAGGAAGTCACTAGATACATGAACATCGGTGTACCAAGCTTCACCGGGACCTACATCGCCACTTTACCCGAAGAGGAGCGCTGGATGATTCGAGTTCAAGTTCCAGGAAGAACGTTCATGCCCGTCACTGAGCCCATAGAGTTTTCCTTCGATGCACCAACCTGGAGTCCAGGAAAGAGCATGGTAGCTCACATCACCATGGGACGCATTGGAGAAGTTTACCACAAGGATCTCAAGGATACTATCTACCAGATTTGTGGGAGCCGAGATGAGCAATGGGAGATGATCAGTACCAGGAAGAGATAGATCAATTGCAGCTTTCATCCAGGAGTTAAACCAGCACATTGGTCGCCAGGAGAACCAGATGTGTGCAGGCATGATAGATCTGAAGAACGCATTGACCAAGATCACGGAGTCGGTGGAAGAACTCAAGTCTACACGCGATGGATATGAGGAGGAAATAGCGACACTCATGGAGAAGAATGATGATCTGAAGAAGAAGAAGAAGCTAAAAGTATTCATGGGATTTCCCGCGACTGGAGGAGAAGACAATGATTGCACTTGCCCGGAGAACTACATCATCATCGACGACACTGACTAGGACCTAGATGATAGTGATGATGACTTTTTTGATGAAGCTGGAGCAGATATCATGGAGTCTTCGATCGAGCTGTTTTTCTAGTCGACCACCATGACAGTAGTAGTATTCCCCCATGTATATAGTATAGTTCGAGCACTTTTGTAACGATAGTTAGACCGTTGTATGCCCTTGTTTGAATTGATTGAAGTGATATTGATTGAATTTGTCTCATGTGCATATGGGTAGTGTTTTCTCTATAGACCTCATTCAATTCTATATTCACATCTTTTCTAAACCCTCAGATGCCTCCGAGACGTGACAATGGATTTGCTTTCCCACCGGAGCTCACCCAGTTGATCCAACAGTAGAATGCATTGATGCAGATACTAGTCCAGAATCAGAATCAGGGGAACAACAACAACCACAACCCACCACCACCACCACCTGTTGATCACTTAGCCCGCTTCTTGAGGCTGAATTCGCCGGTGTTCTCCAATAGCACCGAGCCGATAGTTGCAGATGATTGGCTCCGCAAGATGGGAAGGGAGTTGACCACTGCAGGATGTACAAATGCGGAGAAGGTGCATTTTGCCGCACATCAGCTTGATGGACCCGCAGCATCATGGTGGGAGAATTTCACAGCCACTTATCATATCGACACTGTCACATGGGATCAGTTTCATCAGGCTTTCTGTATTACTCATGTTTCAGCGGGAGCTATGACCATGAAGAAACGCGAGTTCCGCAACTTGCACCAAGGAGGACGTACTATTGGCCAGTATGTGGATGACTTTAGTAAGCTAGCACGTTATGCCCCAGATGACGTTGCTACGGATGTAGCTAAGCAGGAGAAGTTTCTGGAAGGACTGAATGATGAGCTGAGCATGCAGTTGATGCTAGCAACCTTCAACAACTACCAGGAGTTGGTAGATAGAGCTCTCATGATTGAAGGAAAGCAGTAGCAGATTGATAGCCGCAAGAGGAAGTATGGACAAGGGAAGTACAATTCTGGAGCTCAGCAAAAGCCTCGTTTTACCCCGAACTCAGGAGGACATTTTCAGCATACCCATGGAGGAGGTAGTTCGCATAACCATAGTGGCCCCAAGAATGGTAATGGGAATGGAGGAAGCAATGGACAGAACCGCACCAACCCATCAACACCAGCCAAGAGGGATCTGAGCCACATCACCTGTTACAAATGCCAGAAGACTAGACTTTATGCCACTGAATGTCCTGAAGCAAAGAATGGAAATGGCAATGGAAGCTCTGGGAAGAAGCCCAATCCTTTCAACAAAGGACAGGTGAACCACGTTAGCGTGGAGGAGGTTGAAGCCCAACCAGATGCAGTAATAGGTAAGTTTTTGGTTAAGTCATTTACTGCAATCGTTCTTTTTGATACTGGTGCATCGCATTCATACATATCAAGGGGATTTGTGGATAAGTATAAACTGTCAACCCAAGCCCTTAGGTCACCCATGTTAGTAACCTCGCAAGGAGCAGAGTATATGGCTAATCTATGGTGTGATCGGTTACCATTAAGGATTGGTAACTACGTGTTTCCCTCAGACCTAATAGTATTGGAGTCGCAAGGACTGGATGTGATATTAGGCATGGATTGGTTATCGAAGTATGGAGGGAACATTGAATGCTCCAGTAAGTCGATTTTGCTTACCACGCCAGAAGGAAGAAGGATCAAGTATGTATCACGGCATGTGCCGAAGAGGACTCAAGTAAATTCCTTATCAGGAGTTGTACAGGAGGAAGTACCAGTGGTGAAGGATTTTCCTGACGTATTTCCAGAGGAGTTGCCAGGCATGCCACCGGATAGAGACGTTGAGTTTTTGATTGAGCTTTTTCCAGGCACAGGGCCGATATCTAAGAGATCGTACAGGATGCCCGCAAAAGATTTGGAGGAAATTAAGAAGCAGATTAAGGAGTTATTGGATAAAGGCTATATTCGCCCAAGTTCTTTGCCTTGGGGATCGCCAGTACTTCTAGTGGAGAAGAAGGATGGATCATTAAGGATGGTTGTTGATTATCGGGGATTGAATGAAGTAATAATCAAGAACAAGTACCCACTGTCGATGATCAATGACTTGTTTGACCGATTGCAAGGAGCTAAGGTATTCTCCAAGATCGATTTGCGATCAGGATACCAACAATTGAAGATTCGAGAGCAGGATATACCCAAGACGGCTTTTACCACCAGGTACGGGCTGTACGAGTATACCATTATGTCACTTGGTCTGACTAACGCACCTGCCTATTTCATGAACATGATGAACAAGGTGTTTATGGAGTTCCTGGATAAGTTCGTTGTGGTGTTCATTGATGATATTTTGGTCTACTCGAAGAATGAAGAGGAGCATAAGGAGCATTTGCGTTTGGTACTGGAGAAGCTCAGAGAACATCAGTTCTATGCCAAGTTCAGCAAATGTGAGTTTTGGTTGAAGGAAGTTGGATTCCTTGGACATGTGATATCCGAACAAGGAATAGTAGTAGACCCCACCAAAGTTGTCACCGTGACAAATTGGGAAGCCCCAACAACAGTTGGAGAGATCCGGAGTTTTCTTGGACTCGCAGGATACTACCGGAGGTTCATTGAGAATTTCTCGAAGATTAAAACCCATGAAGGAGTTGTTGAATAAGGACACCAAGTTTCAATGGACTGAGGAATGTGAGGCCAGTTTCCAGGAGTTGAAGAAATGTTTGGTTACCTCACCAGTATTGATTCTGCCTGATCAGCGCAAGGATTATGAAGTACATTGTGACGCTTCTCGTCGAGGACTTGGAGCAGTGCTTATGCAGGAGGCAAGAGTTGTTTCGTATGCCCCACGATAGCTTAAACCTCATGAGTTGAATTATGCTACACATGATTTGGAGTTAGCAGCAGTAGTGCACACATTGAAGACATGGAGACATTTTCTCATCAGAAACCATTGTGAGGTGTACATGGATCATAAGAGTTTGAAGTACATCTTCACGCAGAAGGAGTTGAATCTCGGGCAAAGGAGATGGTTGGAGCTCATCAAGGATTATGATATGAGATTGCATTATCACCCCGGAAAGGCTAACGTAGTAGCCGATGCGTTGAGCCGCAAGAGCCATGTCAACACGCTCATGACCGGAGAGTTACCAAAGGAATTAACCGAGGATCTTTGTGAGCTATGTTTGGAGATAGTTCCGACAGGCTATGTAGCAACATTAGAGATTCAGTCTACTTTGATGGATAAGATCAGAGAAGCTCAGAAGACTGACAAGGAGATTTCCGAAATAAAGGAGAAAATGAGCAAAGGAAAAGCTAAGGGATTTCATGAGGATGAGCATGATACCTTATGGTTTGAGGATCGCGTTTATGTGCCTAATGACCCGGAGATCAGGAAGTTGATGCTGCAAGAGGCCCATGATTCGCCGTATTCGATTCACCCAGGAAATACCAAGATGTATCTGGATTTTAAGGACACTTTCTGGTGGACCGGAATGAAGAAGGATATTGCGGAGTACGTAGCAGTATGTGATGTATGTTAGAGAGTAAAAGCAGAGCATCAGAAGCTAGCAGGATTGCTACAGCCATTGCTGATACCCGGATGGAAGTGGGATAAGCTAGGCATGGATTTATCACAGGATTACCCAGGACTCGTTCAGGCTATGATTCGATATGGGTTGTAGTCGATCGTTTGACGAAAGTAGCTCATTTCATCCCAGTGAAGACCACTTACACCACTGCTAAGTTGGCAAAGATATACATGACCAGGATCGTATGTCTGCATGGAGTTTCGAGGAGCATTGTATCAGATAGAGGAACCCAGTTTACCTCAAAGTTACGGAATCAGTTGCACGAAACTTTGGGTACCAGGCTAGAGTTCAGTACAGCCTTTCATCCACAGACAGATGGACAGACCGAGAGAGTCAATCAGATTCTGGAGGACATGCTAAGAGCTTGTGCGCTAGATTATGGATCTAGTTGGGACGACAATTTTCCATATGCGGAGTTCTCTTACAACAACAGTTATCAGTCCAGTTTGAAGATGGCCCCTTTCGAAGCTCTCTACGAAAGGAGGTGTAGGACACTGTTGTTGTGGGACGAAGTTGGAGACCGCCAGTTGTTTGGACCAGATTTGATTAAGGAGTCTGAGCAGAAGGTGAAGTTGATTCGCGATAGGCTCAAGGTAGCCCAGTCCAGGCAGAAGAGCTACGCAGACTCTAAATGCAAGGAGACAGTTTACGAAGTCGGAAGAAAAGGTTTATCTTCGTGTATCGCCACTTTGAGGAGTTAAGCGCTTTGGAGTTAAGGGGAAGTTAGCGCCACGTTTTGTGGGACCATACAAAGTTTTGGAGAGTATGGGAGAGGTTGCCTACAAATTGGAATTGCCCGAAGGATTGTCAAGAGTTCACGATGTGCTCCACGTTTCCCAGTTGAAGAAGTGCCACGCAGAGATGGCCGATATACCGCTGAGAGATACAGTGCCGCTGGAAGCGATTCAGTTGGATAGTGATTTGACCTATGAGGAGAAGCCAGTCAAGATTCTCGAATATGCCAGCCGAGTCACCCGCAACAAGGTTATCAAGTTTTGCAAAGTTCAGTGAAGCCACCATACAGAGGATGAAGCCACCTGGGAGCGAGAGGAAGATCTACTAAAGGACCACCCTCACCTATTTTCTAGCCAACCCGAATCTCGAGGGCGAGATTCATCTTAAGGGGGGTAGGTTTGTAACCTCCCAAATTTTCAATTTGGAATGTTATACATTAGATCATCATTGCATATCATATTTTATTACATTTTGGCTTGATCCTAGAAATTCTACACAACTCAAGGACCCACGAGAGAGTTGGGGATTTCGTTATTCTCATATTTGAGTTTTCTCAAATTTTGAAAATAGGATCATTTTATTTTATTTATTTTATCTTCAATTATTTATATCATAAAAATATGAGAGAGGGAATAAAATGACTTTCCCAAAATAAAGAAATATTGGGGATTTAATAATAAAATCAAATAAGATTTTATTTTGGAGTTTATTGCTATTTTATTTGAATTTAGGAAAAATGCGTGTTTTTAAAAATTGCATTTAGTCCCAAATAAATGTTCATCTTGCTCGGCTTGATTTTAGAAGTCGGGGAAATTTTATTTCGGGATTGTTGGAGTCCGTTTAGTATTTCTTTTATTTGCTTTTCTGCGCGTAATGATTTTAAAAAAAAGATACCGACCTAGCCGGGCCGTACCCGACCCGGACTCTAGCCCGGCCGGCCTTTATAAGCCGGGGGAGCCCAGCCCGAGCGGCCCCAAACCCTAGCCCCAGCCCCGCCGCACCTGCCGCCGCCGGACCCCGCCGCCCCTCGTCGCCCGACCCCGCCACCGCCGACCGCTGCCACCCCGCCACCGGAGTAGCCGCCGCCGCCGCCGACCCGCACCCCGACGTAGCCGCCGGTTTTTCTAGTAAAAGAGATTGGTTTTTTTCAAAACCCTAGACCTGTTTTTTTATTTTAGATCCGGTTTGGTTTATTTTTTCTGGTTTAATCTATTTAGCGGACGTTCGTGCGTACGTTTGTTTTAACGAACGGTTTTCATCATTTAGCCGCAGACAGCGAACGTTCGTCCGTACGTTCGTTTTAACGAACGGTTTTCGTCATTTAGCCGCACACAGCGAACGTTCGTTCGTTAGCCTGTTCGTCCGTTTTTCTTTTTCTCGGATTTTCCGCGATTATTTCTGGTCGCGATTTCTTATTCAATTTTCGTTTTAGTATAACTTTTCGCTCGTTTATCGGAATCAGGCGATTCAAGCGCCTGGAGTTTCGTCTCGAAACCCTCTTTCCATTTAACCCACTCAAACAAGTTTTTGCTACTGTAAAATTTGACTTAGGTCTACAATAGTAAAACGAAGCTTGTTCTTTCGCCATTTGATTTCCGTTGCTTCGTTTGATTTGATTCTTTTTGCAAACCGGAGTTCTTAAGTTGAACTTTCTGGTTAGATCTCTTATTTGAGTTTTACCTATGCATTAGATGAATGCTTATTGTATGCTTGTTTGTTTGCGATAGAGTACCCGGAGTGCACCGCTTGCTACTTCGAATCTCTAGGTTTCACGGATCATCAGCAAGGCAAATAACACTTTGATCATACCTCTTTACTACCCAGTTTTATTGCATTAGATCAATCCTCAAACAATTGCATGATTAGAATATGATTAATATGTGGGTTTTGGGAAGTAGATGAGGTAGAACCTATTACCTGTTTTATTATCAAACCTTTGGGAGTTACTTCTACGTTTGCTTATATTACTATGTTATGCTAGTAGACGTGGATTGGGTGAGTGTTTCCATGACAGATGTGAGATTGTTTAATTAATGGTTTACTTAAGGTGGCAACTTAAATTCACATCTGGATGGATTGAGGCACCTGGGGAACCCAGTGTTGCCTGTATTTTTGGAAATCCCGGGGTACCATGTGATTCTCCTATGGACCGCCACCTAGGCTCAAAGGGATCATGAGATTATTCATGCTAGCAACTTCCGTGTGCAGCTGCAAGCTACTATGGGCTCTAGCATAGTTGATTAAGTTGCGTGAGCTCTTGAAGAGGTAGACTAGCAGATGTAGGGGATGTAGGTTGGTACTGTCTACCCGGAGTAGAGAGTTAATGCTTCTGAAAGACTGTGTCTCGGTCATCCATTTGTCAAACACCATGTAGTGCGAGAAATCAAGTGGAGGAGATCGAGTCTTGCGGGGAAAAGTGCGCAAACCTCTGCAGAGTGTATAAACTAATCATGGTTAGCCGTGTCCCCGGTTATGGACGTTTTGAGTATCTAGTACTTGGATTATCATGTGAATCTCATCATGTTACTTTAATTAATTTTGTTGGGTTTAATGATGATGCTTAATTGAGATTGAGTTGGAGTACCCTTCTCAATGTTTAACAACCACCATGATAGTTAAATAAAATTTATTCCTTTGCAGTAGGGAAAAATTGGCTTTATGCAAAAACAGTAATCGTAGAGCTTTACACCAGCCATATATGCATGTAGTATAGCATTACTCTTGCATTACTCTCTATGTGTTACATTGCCAGCATATTCCATGTGTTGACCCGTTTTCGGGCTGCAACGTTCATGTTACAGACTTTTCAAACAACGAGTAAGGTGCCTTAGGTCGTGATCTTATACTCAGTGATGTCGTTGGAGTTGATGGACTCGCTTATATTCCAAGCCTTCCGTTGTTATCATTATTAGATGGCCTTAAGCCATATTTATTGTAATAAGTTCTCTTTTGAGTTTGATGTAATAAGTGTGTGATTGCTACTCTGTTATAAATCCTTCGAGTACTGTGTGTGTCAGCATTACCGATCTAGGGATGACACTGAAGCACAGAAATTAGACTGTTTGAGGTCTGGTCGCTACAATCTAACAGCGGAAGATGTCAGGATAACTGCAGAGCGGGCAGCTCTGAATGTTCGGGCTTAGCAGATCCAGGCACAGACTTTCTGGCTCACGCAAGATCAGAACGCGTCTAATGAGGTCATGAGGAGAAGGCATCAGAAGACCCAGTCTCAACTCCCCCCAGTTTATGACGCTCAAAACCTCTTTCACACACCAGGAGCAGGGCCCAGTAACCCGCCGTGGCTCTCCCCGCGTATAGGTAACCCGCCGTGGCTCTCTCCACGCATAGGAGCGGACCATGTTGCAACACCCAGGCACGGTGCGCCGGTTCAACCGCAGGTGATGGGACCTCCCCGCGTAAACATGGCGCCACCTCAGTATGTACCAACGCCCCCGGGTCACTATTCTAACCCGTTGGAGAACATGATAGCGGCAGCGGCACGATTGGCGGCTCTCCCAATTGATGGTGACTCTCCGGCACGGTTGAAACCCACCGGGTCAGAGAACTTCTTCAGACGGCCTTGGCACAGCAGGAGGCATACTCATACAGCCGGGACAGGATCCACTCGACCCCTCGTCGAAGCCGAAGCCTGAGTTATAGCAGGCACATGGATTCAGCGGCCGTTTCAAGCAACGTCAGGCACCATGACCAGCCAGGTGGGCTTAAGCCGGCGCGCCATGAGGCCGTTAACTTGATCGATCAAGACAAAATATGTCAAGAGGCTGAGCGAGCGGTTTAACAGGCGGCTGAGCAGGCGGCTTAGTTGACGGCTTACCAGCCATATCCGGTTTATCTGACGACCTCTATCGAGGCAGGCATGGCCACCAGGACCGAAGGAGTCCCTTGTCTGGTGCCGGCTCTACGTAACGAGCGCTTGCCCAAGGACTTTAAGGGACCTAGGAAGGTGCTGAATTACACGGCCGACTTACAGCCCAGGGCATGGATTGAGAGTTACGAGATGGCTATGGAGCTGTTGGAGGTTAGTGATGCTGCAATGGCTAAGTACTTTACCATGATGTTGGATGGAACCGCCTGCACCTGGTTGAAAGGCCTGCCACCTAATTCAATCAGCTCATGGGCAGAGCTAAAGGCCCGGTTCATCCAGAATTTTAAAGACACGTGCAAGCAGCCCATGTCAATTGTGGATCTGACGAATTGCAAGCAAGCGGAGGGCGAGTCTACACTACAAAAAAATGCACTTCCGTGATGATACATGTTTGTCATAGTAGGTCGCATTTTTTGTCATGCATGTACATCCATGATGATTTTATGACAGAATCAAGATAGTCATACCTGTGCTGTTGTAGAAGTGTTCCATGACATTACCAAAATTATCATCACGGAAGTGTCCACTTCCATGACGATAAATCGCACGTCACAGAAGTGCTTTCGTCAAGGGTGACCGACACGTGGCATCCACTGTAACAGAACACCGTTAAGCTATCGGGTCGGGTTTTGGATCCGGTAACCCGTTAACAGCCCCGACCAATGGGAAATTTCCACGTGTAAAATTCTTATTGGCCGGACGAAGCACGTGTCAGCTTGTCAGTGGGTCAGATAGGCGCCTATGATAGGTCGACGCGTGCCACGGCCCACCACTGGCCCATTTAGCTTACAAAGACGGCCCATTTGACTTGGTCAAAAGTTAACGGGCTGGCCCATGAAAAGCCTGTTAATGGTCTCTTCGCAAATAGCCCATTTTACGGCCCATTAGGCCCTAAAGGAAATCGGCCCAACAACGTCATGTGGGCCGTCGAATATAACACCAGCCCATTTCACTTTCAGTCCATGTATGGCCCACGACGTCTTTCGGCCCATATGAGGCCTTCATATCTTTCGGCCCTTTACAGGCCCATGGTGACTCTAGCCCATAATGAACAGTAATTTTCTTTGTACCCGTTAACGGCCCGTGATTTACATTGGCCGTTTCCAGCCCGTCTTGCCTTCCGGCGTATTGACGGCCCATACGTTCTTGGGCTCCTTTTCGGCCCTCGATTACTTCCGGCCTGTTACTGGCCTATTCCCCTAATGGGCCAAATTTGGACCATGGCAAGAGTCGGCCCGTTACTGGCCTGTTCCCCTAATGGGCCAAATTCGGCCCATGGCAAGAGTCAGCCCGTTTCTGGCATGTTAACCCGTTGCGCCGTTTCCAGCCCGTCCTATATTCTGGCCCATTAACGACCCGTTATGCCTGTGACAGAATTAAGCCTTTGCTGTCCTACGGCCTGTTAACGGCCCGTTACCGTGCTGGGTCGATACCAATTACGCCCAATTACGGGCCATGTAGACCCATTTATCAGACGGCCCGAGGCCCACCGATTTTACGACCCTATTGGAGGCCCATTTATCGACGGCCCGTAGGAGACCCATGGATCCTACGGCCCGTATATGGCCCATGGTAGTTGCGGCCACTAGCAAACCAGGGAAAAAGAAGACTAGGAAATAAATAAGGCCGAAACTAATGCTAGGCTATTAAGGCGATTGCACAGATTACATCCACTCGGCATCAAAGATCGCCACCAGTGCAAATATAGGGAACAACCTACACTATACAAAAATGGCTTGCTGTTTTCTTCAGCCGGTGGCTGCATGTTAAGAATAAATTTTGTATCGCCCCAAAACAAATTACAACTATATAACAAAAGGAAGGTTGGCATAAAACTTAATAGTCTAGCAGATAAATGCACCACCAGAAGTTCAGAAGCTCAGTTCATTTGACCTGACTGTTATGTTTTCATGCTGTATTGTCCGATGGAGCACCATAACCCTCGCTTTTATTTCCCCTAGGCTCTTGAACAACATAGCAAATGTCTGATAGTCTGGTTTCAAAACCATGCATATCTTGACGACATCGAGCAATGTCTCTCCTTGTTTCACAAAGGGTCTCTGTTAGGGAATGGACTTGTGTCTGGAGCGCAGATATAACATTGCTTTGAGCTTGCATATCTTGATCATGAGGCAGTTTGGACGA
This sequence comes from Triticum dicoccoides, assembly GCF_002162155.2. Lineage (NCBI taxonomy): Eukaryota > Viridiplantae > Streptophyta > Magnoliopsida > Poales > Poaceae > Triticum > Triticum dicoccoides. The sequence continues at coordinate 190,734,547 of NC_041391.1, read as the reverse complement.
TATTGCCTTAACAACCAACCCAATATTATGCAGGATCATGCTTTCGGCACTATTAGTGGAAAAGTACTGACCCACTGCAGCAAGAGCTGACATTGCGGTTATAGTTGCCTTGCCACCTTCAGAAGGTGGCGGTTCCACCATTTTTTCCATAGCTTGCTGAAAAGTTGAGGTTTTACATTAGTAGTACCAAAACAGAAGATATTAAGGAGGCAGCAAAACCAAACAAAATAGCTTTGGTCTATATACAGAACTTATTCTGGTGAACCCATGTAAAATATTAGTTGTATTTTATTGCAAAGTACATAATAAAACCAGGTTCCAAACATATGACCATGTACCATCGCTAATGTATTGTCTATTTCTTCACATTGTATTGAGGGCTAAGGATAAAGAGGCGAAGTTTATAATACGGTAAGCATAGTATGACATCATTCATATCACAAAACAACTGAGAACAGACAAACAGGCAATTGTAACATTGTGTTGGCAAGTCCAGCACGGAACTAGATTACGGGTCAAGATCAAAGGAACATACTCCTCTCTTTTAAACCTTGTAAGGTGCAATGATACGCTAAGACAATTGTGTATAAAATTGAAAAGAGTAATAGACATTGGCTGCCAACCATGCAGTTCAAGGCACAAGTCAGAGTAAATAGTAGCTAAAAGGCATGAGGATTAAGGACTTACAATAGCGACTTTGACTGGTGTAGTCATGCCCTTCTTCTTGCTGGTGTGACAGTCCTTGAAGATTTCCACAGCATTTGGTTCAGGTACTTTTTGGTCCTTGCGGGCTTTCCTCTGCATTTCAAACAAGTCAATATAGATCTGATAATATGTTACAATGAAAAGAGTGAAGCAACAGCTAATTACAAGAGCCTCGCAGTGTGCAATATAGCTACGAGATCCTGTCGTCTGTTGGAATATCACTTTCGTACGGTTGGCCTTGTTCTTTGAACAATTCACCTACAAGAAGATAGATTTGTGTGGCACATGCGTAAATAGGACTTCAACTTGTGATCTGATCACATATATATAATGTACCTGATACTTCGGATCAGACCAGTGTTTAACAAGGCCCCTCCAGTCTTCATCCGATATATTTTCCACTGGAGATGTTTGGGAAAGTTCACTGTTAGCCTTGCCTTCAAAGTGAGTTTTCCTCAATTTATACCGATACTGTCACAGAGCAGACTTGAAAACATGGGTGCAAGCTTGTCTGGTTGCATCATCTTGGCTATCCAACTTGAACCTCATATGTTGAAAATTATGGGAGTCTCATTATCAGCAACCTAGAAAGTATGGGACAGAGCAAGAAGATATTAGTAGTTTCCATACATAACCATACTTACAGATAAATGGTCGAGGAAGGTGTTGAAATGGGTTTCGTCTTTGTCATTCCTGTACTGAATCCATGTTGGGAGGATACGTAAATGACACCTAACGGCAACCGCTGCCTCTGATACTAACTTGGCTGACTCTGTAGCATCACGTGGCATTTTTAAACCTGCCTCAAAACGGATCTCCATTCTTCCTCCTCTAGATTTAGTTAACCTATCGAGCATTATCCCTGATGTTTGTTTCCTCTTGAACCTAGGTGCTAGTCCAACAATGAGCATAGGAAGTGTTAGTGTACATCAAACTGTGAGACTACATATAAAGAAGCATGCAACTGTAACTTGACTCCAGCAACTACCTTCTTGCTGTTGAAGCTCACAAGGTTCATCTGATATTGCCAACTCGTCTTGTGTCAAGAGTGCTTGGGAAGTAGTGTCAGGTGGCAAGGGAGCTTGGGAACGTGTTGCTAGCTCAGTTGACGCACGAGTAAGTCGTGCAGTTGGTAGTACTGTGGTAGGTATTGCAAGAACTAGGGCTGTCTCTGCTTGTTTGGTGGCAGCTATTTGTTTCTGTTTGGCTTTTTTTGCACCTCGTGTAGCATGGGATGCCGTGTTTGTAGAATTTTCCGCTGGACTTTGACCTTCTATTGCACCATCAGTACCAGCAGAATCTGCAGGATTCATCCGCTTCTCATTCCCTGCCATTCTGTGTTTCTTCCTCTTTCTCTGTGCCATGTTAAGTCAAGCCGACAAGAAAAATGAATAGCAATTTAGTTCTTCAGAACAAATTGATGCGTGATGCAGACGAACTGAACTTTGATGTTAGACAACCACATGATAGGAGGATGTAATATGTATGAAAAATAGGACGGAACAGATAACCAGAACTATGATGTGTAAACTAAGAAGAAGACATTTCACCAAATTAGAAGCAATGCAATGGAAGGTAGACACCATATGAAAGATGCTACAAATATCGCTCTGCCAAGTTAACATTGTCTCATCATAAATGGCATTTAAACAAATGTGAAGCAGTACAAGAAATAAATCATATGCAAGATGCAAACAACATCACACTACCATGTTAGAGGTCTCTCGCCATTAGTGCCATTGCATATTCACAGCATTGCATATTCACAGCTTATGATGTGTAAACAAAGGAGAAGGCATTTCAACAAATTAGAAGCAATGAAAGCTAGACACCATATGAAAGATGCAACGAATATCACTCTACCAAGTTAAAACGGTCTCGTCATAAGTGCCATTTCAACAAATTAGTAGTACAAGCTAGAAAAGAATGTGAGATGTAACCTATATCACACTCCAAAGTCAAACGTGTCTTATGATAAGTGATTGTTGCAGGTTACACAACAGTAGTAATTTGATGTAAGAACATGGTGTGATAGACAGATATTGTATGTTCTAGAAACAGGAACACGTGTCTTATTCAAGTATAATGTGTAAAGTAAGCAGATGGAATTCAACAAAATTAGAAGCAATGCAAGCTAGACATCACACATAACATGCAACCACATATAACAGTGCCAAGTTAGAGGGAGCACCGGTGATGCTGCACTAGGGGAGACGTGCTCATCATAAACACAGCGTTGTTGAGTGTCTATGCATGTATTGTCTTGGAAATCATCTTGGGGGTGTGGAGGAGTAGAAACTGTAGAGGCCCTCCATTCGGAAGGAGCACCTTTATCCGCTGCCTTGCTAACTTCCTTCCACTTTATTGATTTTGAATTGTCAAGTAAAACCGACAAGAAAAAGCAATAAAATTCTCTCTTCAGAACTCATTCATGCATGATACTGACAATCACTACTTTGATGTAAGGCAAACACATGATACCAGGATGGAATATGTACGAAAAATAGGACGGCATGGCATGTTCACAACTATTTATGTAAACTAAGCAGAAACCATTCCAGCAAATAAGAAGCAATGCAAGCTAAACACCAGATGAAAGATGCAACCAATATGACTCTGCCAAGTTAAAAGTGTCCCATCATAAATGGAGTTTCAACAAATTAGAAGCAGCGCATGCTATAAATCATATGAAAGATGCAACTAATATCGCACTGCATATACTAAAGGTGTCTCGTCATATTGATTGATGCGGGATACAAAAAAACAATAGTTTTATGTAAGGACATGCTTAATAGACAGATGTACTATGTACTAAATATAGGAAGGCATGTCACATCAACAGGTATAATGTATAAGCTAAGCAGACTAGCACATGCAGTTTAACCAGATTGGAAGAATTACAATCTAGACACCATATGCAACATGCAACCACATATCACGCTGCCAAGTTAGAGCAAGGACCTGTGATGCTAGTGTAGGTGAAATGTTGTAATCAACTACAGCACTACGTTCACTATCTTCATCTAGCATTTCCGTTTCTTGAGAATCATGTCGGGAGGCTGATGCTGCATTCTTTAAATGAGGAGTAGTCCCCTTGCCTGCCTGCCTTGTCATAAGTGATTGATGAGGAATACACAAGAACATTAGTTTGATGTAAGAACATGGTTAATACACAGATGTACTAGTATGTACCAAAAACAGAAAGGCATGTCATACTCAAAGGTATAATGTGTAAGCTAAGCAGATGCAATTTAACCAAATTGGAAGCAATACAAGCTAGACATCCGGCTGGAGTGGTGAGCATGATCATCTAGGACCTGAGAGCCTGGTGGGAGGCGGGCTGCTTCGCCACCATCGCAGCTTTTTAGTTGGCTTCCAGGTGATGCCTATCTTTGCTGGGCTTGTCACTGGCTCGGCCAGTGCCCTGACTAGCTATTTGTCTTCTGGTGCTCACGGGATGGTGGTTCATGTAAACAAATATCTTTCCTTATCTTGGGGCTGTTTGGTTTGTTACTAACTTTGCCAAATGTTGCCACACTTAAAGCTAGGCAAGTTTCACTAACTTAGGTGAGTGTTTGGATCAAGCCACACCTTAGGCAAGCCACACTTGGACCCCACGTGGCATACACACACAAAATGTGGCAAGATTCCCTTAGACTTGCCAACTTGTGGCTTTCATTTTGATCAACTAACCTTAGGCAAGTTTGGCAAAAATATGTGGCAACGCGTGGCAATGCTAGGCCTAGAACCAAACAGAAGACCGACTTCGGCCTTTCGAATACAAGCTAGACACCATATGGAACATGCAACCACATATGACACCGCAAAGTTAAAGCAAGCACCTAGGATGGTGGTTCATTGCGAGCGAGGTCATCAACTCCAGAGCTATGTTTATCGTCTCCATCTGCTTACACTGCACCCTTTATAGCGTTGTAACATGTCGTGCATACCCGCGAAGAAAGCTGGCGTGACTTCTCTCTTTTCTTTGCTGCTTCTCTTTCGGCAGACTCTGAAATACCCTTGCATAAAAACACAATAGTGAGAGTATGGGTGAAGTGTGTGCAGAACTAGTGCACTGTAAAAGTAGCAGATAGCAGGTGGCTGGAAAATAAATGACAGGATACATATGATAGATCTACAACATTGCATGGCAAACCAAATTAGATTCTACTCCGTATGATTTTGTAATATATGAGCATAGGAAATGCAGGTACTCGTCCAGCACACCACCACATGTGGTCATATCTAAGATAACAGTCGACTGAAAATAAATAGGTCAGTCGATTTTTTTAATGAACCGTCTGATCTATAAGGGACGGCAGATGGCCTTCGTCTACCTCCCGCCAGTCACTGTTGACGATCTTTCTCGAACCGCCAGCGACCACCAGCCCAGACCCCTGCCTCCGCTGCCACGCCCTCCCCTCGACCTCACACTATCGTCGTGCTTGGCAGCGCCCCCAGGCCATCCCTTTAATCCCGGCCGACCTCCAGATCGGGCGCCAGTAGCTCTAGGCTGCACACGCCCCTAAGATAAACACGAAGGCACTGCTTCCCCGGTGTAATAGGCGTACTAGCGCCTGTTATGCCGAGGAATGCTTCCGTTAATTGGGAATCAACTGGCCCGAAATTGAAATTTAGTGGGCCGACGGACCTCTAGCTAAGGTGAAATAGTATATGAGGAGAAACCTTGTGCGTCGCAAGTTACTAGGAACATCTAGTATCAAGAAGAAGCGGTCAACTAGTGTCTTCTGTGGGATGAATACCGTGCAAGCAGAGACGTAAGATTTGCACGAATAAGGGAAGAGGAGTAACTTTTTCGATTGTCGGTGTGGTCACCTCCACATGTCACACCGATCGTCTTCTTTTTACCGGGGAAACCGATGTTTTGGAGGGTGCAGGCTTGGATGAACCCATGGCCAAATGCGGCGAAAGGTGACGTAGCAGGAACAGCTCCGGTGTGGTGGACGAAGGCAAAGTTGGAGCGGCAACGATGAGGCACAGGACAGCGTGGTTGAACTGGCTCGGGTACGGACGGCTCGGCCTCGACTTCAACTACTAGCCGTGGAGGGCGTTGCAGTTGAGGTTGCGGTGGACGACGACGTCGGGGTATCGGCTCCAGCGTGATGGAGGAGGGCGGCGGTTGATGGGTGGGATGGGGTGGCGGACGGAGGACGTCGGGGTTTCGCGGCTGCTGGAGAGGTAGTTTTGGCGCCCACGGAGTACGAATGGGGAATCGGGCGGGTGGGGGGGGGAACCATGTTTCGGTCTGGGACGCGCTTGCTTTTGGCTTTTTGAACAGAAGATGAGACGTGCTTGTTTGAAATTTGGGGAAAGTACAAACTTTGCCCCCTTCTTAAATTTTGGACCTACTGCAGGTCGGGGGTGGGATGGTAATCCCAGGTGTCCCAAATAGTGGGCGGAGCGATTTCGGCCGCGCGCATGTTTGCTTAGGCGGCCATTGTGTATGAATGTTTTTCGTAGGCGGTTGTGTGGCGTCTAGATGAAGCTACAAACCTACCCCGGTTTAGACCTTTGGACATCGGGCCGGTAGGTTTCACGGGTCGGAGTTATTAGAAAAGTAATTTCCTTGTACTACCAAACATTGGTCTCACGCGGTTTCGGGCGAGTAGAGGCTCTTTTGGCGCTTCGTTCGAAATTTTGAAACACAAGCATTCACATTTAGAGTACTCTTGAACTATGAGGATTGACCTAAATAGACAACGTTATATTTGACCTTGTATGTTTGAAAACCTCATTAAATTATCAGCTTCTTTTTGAAATTTTGACACTTGAAAATCCTATAACTACGATTATTTTGGAATGGAGCAGCTAAATTTGAATCTATTTTGTACACGACTACATATGCTATTATGTACAAAATCACAGCAAAGAATGGTGCCCCCATAATTTAAGTATAGTTTACAAATGCCATGATATCAAATTCAAATAATTGAATGGACTTCATGTTGAATTCGATTTTTTTAAACTACCTTAAGTTGAATTCAAATGTATGCTCGTTCATAGGTAGCTATTTATAATGTTCATTGTGTAAATGTCGTATGTATAATGTGCTTTACACACAGAACATGAACTATACTCATGTTTATATTCGATTGCTAAAGCAATGCATAGTCTGGAGTTCAAAATACTAACTATGTGGATCAATTGTGTCGAATAATAACATAGACATGCTCAAATTCGATAGAATCTAGATGTCTGATGGATCAATGACCGCTCCTTACGCGAATTGCAAATATCATGATCCCATCCTAATATTTGGATACAATTTATATCTTTAATCAATGTGTACAACAGTCTTTTACGTGTAGTTTCACTCTCCATTGGTGATCTCTGACACATGCTCACACACTCTCTCCCGAGGTGTCTTTCTCGCACACATGCTCTAGATATAACCCTCCCTCCCTCTCGTAATCATTTACAACTGTTTTCACTAACCTTTAGCACTCTTCCTCTCGCAAACATACACACGCACAATCCCCATCGACCCTTTCTATATACATGGACTTGCCTATGTGTCTCATGTACGCACATCATCTTTTGGCCTGTCTCTCACGCATTGTCTCACACCTCTCTTCCTAATCGATGAGTATGATTCTAGCAGAGCATTCTGTAGGATGCCCCTTAAAGTTAGGTTGGATGAATAGTAATATCAGAGATAAAGGGGTTACCTTAGTCCGAGAACCTAGGGTTACAAATCCTAGCCGGCTTTGTCAGTGGACACAGAGTCCTTCACAATTCTGCTATCTTTGTCTTGTACAACTAGTCATCCATGGTTCTTCCTAAATGCGTCATGGGCCGACCAATGTGGCGCAGGACGGAACCGAACGAAGGGCCTCACCTCAATCCACCGGACCTCACGCGGTGACACGCCCTCTGCCCCCACGTCTCATTATCTTCTCACACCCACACATACCAACACAAACACCACACACACAGAAAATTTCTCCTGGTGCCTCTATTCCCTCCCCCCTTGCATATACACACTCAAGGGAATGGAATCTCTCGTCATGACGTCATATTCATCTCTCTCTCTCTAGACCACTCTCATTTCTCGTGCTATCTCTCCCACCCACCCCCCCTCGGCCCCTCTATCCATGCCTCTCTCGAATACGTAATACACACACATACCTCTCTAGGCCCCGCCGAATGCATCAACTACACATTCACACATGTTACATCACGTACCCCATTGATCTAAAAAGCCCTCTCTTCACGTTTATTTCGCATACAACATTCCTTTTGAATAAAGTGTGGCCAAAAAATTATTTTAGAGTTTCTACATATATACAACATTACAAAGTTATATGGAGGAGTACAAACGCTAATTTTCATTGCATGGTGCCCACAATGATATTTATTCCGCACTGTGAATTTGTATATTTTTATACTATATACAAAGTTAGTCATAATAAAGAGAAACGAAGAGCATCTCTCTATCCATCGCATACCCCCCTGTACGCCCCTTTCATGTATGCACACAAAACTATCTCCAGGTCCTCTAAAAGTAAGCCCCCAGAAAATTCATGCATGTTTCATCTTTCTCTCGCGATATATGCAATGACGATCATTGTATTTGAAGCGAAAGCACGATATGTACATTGGACTTCAGAATCCACTCATTATGGTCACCATTTATGTTTAGTGGTTATTATACAGTCACGGGCTCACCGTACAACTCTATATTTTCTCATGACATGACTAGTTGACCAGTTAAACGCTCCACGTGGCACCTCTAGTGTTGCATCACATTATCTCACTACCATCGTGCCCACCTGTCGACTTGTATCTACTCTACATCTACACTCTTATAAAATACATAAAATACACTCTTATAAAAACAGAGTTGGTGATGATGGTGTGCCTGCCATCCTGCAATATAGGCCGTCCGATTATCTGACGGATAGGAAAGAAACTATGGCAATTTTGGAAAAAGGTACCCACACACCTCTCCACATTTGCAAATAAGGCCTTCCCTCGTTCATCCTTTTTTTCTCACAAGATAAACAATTCATACAAATGCATCTTGATGTTACGTGCAACGCACGGGCATCTTGCTAGTAAGAATGAAAACAAACGACAAAAAAATATTTGGACGGTGGTTGGAAGTCATGACCGCGGGCACAGCGGACAAGGTGGCCTTGTATTGGTATGCTGAGCCGTCTGTTTTAACACACAGGAGCTGGTGTGGTGATTATACACACACGCACGCATGCAGACGAACTGCATCCACGCAACACTCGCACAAACACATGCACCCACGCATGCACGCAACACTCACACGTACACACGAAGCCACGCATGCACGCAACACTCACACACACACACGCACGCATGCATGCACACACCAGTACACCACACGATGAACACACACTCTCACACTCAAGTGCTCAACCTACACGTGCATGCGCACACATCAGGCCCTCACAGACACATACACAACCAGGTGATTCCCGTGCATGGGTTGGAGCCTTGTCGCGCCTGCGTAAATTTGTGTTTATCTGACCTTTTCCCTATGCGAACTGACAGGTGGGACCCACAAGGAACATGGTCAATTTAACTAGTCAACATGGCGCCACACAGACTATTTGGTCAGTCAACAGAGTGCAATCCGGTGCTGAACCGTGAGCAAGTGACCGTATAATCACCGCAACACGTATATAGTGACCATAATCAGCTTATTCTGAAGTTCGATGACCGTATTACGCTTTTCTCACTGTAGGCCCTCCAAAACTACATCTCTACACGTTCTCGCATGTTACAGCACTACTACTACACTCTAACACAATAAATCATATGTGTTTTTAGTTTTACTAGATATCATATTGTTACTTATAATTATTCAGTTTGCATACATTAAAATTGCCTTTGAAATTTATGGCCAGTATCATCTACCACGCAGGAAAAATCCCGCCCTTTCTTGTTTTATCGGGTTTGTATCGATGGATCCTGCGAAACAGCAAAACTATAGTACTATACAGTTCAAGTGACAGTTCACTGGGCCGTCGTGTCGTCTACTCCTCCGTCGTAAGAGTGGAGCGCTCGCTTTCATAAATCTTCTAGTCCCTTTCGCCGACATGTGGGACATCAAGCTACCGGGTCCACGTGCCATACCGGAATACAGTGCAAAGCAGCCGGGGTGAAGCACCCCAGTCATGGCGCCGGCGTAGTAATGAGCAATGAGGCATCAAATCACAAAGCTGCACCTTTCCCGCAGTTAAGTTGGAGGGACGAAGTAATAATGCTAAAAAAAGAAGTTGGAGGGACGAAGCAACCATCATTTCACTCGTTGCTGAATCCGCTTCTCCCTCATCTTCTTCAACTTAAGCACGTGTCGCTTCTGCCATTGTTCTGCCTCATGTGGGACGCGGATCGGCTTGGTAAAGCACTGACACGTGGGAACGCATGTTAGCAAACCGCTAGGACAACGTCCTCCGAAAATAAGAAGCCTAATCCTAGACTTACAAAGGGCTGCATAGCTGCTATGTATACTTTCCATCTAATCTATATATGCCCCCCTTATTTTCAGGTGGGGTGGGCCTAATCCTCTCCTTTAATCCAATCAAATAGTCCCAGATCACATCTGTTTGTAACTTTACGTAAACCATTACGTGGATGTAGCATTGCTCAAATAAGAAACCTCCCCCACCATCCGCGCGGCAAAATCACCTCCTTTTTACTAATCTTGATTCTATAATTTTTTAGATCAATATAATTGAGATTTGTATAGATAGCACACAGGAGCAAAACCAAGTGGTACGGTTAAGGGCATCCACAATGTGTAGCCAAATGTGAAAATAGCTTTTGGCATCGTGGGAACCATTGTGGACGGTATTGCCAAAGCCAAAAAGATGGAACCGAAGCTCCGTGATTGATTGATTGAAGGAATAGAAAAATGCAACGTCTCTCCTCTTTTTCCCATGCTTGGACGCATGTAGTACAGTATAGAGCACAGAGTCTACTCCCCTGTCCCTTCTATCACAAATCACAAAGCAGTGAGGCATCAAATCACAAAAGCACGGACGAAGCAACCATCATTTCACTCTTCGCTGACTCCGCTTCTCCATCGTCTTCTTCGAGAAACCATCTTACCGTACTAGTAAAGGACTTCTTGGATGCAAATAAGGCGGTTGTCTCGGCTTGCAGGCGGCACTTGCAAACGACTTACCGTGGTCTCCCTCAATGGTGTTCTCCGTCGAACGCACTTTGCCAAACCACAAAAAAAAGATATCATCAACGTCACCGCAATGGGGAAGGAAGTCAAATATAGTTACTACCTCCATTTTTTTGTACACAAGGCCAGTAATATCAAAATTACAATTTGCAAAGGGACACTAACACTAACCGAGGCAAAATTGATGGGGTTAGCAACCAAGGACATTAATATCCCCTGCATGCATGCGGAAGTGAGAAGGTTGGTTTGCATGGTGCTGCATTAATCAAGCGATGAGGAGTGAGATGGTTAGCTCTTTGGTCTTTGGAGAAAAAATACACATTAATTGACACGTGAAACAAGGATTTGTATCGATTAAATTCTGCGAAGGAAAACCCTGCCTTTCTTTTTTAACACTAGTACTCCTAGTACGTACGTACTTATCCTGTTTGGGTCTAGGCCTTGCATTGCCAAACTTCGCCACACATTTTTGCCAAGCTTGCCTAAAGTTTTCAAAATGAGAAGGAGGTACACTTGCGCACGGCTGTCATGGTCGCTCCTGCACGCCACGGTCGCACCGCACCCTCACACAGTCGCTCCTGCACGCTGCAAACCCAACCAAGGGAACGCACCCTCACTGACACGTGTTGTCGCATGTGAACAAACTAAACTCAGCCATCCTATCGCTGACACATAATTTTCGTTCATAGAGTATGTTTATCCAACCGCATGTTGGGAAGTATCCGTACGGCCCATGCGGTGGTCTGTTGGGGAAGAAGAAGAGGTGAGGAAGAAGGAAAGAAGGGTTAGGAGACGTAGGATATTCATCCAACCGCCTGAAATGGTAGACTGACCGAAGTCAGGCGACTTGCATAACAAATATATGTTTTTACACAGCAAAAGATCCATAAAAACAAAAACTATCACTACTCGCGGAAAGAGATGGCCTCGTCGTCTTTGGCTGCCGGCGCGAACAGGCCGTAGCTGCCGACGTGTGTCTCTGCACCGTGGTTGTCCTCGGCCTCCAGCTACTCGTTCAAGTGGAGCGTGCGGGCGCTCTGCACGGACGAGAGCACAGCCCGGTTCAAGTCGAGGACGTCCGGTTTCGCCTGCAGGAGGGCCTCGATGGCAGTGGCATCCGCGCGCTCCGCGTTGAGTCGAGCCTCCGCCACCCGCTTCAAGTCCAGGACGTCCGGTTTTGCCTGCAGGAGGGCCTCGATGGCAGCGGCATCCACGCGCTCTGCGTCGAGTCGAGCCTCTGCCGCCCGGTTCAAGTCCAGGATGTCCGGTTTTGCCTGCAGGAGGGCCTCGATGGCAGCGGCATCCGCACGCTCCGCCTCAAGTTGAGCCTCCGCCGTCCAGTTCACATCCACGACATCCGGTTACGCCTGCAGGAGAGCCTCGATGGCAGCGGCAGGCACGCGCTCTGCGTCGAGTTGAGCCTCTACCACCCGGTCCTCCTTTAGTATCGCCATGTTGAACCGCTGGTCCACCTGCACCATGGGAGGCTCGGACGCCGGCACGAAGTCAACGTCCATCGTCTCATACCCATCGGGGGACTTCTGCGCCGCGACCTCTGCCATGAACATTGCATCGGCTTCCTCCTCCTCATAGCCTGGCTCCGGAGAACTCGGGGATTGTCCCACCGCAAAGCGAGCTTGGGAATGGAGGTCCGTGGCGCCGACCGCCGCCGTGATTTCTGCGCGGCGCTCCGGCATCAGCATCTTGTAGTAAGTGATCTTGAGGCGCACCATGGCTTTCCGGCGAACTAGGGGATGCTTGATGCGGGCTAGGGGATCGAAAGGTGGGGGAATGGGCTGGAGATTTGGTGTGGTTTTAGGGCAGTGGCTGGTGTAGGCTGAGCAGCGAAGGTTCTGGTGTGAATAGTGGTTCCGATGACGACGGGTCAATCGGTTTTGACTGTACATTGCTCTTGTCGCATTCGTGTTGCAGCCCGGCACGCTGGACCCTCCACGTCTCTCACCAAATGGAACGCGCTTCGTCTTGCGTTTTCGCTCGCTTGTGGGACCGCAGTTGAGAGCAAACCTACGTCCCTCCCCCTCCCCCGCCTGCGTCATTTATTATACCACCACTCCCTCCATTTTATGCGGAGTAAATAAAAACAAATGGAGTATACTACGGATGAGGATCCCCTGACGTGGCCGAACCCATTGAGTAACTGACATGCAGGGCCTAGTAAGCATGGGGTCCGCCAGTAAGTTACCGAAAGGGAGGGTAAGGCAGGGATACCTATGTTAGAGGATCCACTTCCACTACTACTCCCTCCTTCCATTTACTATACAGGGCCTAATGCGTTTTTTGAGGCTAACTTTGACCAAATAATAATATATGACATGCAACTTACACAAAGCATACGGTCAAATTCGTATGTGAAAGGAGTTTCCAATGATATAATTTTCACATTATACATCTCATGTACTATTAATCTTGTCAATAGTCAAATTGGAAACCATCTCGAGTACAAATCTAGGAGTACGCACGAATCTAACAATATTGATTGGACGTTGTTGAATGTTCATACCTTTTTGATCAAAGTAGAGATACTTTGACTACACATAAAACTTATATGTAAACTAGAAAGGATAGGAGGGAGTATATTGTACGTTCAAAACGAAACGAACATTGAATACCCTTTATATATGATTTGCGGATGCTATGATCACCGGTTCAAAATTTTGAATCCGCCTTAGGTATCACATGCCCCCACTCGTTTCCTCTCGATTTCATCTCGGTGTCCGGAGATCTATTGAAAGAGTACTAGAGTGGGTACATGCGAATGATACTCGGCGGAATGTCCAAATGAGGCATGCGGGAGGATGGACTCGACTGGAGGGTGGCATGATCGATGGAGAAGAGGGTTGGAGAGGAATGAGAAATAAGAAAACGCCACATGATTATACTTGAACGGCTCAAATAAACAATAAGTTGTCTCACTTGGCCTACATAGTGAAAGGCCTAATGCGCAACACGGAGCACTAACGCTCGAATATGGCCGGGAAAACAGGGAAACCGACATGTGGGGCACACCCGTCGGGACGACGTAGCGCAGACTAGTCCAATGGAGGATCTGGCCCACGACCTCCTCGCCATCGACAACCCTTCATGTGGGTCGTTGGGGCCAACAACGGGGCGCAGCTCCAGCACCGCCTCTGGACACGGCCACCATGGTGAGCGACACGCTCATATCGTTGCTAGACACGGTCGGTTTCTATGTGCTGAGGGTGGCGTTAGTGCTGTGGCACGACCAACAGTATGTTTGGTTTGTGCCCAAGGTTGCCCCATCAAAGCATTGGGTAGCCAAAATTTTGGTTGAGGTATTGGTTGCCCATGATTTGGCCGACATTGGCAAGAAAAATGAACTTGAGTTGGCTAGAGTTCATTGGCATGCCAAAAAAATGGCAACCATCCAAACAAAGACCAATCTTTGGGTCATGACCAAAATTTTGGTTGAGGTATTGGTTGCCCATGATTTGGCCAACATTGGCAAGAAAAATGAACTAGAGTTGGCTAGAGTTCATTGGCATGCCAAAAAAATGGCAACCATCCAAACAAAGACCAATCTTTCGGTCATGACCAAAATTTTGGTAAGGTGCACTTTGGCCACAATCCAAACACACCCCAACACCCGGCTCGTCGAGGATGCACGGGGCACCGCGACGCGTTCGCGAAAAGTGGTGTAGCGCGGCCAACTGCATCCTCTGGACCTGAGACCATGCCGGGTCGTCTTGCTTTTTCGATGACATGCGGGGATTGCATGTGAGCAAAGGGCATCTCCAACGTTGCCACGACCACAGCTGACTACCCTGGCACACTAGTAAACTCTTTGGATGTTGGTCACATGGCGATGTGACTTGTGAGTGTTAATCACATGGCGATGTGAACTAGAATATTGACTCCAGTTCAAGTGGGAGACTGTTGGAAATATGCCCTAGAGGCAATAATAAATTAGTTATTATTATTATATTTCCTTGGTCATGATAATCGTTTATTATCCATGATATAATTGTATTGATAGGAAACTCAGATACATGTGTGGATACATAGACAACACCATGTCCCTAGTAAGCCTCTAGTTGACTAGCTCGTTGATCAATAGAGGGTTACTGTTTCCTGACCATGGACATTGGATGTCGTTGATAACAGGATCACATCATTAGGAGAATGATGTGATGGACAAGACCCAATCCTAAGCCTAGCACAAAGATCGTGTAGTTCATATGCTAAAGCTTTTCTAATGTCAAGTATCATTTCCTTAGACCATGAGATTTGCAACTCCCGGATACCGTAGGCATGCTTTGAGTGTACCAAACGTCACAACATAACTGGGTGGCTATAAAGGTACACTACGGGTATCTCCGAAAGTGTCTGTTGGGTTGGCACGAATCGAGACTGGGATTTATCACTCAGTGTGACGGAGAGGTATCTCTGGGCCCACTCGATAGGACATCATCATAATGTGCACAATGTGACCAAGGGGTTGATCACGGGATGATGTGTTACAGAACGAGTAAAGAGACTTGCCGGTAACAAGATTGAACAAGGTATCGGGATACCGACGATCGAATCTCGGGCAAGTACTATACCGCTAGACAAAGGGAATTGAATACGGGATTGATTGAATCGTCGACATCGTGGTTCATCCGATGAGATCATCGTGGAACATGTGGGAGCCAACATGGGTATCCAAATGCCGCTGTTGGTTATTGGCCAGAGAGTTGTCTCGGTCATGTCTACGTGTCTCCCGAACCCGTAGGGTCTACACACTTAAGGTTCGATGACGCTAGGGTTATAAAGGAAGTTTGTATGTGGTTACCGAATGTTGTTCGGAGTCTCGTATGAGATCCCGGACGTCACGAGGAGTTCCAGAATGGTCCGGAGGTAAAGATTTATATATGGAAAGTCCTATTTTGGCCACCGGAAAATGTTCGGGATTTTTCGGTATTGTATCGGGAAGGTTCTAGAAGGTTCCGGAGTGGGGCCCACCTGCATGGGGGGACCCACATGAACATGGGTAGTGGGGTCAAGTCCCCACACCCCTGGTCAAGGCGCACCAAGATCCCCCTTAGAAGGAATAAGATCATATCCCGAAGGGATAAGATCAAGATCCCTAAAAAAGGGGGATAACAATCGGTGGGGAAGGAAATGATGGGATTTCTTTCCTCCCACCTTTGCCAACGCCCCAATGGACTTGGAGGGCAAGAAACCAGGCCCCTCCACCCCTATATATAGTGGGGAGACGCATGGGAGCTTCACGCTTCCCCTGGCGTAGCCCTCCCCCTCTCCCAAGTACTCCTCCTCTCCCGCGGTGCTTGGCGAAGCCCTGCAGGATTGCCACGCTCCTCCATCACCACCACGCTGTCGTGCTGCTGCTGGACGGAGTCTTCCCCAACCTCTCCCTCTCTCCTTGCTGGATCAAGGAATGGGAGACGTCACCGGGTTGCATGTGTGTTGAACACGGAGGTGCCGTCCGTTCGGCACTAGGATCATCGGTGATTTGGATCACGACGAGTACGACTCCATCAACCCCGTTCACTTGAACACTTCCGCTTAGCGATCTACAAGGGTATGTAGATGCACTCCCCTTTCCCTCGTTTCTAGATTACTCCATAGATTGATCTTGGTGATGCGTAGAAAATTTTGAATTTCTGCTACGTTCCCCAACAGTGGTATCAGAGCTAGGTCTATGCGTAGTTACTATGCACGAGTAGAACACAAAGTAGTTGTGGGTGTTGATTTTGTTCAATATTCTTACCGTTACTAGTCTTATCTTGATTCGGCGGCATCGTGGGATGAAGCGGCCCGGACCGACCTTACACGTACTCTTACGTGAGACAGGTTCCACCGACTGACATGCACTTGTTGCATAAGGTGGCTAGCGGGTGCCAGTCTCTCCCACTTTAGTCGGATCGGATTCGATGAATAGGGTCCTTATGAAGGGTAAATAGCAATTGACATATCACGTTGTGGTTTTTCCGTAGGTAAGAAACGTTCTTGCTAGAAACCCATAGCCGCCACGTAAAACATGCAAACAACAATTAGAGGACGTCTAACTTGTTTTTGCAGGGTATGCTATGTGATGTGATATGGCCAAAAAGAATGTGATGAATGATATGTGATGTATGAGATTGATCATGTTCTTGTAATAGGAATCACGACTTGCATGTCGATGAGTATGACAACCGGCAGGAGCCATAGGAGTTGTCTTTATTTTTTGCATGACCTGCATGTCATTGAACAACGCCATGTAATTACTTTACTTTATTGCTAAGCCATTAGCCATAGGAGTAGAAGTAATAGTTGGCGAGACAACTTCATGAAGACATGATGATGGAGATCATGATGATGGAGATCATGATGATGGAGATCATGGTGTCATGCCAGTGACGATGATGATCATGGAGCCCCGAAGATGGAGATCAAAAGGAGCAAAATGATATTGGCCATATCATGTCACTTTTTGATTGCATGTGATGTTTATCATGTTTATGCATCTTATTTGCTTAGAACGACGGTAGCTTAAATAAGATGATCCCTCGCAATAATTTCAAGAAAAGTGTTCCCCCTAACTGTGCACCGTTGCGAAGGTTCGTTGTTTCGAAGCACCACGTGATGATCGGGTGTGATAGATTCTAACGTTCAAATACAACGGGTGTAAGCCAGATTTACACACGCAATACACTTAGGTTGACTTGACGAGCCTAGCATGTACAGACATGGCCTCGGAACACGAAAGACCGAAAGGTCGAGCATGAGTCGTATAGAAGATACGATCAACATGGAGATGTTCACCGACATTGACTACTCCGTCTCACGTGATGATCGGACACGGCCTAGTTGACTCGGGTCATGTAATCACTTAGATGACTAGAGGGATGTCTATCTGAGTGGGAGTTCATAAGATGAACTTAATTATCCTGAACATAGTCAAAAGATCTTTGCAAATTATGTCGTAAGCTCGCGCTTTAGTTCTACTATTTTAGATATGTTCCTAGAGAAAATTCAGTTGAAAGTTAATAGTAGTGATTATGCGGACTAGGTCCGTAAACTGAGGATAGTCCTCATTGCTTCGTAAAAGGCTTATGTCCTTAATGCACCGCTCAGTGTGCTGAACCTCGAACATCGTCTGTGGATGTTGTGAACATCTGACATACATGTTTTGATAACTATGTGATAGTTCAGTTAAACGGTTTAGAGTTGAGGCACCAAAGACGATTTCGAAACATCGTGGAACATATGAGATGTTTCGAGGGCTGAAATTGGGATTTCAGGCTCGTGCCCACGTCAAGAGGTATAAGACCTCCGACGATTTTCTTAGCCTGCAAACTAAGGGAGAAGAGCTCAATCGTTGAGCTTGTGCTCAGATTGTCTGAGTACAACAATCACCTGAATCAAGTGGGACTTGATCTTCTAGATGAGATAGTGATGTTTCTCCAAAGTCATTGCCACCAAGCTGCTAGAGCTTCGTGATGAAATATAACATATCAGGGATAAATATGATGATCCTTGAGATATTCGCGATGTTTGACACCGCAAAAGTAGAAATCAAGAAGGAGCATCAATTGTTGGTGGTTGGTGAAACCACTAGTTTCAAGAAGGGCAAGGGCAAGAAGGGATACTTCATGAAACGGCAAATCAGCTATTGCTCTAGTAAAGAAACCCAAGGTTGAACCCAAACCCGAGACTAAGTGCTTCTGTAATAAGGGGTACAGCCACTGGAGCAGAGTTACCCTAGATGCTTGGTAGATGAGAAGGCTGGCAAGGTCGATAGAAGTATATTGGATATACATTATGTTTATGTGTACTTTACTAGTACTCCTAGTAGCACCAGGGTATTAGATGCCGGTTCGGTTGCTAAGTGTTAGTAACTCGAAATAAATGGCTGCGGAGTAAACGGAGACTAGCTAAAGGTGAGCTGGCGATATGTGTTGGAAGTTTTGTTTTCAAGCTTGATGTGATCAAGCATCACATGCTCCCTCTACCATCGAGATTGGTGTTAAACCTAAATAATTGTTATTTGGTGTTTGCGTTGAGCATAGACATGATTGGATTATGTCTATCGCAATACGTTTATTCATTTAAGGAGAATAATGGTTACTCTGTTATTTTTGAATAATACCTTCAATGGTCTTGCACCTAAAATGAATGGTTTATTGAATCTCGATCGTAGTGATACACATGTTCATGCCAAAAGATATAAGATAGTAATGATAGTACCACCTACTTGTGGCACTGCATGTGAGTCATATTGGTATAAAACGCATGAAGAAGCTCCATGTTGATGGATCTTTGGACTGACTCGTTTTTGAAAAGTTTGAGACATGCGAACCATGTCTATTGGTGTATATACATGAAGAAACTCCATGAAAATGGACCGTTTGGACTCACTTGATTTTGAATCACTTGAGACATGCAAATCGTACCACATGGACAAGATGATTGAAAGCCTCGTTTTTAGTAAAATGGAACAAGAAAGCAACTTGTTGGAAGTAATACATTTTGATGTGTGCAGTCCAATGAGTGCTGAGGCACACAGTGGATATCGTTATGTTCTTACTTCATGGATGATTTGAGTAGATACTAAGTATATTTACTTGATGAAACACAAGTCTGAATTATTGAATGGTTCAAGTGATTTCAGAGTGAAGTTGGAGGTCATCGTGACAAGAGGATAAAATGTCTATGATATGATCATAAAGATGAGTATCTGAGTTACGAGCTTTGGCACGCAATTAAGACAGTGTGGAAATTGTTTCACAATTAATACCGCCTGGAACACCATAGTGTGATGGTGTATCCGAACATCATAGTTGCACCATATTGGATATGGTGCGTACCATGATGTCTCTTATTGAATTACCACTATCGTTCATGGGTTAGGCATTAGAGACAACCGCACTCACTTTAATAGGGCACCACGTAATTCCGTTGAGACGACACTGTTTGAACTATGGTTTGGAGAAACCTAAGTTGTCGTTCCTTAAAAGTTTGGGGCTGCGACGCTTATGTGAAAGAGTTTCAGGTTGATAAGCTTGAACCCAAAGCGGATAAAATGCATCTTCATAAGACACCCAAAACAGTTGGGTATACCTCCTAATTCAGATCCGAAAGCAATAGGGATTGTTTCTTGAATCGGGTCCTTTCTCGAGGAAAAGTTTGTCTCGGAAAGTTGAGTGGGAGGATGGTGGAGACTTGATATGGTTATTGAACCGACACTACAACTAGTGTGTAGCAGGGCACGGGAAGTTGTTCCTGTGGCACCTACACCAATTGAAGTGGAAGCTAATGATAGTGATCATGAAGCCTCGGATCAAGTCACTGTCGAACCTCGTAGGATGACAAGGACGCGTACTGCTTCAGAGTGGTACGGTAATCCTGTCTTCAAGGTCATGTTGCTAGACAACAATGAACCTACAAGCTATGGAGAAGCGATGGTGGGCCCATATTCTGACAAATGGTTAGAAGCCATGAAATCCGAGATAGGATCCATGTATCAGAACAAAGCATGGACTTTGGTGGACTTGCCCGATGATCGGCAAGCCATTGAGATAAATGGATCTTTAAGAAGAAGCCGGACGTGGACGGTAATGTCACCGTCTATGAAGGTCGACTTGTGGCGAAGAGTTTTTCACAAGTTCAAGGAGTTGACTACGATGAGATTTTCTCATCCGTAGCAATGCTTAAGTCCGTCGGAATCATGTTAGCATTAGCTGCATTTATGAAATCTGGCAGATGGATGTCAAAACGAGTTTCCTTACGACTTTTCATAAGGAAAGGTTGTATGTGATACAATCAGAAAGGTTTTGTCGATCCTAAGGATGCTAAAAGGTATGCTAGATCCAGCGATCCTTCTAAGGAATGGAGTAAGCATCTCGGAGTTGGAATGTGCGTTTTGATGAGATGATCAAAGATTTTGGGTTTATACAAAGTTTATGAGAAACTTGTATCTCCAAAGAAGTGAGTGGGAGCACTATAGAATTTCTGATGAGTATATGTTGTTGACATATTGTGGATCAGAAATGATGTAGAATTTATGGAAAGCATATAGGGTTATTTGAAAAGTGTTTTTCAAGAAAACCTGGATTAAGCTGCTTGAACATTGAGCATCAAGATCTATGAGGATAGATCAAAAACGCTTAATGGTAGTTTCAAATGAGCACGTACCTTGACATGATCTTGAAGGTGTTCAAGATGGATCAGTCAAAGAAGGAGTCCTTGCCTGAGTTGTAAGGTATGAAGTTAAGACTTAAAGCTCGACCACGGCAGAAGAAAGAGGAAGGACGAAGGTCATCCCCTATGCTTTTGTCATAGGCTCTATACTGTATGCCATGCTGAGTACCGCACCTGATGTGTGCCTTGCCACATGTCTGGCAAGAGGGTACAAAGGTGATCAAGGAGTGGATCACCGGACAGCGGTCAAAATTGTCCTTGGAGTAATAAGGACATGTTTCTCGATTATGGAGGTGATAAAGAGTTCGGCGTAAAGGGTTACGTAGATGCAAGCTTTAACACCTATCCGACTGACTCTAAGTAGCAAACCGGATACATATAGTGGAGCAACCATTTGGAATAGCTCCAAGTGGAGCGTGGAAGTAGCATTTACAATATGACCTAGAGATTTGCAAAGTACATATGGATCTAAATGTTGCAGACCCGTTGACTAAAACCTCTCTCACAAGCAAAACATGATCAAACCCCAGAACTCATTGAGTCTTAATCACATGATGATGTGAACTAGTTTGGTGACACTAGTAAACTCTTTGGATGTTGGTCACATGGCAATGTGACCTGTGAGTGTTAATCACATGGCGATGTGAACTAGAATATTGACTCCAGTGCAAGTGGGAGACTGTTGGAAATATGCCCTAGAGGCAATAATAAATTAGTTATTATTATTATATTTCCTTGTTCATGATAATCGTTTATTATCCATGCTATAATTGTATTGATAGGAAACTCAGATACATGTGTGGATACATAGACAACACCATGTCCCTAGTAAGCCTCTAGTTGACTAGCTCGTTGATCAATAGATGGTTACTGTTTCCTAACCATGGACATTGGATGTCGTTGATAACGGGATCACATCATTAGGAGAATGATGTGATGGACAAGACCCAATCCTAAGCCTAGCACAAAGATCGTGTAGTTCGTATGCTAAAGCTTTTCTAATGTCAAGTATCATTTCCTTAGACCATGAGATTGTGCAACTCCCGGATACCGTAGGAATGCTTTGGGTGTACCAAACATCACAACGTGACTGGGTGGATATAAAGGTACACTACGGGTATCTCCGAAAGTGTCTGTTGGGTTGGCACGAATCGAGACTGGGATTTGTCACTCCGTGTGATGGAGAGGTATCTTTGGGCCCACTCGGTAGGACATCATCATAATGTGCACAATGTGACCAAGGGGTTGATCACGGGTTGATGTGTTATGGAACGAGTAAACAGACTTGCCGGTAACGAGATTGAACAAGGTATCGGGATACCGACGATCGAATCTCGGGCAAGTACTATACCACTAGACAAAGGGAATTGAATACGGGATTGATTGAATCCTCGACATCGTGGTTCATCCGATGAGATCATCCTGGAACATGTGGGAGCCAACATGGGTATCCAGATCCCGCTGTTGGTTATTGGCCGGAGAGTTGTCTCGGTCATGTCTACGTGTCTCCCGAACCCGTAGGGTCTACACACGTAAGGTTCGATGATGCTAGGGTTATAAAGGAAGTTTGTATGTGGTTACCGAATGTTTTTCGGAGTCCCGTATGAGATCCCAGACGTCACGAGGAGTTTCGGAATGGTCCGGATGTAAAGATTTATATATGGGAAGTCCTATTTTGGCCACCGGAAAATGTTCGGGATTTTTCGGTATCGTACCGGGAAGGTTCTAGAAGGTTCCGGAGTGGGGCCCACCTGCATGGGGGGACCCACATGAACGTGGTTAGTGGGGTCAAGGCCCCACACCCCTGGTCAAGGAGCACCAAGATCCCCCTTAGAAGGAATAAGATCATATCCCGAAGAGATAAGATCAAGATCCCTAAAAAGGGGGATAACAATCGGTGGGGAAGGAAATGATGGGATTTCTTTCCTCCCACCTTTGCCAACGCCCAAATGGACTTGGAGGCCAAGAAACCAGCCCCCTCCACCCCTATATATAGTGGGGAGGCGCATGGGAGCTTCACGCTTCCCCTGTCGCAGCCCTCCCCCTCTCCCAAGTACTCCTCCTCTCCCGCGGTGCTTGGCGAAGCCCTGCAG
Organism: Triticum dicoccoides; assembly: GCF_002162155.2. Taxonomy (NCBI): domain Eukaryota; kingdom Viridiplantae; phylum Streptophyta; class Magnoliopsida; order Poales; family Poaceae; genus Triticum; species Triticum dicoccoides. Next base: position 190,711,390 of record NC_041391.1, on the reverse strand, counting down.
GATTGCCACGCTCCTCCATCACCACCACGCTGTCGTGCTGCTGCTAGACGGAGTCTTCCCCAACCTCTCCCTCTCTCCTTGCTGGATCAAGGCATGGGAGACGTCACCGTGCTGCATGTGTGTTGAACGCGGAGGTGCCGTCCGTTCGGCACTAGGATCATCGGTGATTTGGATCACGACGAGTACGACTCCATCAACCCCGTTCACTTGAACGCTTCCGCTTAGCGATCTACAAGGGTATGTAGATGCACTCCCCTTTCCCTCGTTGCTAGATTACTCCATAGCTTGATCTTGGTGATGCGTAGAAAATTTTGAATTTCTGCTACGTTCCCCAACACTAACCTCCACACAATAGCGCATCGTCCTCCTACCTGGTACCACATCCGCCTTGACCGCAAGTGTGAACACTCTGCGGGAGAGCTTGTCTTCGGGGATGAAGCTCAAGGTCGCCGCCCTCACTCAAGTCGCCTCTTGCGATGCAATAGCGGCGTAGCCAGATGGGGACGCGACCGCACAAGCGGTGGCCACGCTGGCGGCCGACAACGGGAGCACCGTCAGCCACGCGTCCTACTTGCTGCCGTCCAACGTCCGGCACCGCCGAGGTTGGGGACTCATCCGAGGATGAGTAGGGCATGGGAGGCGGCAGGGCATGGTGTGCCAATTGGCCCGTCCGTATCTCGTGTTCTACTCTTCCTCGCCGGAGACCGCACCTTCACTTCACGGGTCTTGAACCCCGCCCCCGTACATAGAGATCGCAGATGGAGGACGTCGGTCGCGCCGTAGGATAGGTTTAGGGTCGGGTTTGTTTTATTTTTCTGTCCTATAAAAGTTCGAAATGTAATGAAAATATGTCATGTCTGCATTAATCTCGGCCGGTGTATATGAACTTTCACAATAATATACATATTGTAGGAGTACTAGCACGATGCCCGTGCGTTGCACGGAAGATCAAGATCTTGTGGGAGAAAAGGATGAACGAGGGAAATCCTTATCTGCAAATGTGGAGAGGAGTGCGGGTAAATTGTCATAGTTTCCTTCCTATCAGTTAGATATAGATCGGATGGCCTATATTGCAGGATGATAGGCACACCATCATCACCAACTCTGCTTTTTATTGAACCGAGACAAATCTAACATGTGAAGTAAAATAAACACATAAGGTCTATACATACACAAATTATCTTAGGTACTCCAATAGTACGTCCACTACACATTCATGCATTTCACATCTTTATACATCTACGGGAACCTACAAAAGGGTTAACGTAAATTGCGTCTCTCTCTCCTACCCTAATTTTCATGGTGGTGGGCCCCTCCCTCCCCCCAATCTACAATCAAAAGCTCACACGTTTCACATTATGTTAATTACGTAACTGGGATTACGTAGGTGTAGCATTACTCATCCTAAAAAACCCAACTAAGCCAACCTCCCAGCATATCGCACGGGAAAAGACCCGGCCGCACCGTTGTAGTCGGGATTACCGGATTACTAGTAGTAGTATCGATGGATCACGCGAAGCAACAAAAAAAATTTTGAGGGGGCGAAGCACCTAGTTTAAAAGGAAAAAAGGCGGTACACTCACATCACTCCTGTCGCGGTCGCATTGCACCCAACACACGTTCGGTCCTGCACACGGCTCACGCAAACGAAACGCACTTCAGCTTGCCTCTTCACTGACACGTGGGACTGCACTTGGAGAAACTGACCATGCGCCAAACTCCACCCGCCCACCGCGCGAAAATCCTCCCCCCCCCACACACACACACACAAATTCCCCCAAATCCGATTCAACCGCCCTTCGGCCAACTAGCCAATAATATTCAC
>NC_041391.1:190701149-190709284 GCF_002162155.2 Triticum dicoccoides | reverse complement strand
CAAAGCCGCCCTCCCCGCTGTGCCAATACGTCAGCGCCGTGGTTCGTCGAGGGGACGCATGGCGATCCTCTCGCTCCCACAGTACGCTCTCGTAGACTGTCATCCTCTAGCCGCACCGCCACCTCTGGCTACATTCTTGTGGAGGCGTACGGCGGTCAGCGCCGCCACCGCTGGCGACGTTCGTGTGGAGACACACGGCGGTCAGCTTCTCCCACGGCACGTGCATTCTAGACTGAGGCCCCGTTCATGTCGGTGTAGAGCTGAATGTTAGCTGATAGACGCTGTTAATCTCACTGTTTGCCGAAGTAGTTTACTGTCAATATGATCTACTTAAGAAGCTTCCTTGCCCTGTTCTGCACTCAATCTGCTTAGCTGAGATGGCATGCCAAGGCCGATTAGTTGCTAAAATATCCTGCAATATATTTATTGTGACGTAGATTGCCACGGTCTAGTAGCCAATCTGTTAGGTGAAATAGCTCTACACCGTTTTATACTCGATCTTTGTTGCTGCGATGGCCTTCGATAGTTTGATGATTGTGTGCTCGGCCTCATTGACTGTTGAAACAGCCTGCCATAATTTAGCACTCAAATCTGTTTGCTGAATTAGCTTTACATATATTTCATTACTTAGATCTGCTCGTCCAAATATCTTGCCATAGCTTTAGACATCGACCTAGGTATTTTTTTCTGGACTTCATAAAAAAGCATATATGTTTTTCCTGTAATATCTAGTAGAAGAACTAATTCATATGTCTAACAGATGGACAGGACTTGGATAACTTCTGCTCGAAGATTCTCCGTTGCATACGTCGAGGGGGTTGAAAACTTCATGAACTTTATCAGAGCTGAGTGTGGTGGTCCAAAATCAGATGTGCTCTGCCCGTATAGCAGTTGTATGAATTCAGTTACAAGACCCCAATCAACTGTGCAAAATCATCTACACTTGTATGGGATGTCGGTCACATATACTAGGTGGGTTCATCATGGTGAAGCTATGAACATCAATGTTATTGACTACGTGGAAGCAGCAGATCACCATGTTGATCTACCTGATGCTCAGGTGGAAGAGGAGGAGGTGGTGGTGGCGGAGCCAGTGAGTTTGACCAACATTGAAACAATGCTACGAAATGCTCGTGCATTCCATGAACTTTCACTTGCAGAAGAAAAACGGTGGGCCTGCATGTTGGAACAATGCAACGTTGCTGTCACCCCAGGAAATAAGCTGTCAGTATTCTCAGCTATGGTCACCTTTCTTCAGGTGAAGACATCTGAGCGGATGACCCACAAATCATTCGATGCGATGTTGGCTGCTTTCTGCAAATCTTTCCCAGATGCGTCTGAGCTGCCACACACCTACAGTAAAATGAAGAATTTCCTTCGTGCAGTTGGAATTGGATATGATATGGTCCATGTTTGTAAGAATAATTGTGTTCTGTTTCGGAAGGATTATGCCAACTTAAGTGAATGCCCGAAATGCAAATCATCAAGATGGAAAGATGGCGATGCTTTGAAGAGGATTCCTCATAATGTTCTGAGACATTTTCCAATTACACCAAGATTGCAGAGGTTGTTTCATGATGCTGAAACAAGAGAGGATGTACTGTGGCATTCTAGGAACCAGGAGTACAGAGATCAGAATGTAATGAGCCATCCATCTCATGGTAGTGAGTGGAAAAGCTTCAATGATAAACACAAAGAGTTTGCTGCTGACCCGAGAAACATTAGACTTGGCTTAGCTTCAGATGGATTTAACCCATTTGGCCTCCAGAGCGCCACATATAGCATGTGGCCAGTGCTTGTTATCCCTTACAACATGCCTCCAAATGTCCGCACCAAAGAATCAAACTACATGATGACCTTGTTCATCCCAGGTCCAAATTGTCCTGGAAAGGATTTTGATTTGTCCATGGAGCCTCTTGTGGAGGAACTTCAACAGCTATGGAAGGGTGTTCTCACTCGAGACCTATATAGCAGCCCACCAGCTGATTTCTTTCTGCATGCTGTTATAATTTGGTGCATCCATGATTATCCGGCTTTGGGCACTATGTCAGGGCGAACGACACATGGTTACAATGCATGTGTTCGCTGTGACAGGAATCCACTGTCATACACAATACTTAGCAAGATCTGTTACATTGGACAATGTTGTTTCCTTGCCAAGGACAAGCCGCATCCTAGAAAATACCAAAGACATGTGTTCAATGCAAAGCATGAAAACCATGATGCGCCAAAGAGGCTCACCACCGATGAGTTGCAAGTGGAATTAGAGAAGGTCAGGCATATTACACCAGGAAACCATCCTGGTAATGGTAGCGGGAAAAGGAAGCATGGCAGGGCAGAAGAGAGATTATTGTTTACCCGCAGGTCCCCTTTGTGGGACTTGGAGTATTGGAAAGATTTGGATATGCGGCATAATCTTGATCTGATGCACATCGAGAAAAATATATGTGACAGCATTATCGGCACACTTCTTAATATTGAAGGCAAGACAAAAGATACCTTAAAAATCTAGGATTGATTTGACACACCTGGGTATCAGAAAGGATTTGCAGGTGCAAGATGAAGGTAAACCACGGGATATGGCACCAGCTGTGTACGTCTTGGACAAGGTAAAAAGAAAAGAATTCTGCGAGGTCCTGTCACATGTGAGATTCCCACATGGATTTGCTTCCAACCCTGAAAGGAGAGTCAGTGCATATGGAAACAAGGTACAAGGGTTGAAAACTCATGACTGCCACGTCCTACTTCAAAGGGTTTTACCTGTTATCCTTAGAGGATGGGGTCGCCTTGACTTATACAGAGCAGTTGCAGAGTTGGGACAATTCTTTAGGGAACTCTGCAGTAGAAATATCAGGATAGATGCTTTGGAGCGTCTTAGAGACAGGATACCAACTATCCTATGCGACCTTGAGAAGATATATACCTCCAGCCTTCTTTGATGTGATGGTGCATTTGGCTGTTCATCTACCTGATGAGGCACTACTTTGAGGTCCAGTACAGTATGGCTGGATGTACCCTATTGAAAGGCGGCTAGGCACTTTCAAGGGCTATGTTAGGAACAGAGCTAGACCCGAGGGTTCCATTGCAGAGGCCTACATTGCTACAGAAGCATTGACATTCTGCTCAAAATACATTGAAACAGCTGATCAGCTTAGCAAAGAGGTGGGTGAAGACAATCCCAGGCTCAATGTTTTCGATTATTCTGTTTGAGTTACAGGGAAGAGTTGACAAGAGGACAAACCTAAAGATTTGGACAAAATGGTTTGGTATGTGTTGAATAACTATCCTGAGATACTACCTTATATCAAGTAAGTGCAGTACTGCAGCTTATACATCATAATCTACTAAACTTGCAGCACATTCTTATATATTTAGATGTTTGACGCGATCACTATGTTGTGCAGCATCTATAAAGAGGAGTTACTACCGCAAAATCCAAGAAACATTGACAAACTGGTTACGGCAGGATTTGCGAAATGGTTCAAGAACCATGTAAGCTTTTGAAGTGCATTGTCAATTTTTTTAATATATTGAGTACATAAGATGATCAGCTTGTCTATTTTCTAACCATAGGTTAAGAAGATGCGGGAGGATGGGCAGGCAGTTGATGGTGCCCTTTACTCACTAGCAATGGGTCCTGATACTCGGGTAAGACATTATGAATCTTGCGTTGTTGGAGATGTGCGCTACAACACCCTTGCACGAGACGAATGCAGGAAGACACAAAACAGTGCCATCCTGAGCACGGATACGTATGACAAAGAGACAACTGAAATGTATGCTAACATAACAGACATTGTTCAGTTGTAGTATATCCCCAGTTTTGAGGATCATCGGTGTGTGGTTCTATTGTGTTGTTGTTGGTATAACCTGTTTTCCAGGATCGCAAAACCCAGAGCTGATGATTATTTCAAATCCATCAATGTCAAGGCGGCGTACCAGACCAACGAGCCTTTTATTTTGGCAAATCCAGCAACACAGATATTTTTCTTGGAAGACACATTTGCACGTAGCGATGACTGGAGATTATTGCAAAGGTTTGAGCAGAGGAATTCATTTAATGAAGTTGCACAACAAGATGATGCTTACACTTCTCCTGATGTACAAGATAACACATATGTTCCTAATATCTTTGAGAACCATCACATCAATGACGCCGGCGAAAAGATTGCCTGTCGTGTTGTGGACATACAAGAGTTGATCAAGAAGAAGCCAACGTTCGAGGACGAAGAAGAAGATGACACCGTGGGGAATTACGATTTAGACTGATACACATGGCGAAGATGTTGACGCTGCTACTGCGGATGATGATTACATTGCTTTTGTCGTATTTGCTTGTTAGAAGACGTTTTTTATCTACTATGTGAAATTGTGTTTGCTATGACAACAGAAACCTGATGAACATGTTGTTTAGTATTTTTCTTTGAGAACATCCCTTGTTATGTATGCTGATTTGTGTTTGGTGATTGTATGACAACTAAAACATGATGACATTGTTGTTTAGTTGTACTCATATTTGGCTGTGAAACTTGAATTTGATGACATAGTTTGCTGTTGGACTGCAATTTGCTCGACGTCTTCGAATGAGAACAAAGCTGACCCGACAGGGCCTCTGCTATTTATTTATTTATGAGCAAAAGGGGATACCCCCTGATTTCCGTCAATAGAAATCATTAGATGTTCACAACACTACGCCCAGCCTGCTAACACAGGTTTCATTCATTACTAGTTTCAGCAAAGTGCTCATGTCATAGCCACTGAATACATCACGAGTGCTACATACACTGCAAATAAAGAGACAATCATCCTACAGAGCACATCGATTTTGCCCATTATCATCACAAGCTCTTTCATCTCCTCATTGCTATCAAGGACGTTCAGCAGCTATTACTTGGCCATTATCAGAGGAACTGCACCTTTAACCTTCTACTCTGTATCTTCCTCTTCTGTCGTTCCTTCAGTTACTTGTCCAACACCCCAACCTGCTGGTATTGGGATTCCTCGGCTAACCAAATAATTAGCGTAGTTGCATTCCCCCACATCAGCAACTTCCCAGAAATACAAATCACACGAATCTTTCCTTTTCTGCACGAATCAAATTGGAAGATCATCAACCAAACTATTAAAAAATCAGCAACTGAAAGCAGCAGAACAACACTTAAACATATTATTACCCCATGATTCAGGCATTTGTAGAAGACTCGGTTAGGGTTGCGGATTGTGGTTGAGACGCGACGGATGACTCTACGTGATTTGCAGCAGTGGCACCACACCAACGGCAGCGGGTTGCGATGAGCAATCGGCTGCAGTGCGCGTGCCGGCGGGGGTGTGATGAGACCCACAGGCAATGGTACGGGTGGCGACTTGGCGCATATCTGGTTGTTGCCTGCTGAAGAGCAGGTGGACGAGCAGCCCGTGGACATGGTTGCTGCGGCCGGAGCTTCTGATGCTAGGCAGAGTGAGTAGAGAAGAGGAGAAGCGAACATTGGATATGTCAGTTTCATTACTTGCAGAGTAGCATAGCACCATATATAGTCATAGTCCAGGTTTAGATTCGAACCAGCTACAGGAGCACGTCTCTCTTTTTTCTAAAACTCGGCAACGTCTCTTTACTGGTACACTAGCTTGTTCTGTACGCCTTCCCAAGTCTTTGATTTTCTTTCCCTTTTTTGCGAGGAAGGAATGAGGAAAAAATTGAGAGTTCCTGGGAGTCGAACCCAAGACCTCGCGGTTGAAAACCAAGGGTGCTAGTCACTTATGTGGCGAACGTTCCCTGTGAGGAGGACGGCAGATGAACGCATTTTCCTTGCAGTTTTCTTCCTATATATAAAAAAGTATGCTACTTGGTGTCCGCTTAGTCAACAAACGATTGTGCCAACCTTGAGCGTTGGATTGACATTCAACGTCTGTCACGTTTCTTCAGTCTCTTCTTCCTCGAGCCGCTAAAGCCAAACCAGCGCCAGCGGGACCGCCTGCTCCCGCCTCCCACGGCTGGCTGTGATCTTCCCCGGCTCCTGTTCGTTCCCGTCCGAGGCCTCACCATCGTCCTCTGCCTTGGTTCGCTCGCCGCGGTGCCGCCCTCTGGTGTTGTCAACATGGTCAACAACCGAGAGGAATAAGGAGATGACTGTACATGGTGAGGATGACAGTAGGACCCAGCAGCGCGCGCAGTAATTTTGTTTTTTTAGGACGGAGAAGGGTATCAACTGGGTTGTGCGGGACCCATGGCCCGTCTAGCCCAGGCTTTTATTTCATATGTTTAGCACATGACCAGCCCAGTTTGTTTTTTTCCTTTCTGAAAAATGGCTAGCCAGCTATTTTGTTTTTTGCAGAATAGCCAACATAGGCCTACTTGCTTTTCTACGCCCTGCTGGATCGGAAATCTTTCAAAACAAGGAGGGATGCATTTTGCCCAGAAAATGGGCTATAAGTAATAAGAAATGGGCTATAAGTAATAAGAAATGGGCTATAAGTAATAATAAATGGGCTGTAAAATGAAAAAATATAGCAAACAGGCAATTAGTTCCAAAATATTGTTTTCTTTTAGATTTTGATATTTTAGATTTCATTGTTTTTGTGCGGGTAAAATTTCATTGAATTTAAATTAAGGTATATTTAGATTTAAAATTAATTTGAATCTGGCTAGAAATTTCGGGTTGTATGCTGTTTGGGATAGATTTGGAGGCTGACTTGTGGGTCTACTAGGTTGACGTGTACTTTGTCTTTGTCAACTTAGTCCACAAACGATTCTAGCAACAGTGACCGTTGGATGTTAATCCAACGGCTGTGCTACTTCTTCAATATCTGATCTTCTTGCTCCAGCCGCCCAAACCAGCTCCGGTGGGACTGCCTGCTCCCGCCTCCCATGGCTGGCTGTGCTGCCGCACAGGCCGCATCGCCACACCCTACTTCATTGCTGGCCAGGCCATTCCTCTACTCACCCACACCTGCTGTTATTTTCCAACGACAGCAGGCGGACCAGTAAACCCTCGTACTCCCCACCGTATGGGCAACCATTGCCGAGTCTTCCCCGGCTCCGTGTTGTTCCCTTCCTAGGCCTCGCTGTCGTCCACCGCCATGGTGCTCTCGGTGCGGCCTCGTCAACATGGTCAATGAACGACATCCATCGGCCGTGGACTGTACATGGAGAGGCTGACAGCTGGGTCCACGACCGCACACAAGGAAATGCCCGCACACAAGGAAATGCCTCCTTATTATGCACAAAATAATGATTCCTCTACCTGATAGCTGGGACCCACCAGAAGGGCCTCTGTATTTCGCGAAAAAACGTTCCCCCCGCTGACATGTTGGACCCACCAGCTATATCTTTGCACGCAAGGAAGTTCCTCCTTATTACGCACAAAAAAATGAATACCCCCCTGCTAGCTGGGACCCACCATAGTGGCAGGATGACTTGTGGGCCAACTAAGTTGATGGGGATGGAGGGCTTTGTCAACTTAGTCAATATGAACGATTCTAGCTCCAGTGACCGTACGATGTCCATCCAACGGCTGTAGTGCTTCTTCAACCTCTGGTCTTCTTGCTCTAGCCGCCCAAAGCAGCGCCGGTCGTGCCGCATGCTCCTGCCTCCCGTGGTCGGTTGTGCTGCCGCGGAGGCCTCACCGCCCCCTACTATTCCCACCGCTGGCCAGGCCCTACGGCGACGGCAGCCTCACACCGCAGCCGAACCAGTGAACCCTCATACTCCTCTTCGCGCGGGCTTCCACTGCCGCGTCTTCCCCGACTCCATGTCGTCCCCTTCCTAGGCCTTGCCATCGCCCACCACCGTGGTGCTCTCGGTGCGGCCTGGTCAACATGGTCAAGGAACGACTTCCATCAGACGTGGACTGTATGTGGAGAGGCTGATAGCTGGGTCCATGGCCACAGCACGGAAGTGCCTCCTTATTACGCGGAAAATAATGATTCCTCCACCAGACAGCTGGGACCCACCGGACAGGCCACTATATTTCACGAAAAAACATTTCCCCCTAATTGCTGGGACCCACCAGCTATATCTTCGCACCCAAGGAAGTGCGTCCGGGCAAAAAAAACGACTCGCCCCCTGACTGCTGGGACCCACCAGCTACATCTTCGCACGCAAGGAAGTGCGTCCAGGAAAAAAAATGATTCGCCCC
>NC_041391.1:190687297-190700859 GCF_002162155.2 Triticum dicoccoides | reverse complement strand
GTCCGGGCAAAAAAAATGATTCGCCCCCCTGACTGTTGGGACCCACCAGCTACATCTTCGCATGCAAGGAAGTGCGTCCGGGCAAAAAAACGATTCGCCCCCCTGACTACTGGGACCCACCAGCTACATCTTCGCACGCAAGGAAGTGCGTCCGGGCAAAAAAACGATTCGCCCCCTGACTACTGGGACCCACCAGCTACATTTTCGCACGCAAGGAAGTGCCTGACAGTCAGGACCCACCTGGTCGAAGCGTACGTAGCGTTGTCATTCTGGTCGCGAATGTGTATGTACATATATACTGGTCGATGTAGAGGCGCGCATGTGTCGATGTAGAGGCGCGCACGTAGCATGTACACGTACGTACAGCAGCCAGTGTGCAAGAAAGAAAATACGGCCACGTATGTGTACATACGGGCGGGGTCTCGAACGCCTACTCGCGCATACATATGGCCAGGGCTCGTGTACATGGCTGGGTCGGAACAGAGAAACAGCGTCGTCGTCGTGTTCATGGGAAGGCAACGGAATGTGTCATGTTCATCGGGAGGCAACAGAATGCGTCGTGTTCATCAGGAGGCAACAGAACGCGTGGGAGCCAACCGGCTGGGTCAGAACGGAATGTGTCGTCGTGTTCATCGAGAGGGCTTGGACGGAACAGACGATGGAAACGAGGCCTGGCGTACCGCATAATGGAGGAAACGGCCTTGTGTTCGACCGGCCATGTTCGAAATGGGATCCTGTTCATTAGGAGGGGTCTGGCGTACTGCAAAACGGAGGAAACGGACCTCCTACGGTCGAAACAGGGGTCCTGTTGATCGGGAGGGGAGTGGTGTACCGCAAAACGGAGGAAACGGACCTCCTACGGTCGAAAAGGGGGTCCCGTTGATCGGGAGGGGTGTGGCGTACCGCAAAACGGACGAAACGGACCTCCTACGATCGAAACGGGGGTCCTGTTGATCGGGAGGGGTGTGGCGTACCGCAAAACGAATGAAACGGACTTGTGTTGGAGCGCTACGGTCGAAACGGGGGTACTGTTCATTGGGAGGGGTGTGGCGTACCGCAAAACGGGACTTCACGAGATACTGTTCATCTCCACCGTAGACCTCCTCCAGCCTCCACGGGCTACCGTCGACCTCCTCCAGCCTCCACGGGCTCCTGTTCATCCAGCCTCCACCGCGCACTACTCCACCCGCTACTATTCAACCACCCCTCCACGGGCACCCCTCCATCGTCTACTGTTCATCCAGCCCTCCACACGACGGGGTCCTGTTCATCCAGAGCCAACGCCACCGCTCACTGTTCATCCAAACCCCCCCCCCTCCCGCAACACTCACTGTTCATCCTAGAGGCAGCATCGATCGGCTTCAGTTAGCAGCAGTAGCGAAGGAATCGCTCGATCGGGTTCAGTTAACAGCCATCGATCGATCGCTCGGGTTCAGTAACGTGTAGCCTGTAGTGCAATCGCTCGGGTTCAGTTAGAGCCAATGCCTTGCACACACGCGCGTACGTGTATGAGAGAAACACGCATCGCTCGGCCCCCAACCTCCCACCGTAACCGGGAACTCCCCGAAATTTTCCTCGCCCTCGCTTCTACCACGGTTTTTTTCTTCATGGACGGCCCAAAGAAGGTCATGCAGCTGCGTCTCCGGCCCGCCCAGGACGAAAAGCCCATTTTCTGTCATGATTTTTTGTCATAGAAGTAGGAGCCCACCACATCTATGATGATACCGGGTTTTGTCATAATTATCGTCATAGAAGTGTCATATGTATGACAGAAATTTTTTTCGTTCGGCCCAAAATGTCGCGGATGTGTCTTTTTTTTGTAGTGCTACAACCCATTGGGTGCGCCGGGTTAAAGCCATAATACATTCATCTGATAATATGGATGCCAGCTCTGTAGTCTTAATGTTGGAGAAAAATTGTCGTTTCTTGCCTCTGAAACAAAAGCTGGGGCGGCTCAAGCGTGAGTGTAATGATATTGGCATGCTGATGGCGGCTCTGGTCAAGTACGCTGATTCTGATAGTACCAAGGATCCCGAGTTTGATGATGACAAGGTAGGGAAGGGAAAGAAGAATGGCAATGGCAAGGGCCCTCAGCACAACCCTGCAAATCAAGGAGGTAATAAACGGAAGGCTGACGGTAGCTTGGATTTCGTGGCTAACACTAGTGCACAGGGTAACAACCAGCGGCGCAAGGGGAGGCCACCTCCCCGATCTAGCGGGCCAGGCCCCACACTTGAGCAGTTGTTGAGTGAGCCCTGTCCGAGACACGGCACTCAGCAGAAGTCGGCTACCCATTTATGGAAGGACTGTATGATCATGAAGGCCTTCAAAAATTCCAACATGTTTGATGGTAACAATGGGTAGGGCGGCGGCTCAGGTGGCGGTGGTTTTCATGGCCCGGGTGGCAGGTCAAATCCCAGTTTCCAAAATTCCCAGGGCAACCAAGGTGGATATAACCAACAATCTGGCCAGGGCGGTCAGCAACAGCAGCAAGATGGATACCATAGCAATCCAAAGCAGCTGAACGGTGGGCAATATCATGTGTTTACCACCAGTTTATGCAAATGGGACCAGAAGGTTCATAAGAGGGCTGTGAATGCGGTTGAGCCGGCAATTCCTCATTACTTGAGATGGTCTGAGCAGCCTATCATATGGAGTAGGGAGGATCACCCTCCCCGGGTTGACAACCGGGTCACTTAGCCCTGGTGGTGGCCCCTCGGGTGGGTGGATACAAATTCACCAAAGTACTCATGGATGGAGGCAGCAGCATCAATATCCTCTATTATGGGACCTTCCGTCGCATGGGGCTAACTGATAAGAGCCTTAAGCAGTCCAACACTGTTTTCCATGGAGTCGTACCCGGTAAGTCGGCATATCCAATCGGTAAGATCGAACTGGAGGTAGCTTTTGGGGATGAATATGACTCCAGAGCCGAGAAATTGACGTTTGAGGTAGTCAAGATCAAGAGCCCGTATCATGCTCTGTTCGGGCGGTCGGCTTATGCCAAATTCATGGCACGGCCGTGTTATGTGTACTTGCAGCTCAAGATGCCGGGTCATAAGGGAACCATTACGGTGCACAGGAGCCGGAAGGTGGCCTTGGAATGTGAAGAAGGTGACGCGGCTTATGCTGAGTCGGTCTGTGCAACAGAAGAGTTTTAATTCTACAAGGACAATGTTGACCCGGCAGATATGACATCCTTAAAGAAGCCAACCATAGAACATGAGCCGGAGTTGAAGTTCAAATCGGCCGATGATACTAAGCTCGTTGATTTTATTCCGGGCGACTCATCCAAACAGTTCAGTATCAGTGCTAACTTGGATCCCAAATAGGAAAGCGCACTCATCGAGTTCATCCGTGAGAACCGGGAGATCTTTGCATGGAAACCTTCTGACATGCCGGGTGTACCGAGAGAACTCACTGAGCACACTCTTCATATTGATCCAAAGTTCAAGCCGGTCAAGCAGTTCCTTCGGCGGTTTAATGAAGAGAGGCGCATTGGTGAAGAAGTGGCCCGGCTCTTGGCAGCAGGGTTTATCATCGAAGTCTTTTATCCAGAGTGGTTGGCTAACCCGGTGCTTGTGCTTAAGAAAAATGGCACTTGGCGTATGTGTGTGGATTACACTGACTTAAATAAAGCTTGTCCAGCTGATCCTTTTTCTCTCCCTCGTATTGATCAAATCATTGATGCTACGGTGGGTTGTGAGCGTTTGAGTTTTTTGGATGCTTACTCTGGTTATCATCAAATCAAGATGGCGGTTAAGGACCAGGAGAAGACGGCATTCATTACTCCATTTGGAGCCTTCTGCTATGTCTCAATGCCTTTTGGGCTCAAGAGTGCCCAGGCGACTTACCAGCAATGTGTGCAGAATTGTCTTCATAATCAAATTGGGCGTAATGTTCATGCTTATGTGGATGACATAGTGGTCAAATAAGGGAGAAGGAGACCTTGATTGATGATCTCAAGGAAACCTTTGACAATCTTTGGGTTTACAAGATGATGCTTAACCCGGCGAAGTGTGTTTTTGGTGTGCCTGCAGGCAAGCTTTTGGGTTTTCTGGTTTCTAACAAGGGCATCGAGGCTAACCCGGAGAAGATCAAAGCCATCACCTCTCTAGCCAAACCAGCATGTATCAATGATGTTCAGCATTTGGCGGGTCGTATCGCTGCTCTAAGACGGTTCATAAGCCGGTTAGGAGAGAAGGCCATGCCACTATATCAAATGATGAAGAAGACAGATAGCTTCACCTAGAGTGACGCCGCAAATGCTGCTTTTGAAGATCTGAAGAGACAGTTGGCTGAGCCGTCGGTTCTTGCTGCTTCCATTGACAAGGAGCCCTTGTTACTGTGCATGGCTGCTAACACGTGTGATGTCAGCGTGCCCATCGTGGTAGAGCGTAGGGAGGCTCGCAAGGAACACCCAGTTCAATGGCCGGTTTACTACATCAGCGAGGTGCTGATTGAGTTCAAGCAGCGATATCCGCATTGGCGGAAGCTCGTCTATGGGGTGTTCATGGCAAGCCGGAAGCTTAAGCAATACTTCTTGGGCCACCCCATCACTATGGTTAGTTCTGCCCCTTTGGGGGATATCATCCAAAACGGAGAGGCCACAGGACGATTCGCCAAATGGGCCATTGAGCTTGGGCCTCATGGCTTAAAGTATGTGCCGTGCACAGCTATCTAGTCTCAAGCACTAGTGGATTTCATCAACGATTGGATAGAGCTGCAGATGCCTGAAGAAAAGCCGGACAACACGTACTGGACAATTCATTTTGATGGGTCCAGGAAATTGGAGGGCTCGAGGGCTGGAGTTGTTTTGGCTTCCCCTCGAGGTGATAAATTCTGTTATGTGCTCCGGTTGATGTTTCCTTATACTAAAAACACAGCTAAGTATGAAGCTTTACTACATGGTCTCCGGATGGCTAAGGAGATGAGCTTAAGCCGGGTAAGGTGCTTCGGCGACTCAGATCTGGTGGCTCAGCAGGTGTTAGGCAAGTGGGATTCTAAGGATCCTCTCATGGCGGCTTATCACCGTGAAGTCGATGCAATTGCAGGGCACTTCAAGGGTTATCAGGTGGAGCACATTGACCGCACAAAGAACGAGGTGACTGATGATTTAAGACGGCTGGGATCTCACCGTATGCCGATGCCGCCTAATACCTTTTTGGATATTCTGCATAACCCTTCTGTCAAGCTACCCACAGAGGAAGACTTGGTTGTTCCTAACACAAAAGCACAATTGGTGGCGGCTCTTCATATCATTCCAGATTGGACGGTGCCATACCTGGCTTATATGACCTGGGGCGAGTTGCCTGAGGATGAAACCTTGGCCAGGCAGATAACCCGGCGGTCTAAGTCCATGACGATTGTTAATGGCGACTTGCATCATCGCAGTGTTACAGGGGCGTTTCAGTGTTGCGTCTCTCCTGAAGAAGGCCAAGAAATTCTCCGTGAGATTCATGAAGGAGATTGTGGTCACCACGCCAGGTCAAAATCCCTCGTGGCTAAGGCTTTCCATCATGGATTCTATTGGCTGACGGCTCATGCTGATGTGGAGGACTTGGTCAGTAGATGTGATGGTTGTCATAAGTTCTCAAGATGGGCTCATGTGCCAGCTGAAGAATTGAGGATCATTCCAATTACCTGGCCGTTTGCAGTCTGGGGCCTTGACATGGTTGGGCCTTTCAAAGGTCCAAAGATAAAAAGACCCACCTCTTGGTGGCGGTTGATAAGTTCACAAAGTGGGTTGAGGCAGAGCCTGTCAGTAAGTGTGATGCAGCCAAGGTAGTTCAATTCATGAAGAAGGTGATATTTCGCTTTGTCTTTCCACACAGCATTATAACTGACAATGGCACTAATCTGTCTAAAGGCGCCATGGAAGAATTTTGCCAACGGGAGCACATTCGGCTTGATGTTTCATCAGTGGCTCACCCCCAATCCAACGGTCAAGCCGAGCGAGCCAATCAGGAGATATTGAGAGGCATCAAGCCCCGGATTTTAGTCCCTTTGCAGCGGACGTCGAGTTGCTGGGTTGAAGAGTTACCCTCTGTATTATGGAGTATTAACACTACTCCAAACAGGTCTACGGGTTATACACCCTTCTTCATGGTCTATGGAGCTAAGGCGGTTCTCCCTTGCGACATCCGTCATGACTCCCCTCGTGTGGCGGCTTACGTTGAAGCAGATAATGAATAGACGCATCAGGATGCTCTCGACCTGTTAGATGAACAGCGAGACTTGGCAGCAGCTCGCTCGGTGATTTACCATCAAGACTTGCGCCGATATCACAGCCGCCGGGTTAAGTCCAGAGCCTTTCAGGAAAGTGATTTGGTGCTCCGGCTCATCCAGGATCAAACTGATGCACACAAGCTATCCCCACCTTGGGAAGGACCTTTTGTGGTCAGCAAGAACTTGAACAACGGGTCATATTACCTTATCGATGTTCGAGAGCGCAAAGACTCACGTAAGTCGGAGGAAGAGACCCGGAGGCCGTGGAATATTGCTCATCTTCGGCCCTACTACACTTGAGCCATAGGCTCCCCTGATGTACATATTTTGCCAATGTATATATTATGATAAATAATAAAGTAGGACCTCTTTCCTTTTTTCCTTCCCACAAGGTAAATTTATCATTATCATTGTCATTATTCTCTCACATGTTCACTTGGGGGCTGATCACATTTGATTCGGCTTAACCCATTTGATCCGGCTTACGATTGTATTCGAATCTAGCCGTTAAAAATTATGATCACTAAGGGGCCTCCTGTTCAAACATAGGTCGTATTCGAACCAAAGAGAACATAGCTGTCGGTACCCTTTTGATTGGCACACTGCCGAGCTCACTTGGGGGCTTCTTGATCGTATTCGAATCATAGCTAAACCCCTTTGGGAACCGACTTTGATCATATTCGAATCAGAGTCGTTAAAAAACTCTCAAGGTCATTAGGGGGCTTCCTGTTCAAACATGGGTCGTATTCGAACCAAAGAGAACACAGCTGTCGGTAACCTTTTGATCGGTGCAACGCCAAATCCATTGGGGGCTACATGATCGTATTCGAATCCTAGCTTAAACCCCTCTAGAACGGTTTACTGATCGTATTCGAATCAGTGGCTTTAAAATGCTTAATTCTTTTTGATTTAAGTTGTCTTTGGAAACACCCTTTTGACTTGAGATTTTTTCCGAAGTTTACAAGTTTAAGTATGATTGCTTTAACCCGGCTCAATATCGACCGATGAGTCGCCGATCCATAAGCATCATTGTCTCTTTGAAATTTTTTGGGTATCCAATGACTGGGTTATCACCCTTATCGACCGGGTCATATAAGCCGGTGGTGTAAATCTAAGAAGTTGTAAAGCATCTTTTTTATTCTTGTTTCATCTTTTTGACCCGCCGCATGTTAAAATGTCTAGGGATTTTTTGCAGTCTGTTTTCATCTGCAAGACAGTTTTTCAAAACCTGATCAAGCATACGATAGGTAGATGCAAAGTAACATGCATGGATACAACACGGCAGCTTAATGATGTTAAGCATCAAAACTTGCACGATGGCACGGCCAAAATAAAGTTATCTCTATCCTATTACAGGACTCATTGAGTCCAAATAGTTCACATTGTTTTTTACACCTCGGGTATGAGCCGCCACGGCAGGTCCACCTTCATGATTGGCCTGAAGCGTCCGGGTTAGCCCTCTACGCGCCTTCGCCCTGCTCCTTTTCCTGGAAGGTTGACGATGACCAGTCAATGTTGTTCAAGGCTTAAAATTCAGCTTCAGCGTCAACAAGGCCGGCCGGGTCAACTTCAGGAGCAAAGGTATGCTTACGGAGTGGGGGAATTAGACTTATCACATCATATTGAGGCGTTGGAATTATCTGGTTCTCTTCATCATAACCCGCCTGGTACTTGGTAAGATCCACTTCATTTGCTATCAGAGTCGCCATGGGGCGTGTCTCTTTGACACGGGCGAGAAAGTCTGCGTCTTCAAACGGAGTGCCATCTTCCTTCTGGCTTGGGTAGCCGATGGCAATGTCAGCTGGTTCTAGTTCTGGTAACCAAGCCTTGGCCCGGCTTAGAGTATTTACCGCTCCGGCTCTTGTAGTTGAGCGTCTCAGTTCATTGATCCGTTGAGGAAGAACGGAAACTTCCTCAAGACCTCTACCAGGAGGGTTGGCATTTCATTCGATAGAGCCACCGTGGCTATTGCATGTTGAGACCCGGTGTACAATTGTTCCACCAAGGTGTACACTGCCTTCAGCTTGGTCAGCATGTTTTGGTTCAAGTTTGAGCTTCTGGGGCCTGTATAAACATGATCAGGTGAATTATTTCCAGTCTTATGATCCATTGAAAGGCTTAGATATTTAAGCAATTGCAAGGCGACTTACCAAAGATGGCTGAGACCATTTGAGAGACATGGCGCTTTAAACCGAATAATTCGCCAGTGACTTCTTCCAGAGCCACCTCGGCCTTTTCAGCTCGGCTTATCAGTGCGGTGTTTTCATCCGACCAGGCTTTCTTTTCATCCTCAAATTCTTTTTTCAGTTTCTCTTGTTCAGAAACACTGAATTTGAACTTGGTATTGGCCTTTTCAAGTTCCGACTCTTGGATCTCAAGGCGGCTCTTCAGATTAGTCACCTCGGATTCGAGTTGGCTCGTGGTGGCCTATACAAGTGCAAAGTTCAAATCAAGCAAATTGTTTATGCAATATTAAAGTCCCAAGCATTGTGCCAGCAACAACACTTGGCACTTGGGGGCTAATGTCCCAAAGAGTTTTCATTTCCGTGGCGGTTCATAGGATGGCAATTTATAAGAGTAAGTCCCAGGCATTTTGCAAGCAATAATACTTGGCACTTGGGGGCTAATGCGTATTGTTGTTTAAAGAACCATAAGAATTTCTCTATAAAGAACCGCTCAACCATATTGGTTAAGCCGCCCCTTGGGGACTACATGGTAAGCCGCAAATTTTTTATTTTCTTTATGTTGCTAAGTTTGTTTCTAAGTCTACAGCATAAGCATCATAAGCAGCAGACTTGGGGGCTAGCATACTAAAGGATAATGAACAAGAGAGAATGGGTTATACCTCGAATTTGTGGTGCATCTGCTTCACCATGTCAATCTCGAGGTTCCGGCTGCTGTGCACTTGGCTCATATAGCCAGAAAAGATATCTCCAATGCTCATATGAGCATAGTTAGTAACATCCATCTTGACTCGGCGCTGGTCCAGAAGTTCTTCCTTGGCGGGGCATTTGGCCAGCATAGTTGGCCTTCCCGACTCAACATAGCCGGTTCTGGTAATCTCCACATCAGCATTGGAAGGATCATCTGTCCGGGCTGGGCTAGGAGCCTCCAGATTATCTGACTCATCGGTAGCTTGATCAGTGGGCATGTCGGTGGCAGGAGGAGTTAAGTCTTGAGCTGGTTCAGATGGTGGCTCATGAGTGGTTGAGTCTGGTACGACTGTCTCATGAACTGGCTCAGTCGCAACCCTGTCTTCAGCTGGTTTATTTTTCCTAACCCTTTTGTTGGGCTTGGCTTGACTACTGCGTCAAAATAAAAGATTAATACAGATGCAAGGGATTAAAATAAATGCAAGATGAGCGGGTTAGCATACCCTGGAGGAGTTTTGAAGGTTGGCAGATTGGACTGTAATGACTCGCCGAAGGAAGGGGAAGTATCCTGGTAATCTGAGTCAGAGGGATTGAGTGGTTGACGAAAGAGACCCGCCAAGGGGTAAAATTTATTTAAAACAGAAGTGACCTCATTCCGGCGTTTCCTTGGAGTGTTTGGTAAGCCGGAGGAGAGCTTCGCGTCCTTGCTGGTCCGGGTCTGCCTCCGGCTCTCATGAGTTTGCCGCTTCAAAAGAAATTGAGGATCGTGATGAGCTAAAGTATGAGAAAATCTTACTTTCCGGGTCACTCTGCGGATTTTCCATCTTGGCAAAGGCTCGGAGTTGGAGCAATGGATAGTTACCTCATCAGCCTTGCTACAGCTTGTTCCGATGTCCTCCTGCTGATGATCAGTTTCAATAAGATGGTTAACAAATAAGCCAAGGGAGTCAAGGGCTACCTCCGACTCAGAAGAGTCCGCTAGCCGAAGCAGGTCAGAAGCGGTGGCTTTCTTGCCCTTCCTTTTGACAGCTTCTTTCCTGGCGGCTTTCTTTTCTTTCCTGTCTCTCTTGGCCGCTTCATGATCATATTTAACTTTCCAAAAATTGTCACCCGCCTGCAAAGATTTAGCATATTCATGAATATGGGTGAAACATTAAGAAATTAAGTTAATCATTTCATGTGGGCGGTTTACCTTTGGAGCCGGGTTATCTTTGCAGAAGGGGGCTAGGCCCACCTTGCCGCAGTCTGCCAGACTCTCATTAAGAAGAGACTTCGTCATTTCGTCAATGGCATGGGCAGGTAAGTCGTCAGGGCTGTGACGCAGAGGATCCTTCTTGGTGCCAGTATATTCGCACATCAAGCCAGTGCGGCGGCTCAACGGAATAACTCGCCAGGCAAGACAAACCCGGACCAGGTCGATCCCAGTCAACCTGTTCCCCAGCAGAACCTTGATCTTAGCCAAAGTAGGAGCAAGATATTTACGCTCCATGGCGGTAATCTTGTCAGGCAGAGGATGATTGGTTTCAAGACGAAGGGCACGAAAGCCGGGCAGAGGATTCTCATCAGCCGGAGAGGTATCCTTGCAGTAGAACCATGTCATATTCCAGTCTTTGGGGTGGCTTGGCGGGTTAGCATAGGGAAAGATCACATCCCTGCGATGCTGAATTGAAACTCCGCCAAGTTCCAAGCTCTGGCCGCTGGCACATTTCGTCTGGCGGTTCAAATAGAACAGTTCTCTAAATAGCAGCAAATTGGGTTCTTCACCAAGGTAAACTTCGCTAAACACTTGGAAGTTGCAGATATTAGACACGAAGTTGGGTCCGATGTCTTGTGGGTGAAGGTCAAAGAAGTTCAGCACATCTCTGAAGAATTTTGAGTCGGGAGGAGTAAATCCTCGGTTCATATCATCTGTGAAGACCACAACCTCTCCGTCTTTGGGTTGAGGGATTTCTTCGTCCGGGTTAGGAGCATGATAGGGCATGACTTCTTTCTTGGCAGATAGCCGGTCTTCACAAAGTCATCCAAAGTGCTATCAGTGACAATGGATTTAACACAGTTGCAGGAGGTAGGTGCCTTGGGTGCCATTCTGATTGAAAGCCTAAGACGAAGTAAAAAGTGCCAGTTCAAATTTAAGCCGGGTAGGATAAAAATATTACTGTGTACATTCAAATGGCGGCTTATGAAGGGGCCTAATGGTATAAGGATAATTACATCATGGTTAGTTAGGCCGCCACAGGCTCTATAAGCCATCAACTCTATTTAAAATGCCAAGGGTGGTTCAAGTTATTAATTGAGCATTGCCTCCTTAAAACCGGCGACCAGAGTCGCCATGACTAGGTAAATCTAACAAAGTGTGGATTTTGCCTAAGTGTTGTATAAACAGGTTTCACAATTTGCGGTTGTTATTTTGGATCAAACAAAGGTTCAGAAAAGAAAAATTACTAGACCTAAAACCGGGGTGCAGAGAAGTTCATGTGCTATAATGGGGTTTTCTTACATGGAAAGGAGATCTACTGCTAATCAAAATGGATGCGGAACACGAACCGTGTCAGATCCATGGGGTTTTTTGGATCAAACAAAGCCATGGCAAGAAGAACACAAGAACTTGGATGAACCGTGCCCGTACAGAGGAACACGCTAGCCCTAGTGCAGATCTATGGCGCAGAAAGGGGAAGTACTTACTGCGGAGGATCTGCGGAGGAGGAGGCTGCCATTCTCTAGTCGAGGTCAGGTTGATGCAGCGGCCAAGCTCGACGAGGATGAAGTGCGCTGTGGCGAAGGCGGCGGAGCTCCAGTAGCAGATGGGGGCGAGAGGAAGAAGATGCGAAACAGGAGAATGGGAAGAGACCTAGTCGGGTCTATTTATAAGGAAAAAACTGTTAAGTGGGCGCAAAAAACGAGGAGGCCGAAAAACATAGTTATCCAACTAAGGCGCCTCGATTTTTGGATGGCCATTAAGACAAAGATCCGTTGAGATATATTGGACAAAACATGCATTTATGGCAGGTGACGTCATGGCGGGTTACCACAGATTCGAAGGATGACGTCATGGCGGGTTACAAAAAGCTTCATAATCAAGAAACAAAAGATTTTTCTTAAGTGTTGAAGATTGACATGAACCGGTTCAAATCAATCCGGAGCCTAATGTTGGGGATAAAACTATTAGATATGACCCGCCCAGGAGGGGTCAGGTTATACCTATGAGTATTCTTGAAGCCCAAGACCAAGGTTGAAGATAGCGGCTTAGTAAGGGCCCAAAGCCCAGAGGCAACTTAAGGCCCGTAGTGATAAACCGCCATATATGTGCGACTTGTGTTGTAAGGCAAGAAATATTAAGAGACCGAGCCGGACACTGTTTATAAGCTGGTCGGGACTCTGTAGAGCCACTGGGCGTCAACCTCTGTATATA
The DNA here is from genome assembly GCF_002162155.2 of Triticum dicoccoides. Classification (NCBI taxonomy): domain Eukaryota; kingdom Viridiplantae; phylum Streptophyta; class Magnoliopsida; order Poales; family Poaceae; genus Triticum; species Triticum dicoccoides. The sequence continues at coordinate 190,688,349 of NC_041391.1, read as the reverse complement.
AAGGGACGACCCGGCGGCGGTTCAGGGCAAGTAACAATAACTCGGGAACTAGGTCAAGCAATTTGCTCCCTGGTTATCGAGACATAAGCAATCCCACTCAAAACTGGACCGTAGGCTTTTACCTTCACCGTAAGGGGCCGAACCAGTATAAACCTTGTGTCTCTTGTCCCGATTAACCCCTTCAAGCTTCCTAGTTGCGATGGCTCCACGACTAAGTCCTTTCGCTAGGACATCTGACGTGACAATTCCACGACAGTTCTACCTCATCATATACTTCCCAAACCACAAGTTAAATCAAAACCTAACACATGCAATGTTTGCGGGTTGAGACTAATGCATAAAAATTGGGTAATAAAGAGGTATGATCAAAGTGTTACTTGCCTTGCTGATGATCCGCAAAACCTAGAGACTCGTAGTAGCACGCTTCGCACTCCGGGAATTCTATCGTAAACAAACAATAATATACATAAGCACTCAAACTATAAGAACAGGTAAAACTCAAATATGAGATCTAACCAGAAAGTTCAACTGAAGAACTCTGGTTTGTAAAAGGAATCAAATCAAAAGGAGCAATGAAACTCAAACTACGAAAGAAACAAGATTCGTTTACTAAACTGGGCTAAAGTCAAATTTTACAGTATCCAAAATCTTGTTCAAGTTGGTTAAACAGAAATAGGGCTTCGAGACGAAGATCTAGGCGCTTGTTTCAACAGATTCGGATAAACAAGCGAAAAGATAAACTAAAATGAAGATCAGGAAAGAAATCGCGATCAAAGATAATCGCGGAAAAACCCTGGAAAATAAAACAAGACGAACAGGCTAACGAATGAATGTTCGCTGTCTGCGGCTAACTGATGAACAAAATTCGTTAAAATGAACGTATGGACGAACGTCCGCTATTTAACTAAACCGAAAAAACGAACTGACCTAATTTTAAAAAAAACTAGATCTAGGGTTTAAAAAACCGTCGGTTTTTCCAGGAAAATCGGGACGGCGGCGGCGGCTACCTCGGCGAGGTCGGTGGCGGCGGCGACTCCGGCGGCGGGGCGGTC
>NC_041391.1:190648690-190687165 GCF_002162155.2 Triticum dicoccoides | reverse complement strand
GGCGGCGGGGTGGCGGCGGCGGCGGGCGGCGCGCGAGGCGGCTCCGGCGGCGACGGGGAAGGCGGCGGCGGCATGGGGATCGAGGCGGGCGACGGCTAGGGTTTGGCGGCGGGGCTGGGCTGCGGCTTATAAAGGTCGGCCGACAATGTCCGGGTCGAGCACGGCCCGTTTAGGTCGGTGCATCTTTTTGAAAAAAATCTGACGCAGAAAAACTAACAAAAGAAATACTAAACGGCGTCCAAAAATCCTGAAATAAATTTTCATGGTCCTCTAATAATATTGCGGACAAAGTGGACATTTATTTGGGCTACTAATGCAATTTTGAAAAATGCATATTTTTCCTAATTCAAATAAAATAGCAATAAAAATCCAAATAAAATTCTTATTTGATTTTAATATTTTTCCTCCAATATTTCTTTTATTTGGAGAAGTCATTTTATCCCCTCTCATTTATTTTCATATTAGAAATATTTGAAGGAAAATTGAATAAAACCAAATGATCCTCTCTTCAAAATTTGAGAAAAACTCAAATATGAAAATAATGAAATCCCCAACTCTCTCCGTGGGTCCTTGAGTTGCTTAGAATTTCTAGGATCGACCGAAAATGCAATAAAATATGATATGCAATGATGAACTATATATAACATTCCAAATTGGAATTTTGGGATGTTACAAACCTACCCCCCTTAAGATGAATCTCGCCCTCGAGATTCGGGTTGGCTAGAAAATAGGTGTGGGTGGTCCTTCTGTAGGTCCTCTCGTTCCCAGGTGGCTTCATCCTCGGTGTGGTGGCTCCACTGAACTTTGCAAAACTTGATAACCTTACTGCGTGTGACTCGGCTGGCAAACTCGAGAATCTTCACTGGTTTCTCCTCATAAGTCAAATCGCTATCTAGCTGAATCGCTTTTAGTGGCACTGTATCTCTCAGAGGAATATTGGCCATCTCTGTGTGGCATTTCTTCAACTGGGAAACGTGAAACACATCGTGAACTCCTGACAATCCTTCTGGCAATTCCAGCTTGTAAGCAACTTCTCCCATACGCTCCAATACTTTGTATGGTCCCACCAAACATGGTGCTAACTTTCCCTTAACTCCAAAACGCTTAACTCCTCGAAGTGGGGACACACGAAGATATACTCTGTCTCCGACTTTGTAAGTTGTCTCCTTGCATTTAGAATCCGCGTAGCTCTTCTGCCTGGACTGGGCTACCTTGAGTCTATCGCGAATCAGTTTAACCTTCTCTTCAGACTCTTTAATCAAATTTGGTCCAAATAACTGATGATCTCTAACTCCATCCCATAGCAACGGTGTCCTGCACCTCCTTCCGTACAAGGCTTCGAAAGGTACCATCTTCAAACTGGCTTGATAGCTGTTGTTGTAAGAGAACTCTGCATACGGCAAATTGTCGTCCCAACTAGATCCATAATCTAGCGCACAAGCTCTCAACATGTCCTCCAGAATCTGATTGACTCTCTCCGTCTGTCCATCTGTCTGTGGATGAAAGGCTGTACTGAACTCTAGCCTGGTACCCAAAGTTTCATGCAACTGATTCCAAAACTTTGAGGTAAACTGGGTTCCTCTATCTGATACAATGGTCCTCGGAACTCCATGCAGACATAAGATCCTAGTCATATATATCTTTGCCAACATAGCACTGGTGTAAGTGGTCTTCACTAGGATGAAATGAGCTACCTTCGTCAACCGATCGACTACAACCCATATCGAGTCATAGCCTAAACGAGTCCTGGGCAATCCCGTGATAAAATCCATGCCTAGCTTGTCCCACTTCCATTCGGGTATTGGCAATGGTTGTAGCAATCATGCTGGCTTCTGATGCTCGGCCTTTACTCTCTGACATACATCACATACTACTACATACTAAGCAATATCCTTCTTCATTTCGGTCCACCAGAAACTTTCCTTCAAATCTAGATACATCTTGGTGTTTCCTGGGTGAATTCAATACGGCGAATCATGGGCCTCCTGCAGAATCAACTTCCTGATCTTGGGGTCATTAGGCACATATACACGATCCTCAAACCATAAAGTATCGTGCTCATCCTCACGAAATCCTTTAGCCTTTCCTTTGCTCACCCTTTCCTTTATCTCGGAAATCTCCTTGTTGGTCTTCTGTGCTTCTCTGATCTTATCCATCAAGGTAGACTGAATTTCCAATGCTGCTACATAACCCCTCGGAACTATTTCCAACTGTAGCTCGTGAAGATCCTCTGCTAACTCCTTGGGTAATCCTGCGGTCATGAGCGTATTAACATAACTCTTGCGGCTCAACGCATCAGCTACTACATTAGCCTTTTCGGGATGATAGTGCAACTTCATATCATAATCCTCAATGAGCTCCAACCATCTCCTTTGCCTAAGATTCAACTCCTTTTGTGTGAAGATATATTTCAAACTCTTGTAATCCGTGTATACCTCACAGTGGTTTTCGATGAGAAAATGTCTCCATGTCTTCAACACATGCACTACGGCTGCTAACTCCAAATCGTGTGTAGCATAATTTTGCTCACGTGGTTTAAGCTGTCATGAGGCATATGAAACAACTCTTCCCTCCTGCATAAGCACTGCTCCAAGTCCTTGACGTGAAGCGTCGCAATACACTTGATAATCCTTGCATTGATCTGGGAGAATCAACACTAGGGCTGTAACCAAACGTTTCTTCAACTCCTGAAAATTGGCTTTACACTCCTCACTCCAACTAAACTTGGTTTCCTTCTTCAATAACTCTGTCATGGGCTTTGCAATCTTGGAGAAATTCTCAATGAACCTACTCTAATATCCTACGAGTCCAAGAAAACTCTGGATCTCTCCAACCGACGTGGGGGCTGCCCATTTAGTCATAGAAACAACCTTGGTGGGGTCTACTGCTATTCCTTCTCCGCATATAACATGTCTGAGGAATCCAACTTCCTTTAACCAAAACTCACACTTGCTGAACTTGGCATATAACCGATGTTCCTTGAGCTTCTCAAGAACCAAACGCAAATGCTCCTTATGCTCCTCTTCACTCTTCGAGTAGACCAATATATCACTAATGAACACTACGATGAATTTATCCAAAAACTCCATAAACACCTTGTTCATCATGTTCATGAAATAGGCAGGCACGTTCTAACCAAATGACATAACGGTATACTCATATAGCACATACCTTGTGGTAAAAGCTGTCTTAGGTATATCCTACTCTCGAATCTTCAACTGGTGGTATCCTGATCGCAAATTGATCTTGGAAAATACTTTAACTCCTTGCAGCTGGTCAAACAAATCATTGATCATCGGCAGTGGGTACTTGTTCTTGATCGTCACTTCGTTCAGCGCACGATAATCTACAACCATCCTTAATGATCCATCCTTCTTCTCCACTAGAAGTACTAGGGATCCCCAAGGTGACGAACTTGGGCGAATATAGCCTTTATCCAGTAACACCTTAATCTGCTTCTTAATTTCCTCCAAATCCTGTGCGGGCATCTAATACGGTCTCTTTGATATTGGCCATGTGCCTGGCAAAAGCTCAATCAAAAACTCAATGTCTCTATCCGGTGGCATGCCTGGCAACTCCTCTGGAAACACGTCAGGGAAATCCTTCACCACTGGTACTTCCTCCTGTACAACTCCTGATAAGGAACTTACTTGAGTCCTCTTCGGCACATGCCGAGATACATATTTAATCCTTCTTCCTTTTGGGGTGGTGAGCATAATCGACTTACTGGCGCAGTCAATGTTCCCTCCATACTTTGATAACCAATCCATGCCTAATATTACATCCAGTCTTTGTGATTCCAATATTATTAGGTCTGAGGGGAACACGTAGTTACCAATCCTTAATGATAACCAATCGCACCATAGTCTGGCCATATACTCTGCTCCTAGCGAGGTTACTAACATGGGTGACCTAAGGGCTTGGGTTGGCAACTTATACTTATCCACAAATCCCCTTGATATGTATGGATGCGATGCACCAGTATCAAAAAGAATGATTTCAATAAATGACTTAACCAAAAACTTACCTATAACTGCATCTGGCTACTCTTCAACCTCCTCCATGCTAATGTGGTTCACTTGTCTTGAAAGGGTTGGGCTTCTTCCCAGAGCTTGCATTGCCATTTCCATTCTTTGCTTCAGAACACTTCATGGCGTAATGTCCATTCTTCCCGCACTTGAAACAAGTAATGTGACTTAGATCCTTCTTGGCGGGCCTTGCTGGGTTGGAACGGTTCTGGCCGTTGCTTACTCCATTCCCATTCCCATTCTTGGGGCCACTATGGTTATGCGAACTTCCTCCATTGGAATTAAGGCCTCCATGGTTGTGGTGAATGTTCCCTCCCGAGTTCGGGGTAAAACAAGGCCTCTGGTGAGCTCCTGAATTGTAATTCCCTTGTTCACACTTCCTCTTGTGGTTGTCTATCTGTTGCTGCTTCCCTTCAATCATAAGCACTCTTTCTACCAACTCCTGGTAGTTGTTGAAGGTTGCCACCATCAACTGCATGCTCAGCTCATCATTCAGTCCTTCCAGAAACTTCTCCTGCTTAGCAGCATCTGTAGCGACATCATCTGGGGCATAACGTGCTAACTTACTAAACTCATCCACATACTACCCCACTATGCGTCCTCCTTGGCGTAAGTTTTGAAACTCGCACTTCTTCATGTTCATAGCTCCAGCTGAAACATGGGTAGTGCGGAAAGCCTGCTGAAACTGGTCCCATGTAACAATGTCGATGGGGTAAGTGGCTATGAAATTCTCCCACCATGATGTTGTGGGTCCATCAAGCTGATGTGCGGCAAAATGCACTCTCTCCGCATCTATGCATCCTGCAGTGGTCAGCTCCCTTCCAATCTTGCGGAGCCAATCATCTGCAACAATCGGCTCGGTGCTACTAGAGAACACCGGCGGATTTAGCCTTAGGAAACGGGCTAAGTGATCAACAGGTGGTGGTGATGGTGGGTTGTTGTTGTTGTTGTTTCCTTGGTTCTAATTCTGAACTAGTAGCTGCATCAAGGTATTCTGTTGCTGGATCAACTGAGTGAGCTCCGATGGGAAAGCAAATCCATTGTCGCATCTCGGAGGCATCTGATGGGTTTAGAAAAGGTGAGAAAACAGGATAGAATAAGGTCTAGAGGGAAAACACTACCCATATGCACATGAGACAAACACAATCATATCACTTCAATCAATTCAAACAAGGGCATACAATTGGTCTAACTATCATTACAAAAGTGCTTGGACTATACTATATACATGGGGAAATACTACTACTAATATGGTGGTCGACTAGAAGTTTTAATCGGTGGAAGACTCCATGATATCCGCTCCAGTTTCATCAACATAGTCATCACTGCTATCATCGGGGTCTGAGTTAGTGTCGTCGATGATGATGTAGTCCTCCGAACGAATTTCCTTGGAATTGTCATCATCTCCTCCTGGCGCGGGGTCTCCCATGAATACTCCTAGCTTCCTTGTCAGATCATCATTCTTCTCCATGAGTATCATCATTTCCTCCTCATACCCATCGCGTGTAGACTTGAGTTCTTCCTCTAGCTCTGTGATCCTGGTCATTGCCTTCTTCAGATCTATCATGCCTGCGCACATCTGGTTCTCCTGGCGATGAATGTGCTGGTTTAACTCCTGGATGAAAGCTACAATGGACCTATCTCTCCTGGTGCTGATCATCTCCCATTGCTCATCTCGGCGCCCACGTATCTGGTAGATAGTATCCTTAAGATCCTTGTGGTAGACTTCTCCAATGCTTCCCATGGTGATGTGGGCTACCATGCTCTTTCCTAGACTCCAGGTTGGTGCATCAAAGGAAAACTCTATGGGCTCAGTGACTGGCATGAACGTCCTTCCTGGAACTTAAACTCGAATCATCCAACGCTCCTCTTCTGGTAAAGTGGCAATGTAGGTCCCGGTGAAGCTTGGTATTCCTATGTTCAGGTACCTAGTAACTTCCTTCAAGTGTCGTCCAAAAGGAGTGTCTTCATCCGATTGTGTAAACTTGTACGTTGAGTCTGCCATCATATAGAGTAGAAAAGGGAGAGGAGTCAGAAATGAGTAGAGAAGAGTGACCTAGGGTTTTGGCTTAGTGGTCGTGTCCTACAGTCAACATGTGCTTTGATACCATCTTGTAGTGACCAGACCTCAAACAGTCTAGTCTCTGTGCATCAGTGCCATCCCTGGATCGGTAATGCTGCCACGCACAGTACTTGAGGATTTATAACAAAGTTTCAATCACACACTTATTACATCGAATGTGTCAAAAGAGAACTTATTACAATAATATGGCTTAAGGCCATCTAAAAGATAACAACGGAAGGCTTGGAAGATAAAGTGAGTCCATCAACTCCAACGGCATAGCTGGGTGAACAATAACGACCTATGGCACCTTACTCGTCGTCTGGAAAGGCTGCAACATGATATGTTGCAGCCCGAAACGGGTCAGCACATGGAATACGCTGGCAATGTAACACATAGAGTAATGAACAGAATAAATGCTATCACTACGTGCATATATATGGCTGGTGGAAAGCTCTATGGTTACAGTTTTGCATAAAGCCAATTTTTCCTTACAACAAAGGAATAAATTTTATTTAACTATCATGGTGGTTGTTAAACATTGAGAGGGTTCCTCCAACTCAATCCCAATTAAGCAACATCAATTAAACCAATCAAATTGATTTAGAGTGATGAGATCAACATGATAATCCAAGAACTAACTACTCAAGATGTCCATAACCGGGGACACGGCTAACCATGATTAGTTTGTACACTCTGCAGAGGTTTGCGCACTTTTCCCCACAAGACTCGGTCTCCTCTGTTAGATTTCTCGCACTACATGATGTTTGAGAAACTGATGACCGAGACACAGTCTTTTAGAAGCATTAACTCTTTACTCTGGGTAGACAGTACCACCTACATCCCCTACATCTGCTAGCCTACCACTGAAAGAGGTCACACAACATACTCAACTATGCCAGAGCCCATAATGGCTTGTGGCTACACACGGAAGTTTCTAGCATGAATAATCTTATGATCCCTTTGAGCCTGGGTGGTGAACCGTACGATGATCACATGGGTACTCCGGGATATCCTAGGACAACACTAGATTCTCCAGGTGCCCTGACAACCACAGGGTACTCCAGGGTGCCTCAACCAATCCACCCAGATGTGTATTTAAGTATCCACCTTAAGTTAACCATTAATTAACAATACTCACATATGTCATGGATACACTCACCCAATCCACGTCTACGAGCATAGCATAGCAATCCTGAGCATAACGTAGAAGTAACTCCCAAAGGTTTGATAATAAAAGGGCAATAGGTTCTACCTCATCATCTACTTCCCAAACCACAAGTTAAATCAAAATCTAACCATGCAATGTTTGAGGGTTGAGACTAATGCATAAAAATTGGGTAATAAAAAGGTATGATCAAAGTGTTACTTGCCTTGCTGATGATCCAGAAAACCTAGAGACTCGTAGTAGTACGCTTCGCACTCCGAGAATTCTATCGTAAACAAACAATAACATACATAAGCACTCAAACTAGAAGCACAGTTAAAACTCAAATAAGAGATCTAACTAGAAAGTTCAACTGAAGAACTCCGGTTTGCAAAAAGAATCAAATCAAACGGAGCAACGAAACTCAAACTACGAAAGAAACAAGATTCGTTTACTAAACTAGACTAAAGTCAAATTTTTATAGTATCCAAAATCTTGTTCAAGTTGGTTAAATTGAAAGAGAGCTTCGAGATGAAGATCTAGGCGCTTGTTTCTCCTGATTTGGATAAATGAGCGAAAAGATAAACTAAAACGAAGATCAAGGCAGAAATCACGATTGAAAATAATCGCGAAAAAACCCTGGAAAACAAAACAAGACGAACAGGCTAACGAACGAACTTTCGCTATCTGCGACTAACTGACGAAGTACGTTCGTTAAAATGAACGTACGGACGAACATCCGCTATTTAACTAAACCGAAAAAAACCGAACTGATCTAATTTAAAAAAATGATCTAGGGTTTAAAAAATCATCGGTTTTTCCAGGAAAACCGGGACGGCGGCGGCGGCACCTATGCGAGGTCGGCGGCGGCGGCGGTGGCGACTCTGGCGGCGGGGCGGTCGGCAGCGGGCGGTGACGCGAGGCGGCTCCGGCGGCGGCGGCGGCATGGGCTGGAGGCGGCGGCTCGAGGATCGAGGCGGGCAGCGGCTAGGGTTTGCCAGTGGGGCTGGGCTGCGGCTTATAAAGGCCGGTCGGGCAGTGTCCGGGTCGGGCACGGCCCGTTTAGATCGGTGCATCTTTTTTAAAAAAAATCTGACGCGGAAAAACTACCATAAGAAATACTAAACGGAGTCCAAAAATCCTGAAATAAATTTTCACGGTCCTCTAATAATATTGCGGACAAAGTGAACATTTATTTGGGCTACTAATGCAATTTTGAAAAATGCATATTTTTCCTAATTCAAATAAAATAGCAATAAAATTCCAAATAAAATTCTTATTTGATTTTAATATTTTTCCTCCAATATTTCTTTTATTTGGAGAAGTCATTTTATCCTCTCTCTTTTATTTTCATATTAGAAATATTCGAAGGAAAAATGATTAAAACCAAATGATCCTCTCTTCAAAATTTGAGAAAAACTCAAATATGAAAATAACGAAATCCCCAACTCTCTCCGTGGGTCCTTGAGTTGCTTAGAATTTCTAGGATAAACCGAAAATGCAATAAAATATAATATGCAATGATGACCTATATATACATGATGCTCCTGCTCTAACTCGTCTAGCTCTTGCTTCCTACGAACCTCGTGGTACTGCTGGAGTTGTGCAATCTCCTCTTGATGTTGCTACTCAGAACGTGCCAAGTCCAGCAAATTCTCCCAGTACTCATAGGTGTGCAAGTCCACTAGGCCAAAGTTCAGACTAAAGTAGAGCGATTTAAGCGCTTCATGAGCCACCGAGAACCCAGCTTCATGATCATCCTCGCCATAGCCATAGAAGGTAGTGTATGCACCGGGGTCATGTGGAGTGACTTGCATGTGCACCGGGGTCATCCTCGCCATAGCCATCCGAAGAGCACTAGGAGACAGTGGCGAAGACAGGCCCCAGGCAGCCCGGGCTGCTGCCTGGGCGTGAGTTGCATTTCCTTTGTAGACTGTAGCTATAGTGCTACAGTGTCCCAAAGGCTGCCTGGGTCTTGGGTTATTTCTGCCGCCGCTACTGCTAGTAGAGATCACTCGTGGCTCTAGGTGAAAATAATCGGCTACCTCCTCGAGGATTTGCACAAAGTCAAGATGGAAGATGGTTGGGCCATCCATCCCTGATTCCAACCACACATATCAGCACCAACAAAATGCATGCATAAGAAGTAAAATACTGAATTCCATGATAGGACATATAATCAAAATGAAACCAAGTAAATGTTAGCTTCACATAAAATAAGCATAAAAATGAGCGTTTCTAACTTACAGGCACAAAAATAATACCCTGGTTATCCCCCATTAGTTGCAATAGTTTTTAATTTTAGTTAACCTGGCTATGATACCACTAAAGCTGTCACGCCCCAAAACATGGCTCGAACATAATAGCCGCCACGCGTTTATAAACAAAAGATTATAAATGTGTGAGGCCTAAACTAAAACATTTCACAATAATACACATATATAGTATGTATTCTTTATTCTGGGGATACAAAGCTCTTGCTGAAAATAAACTCCTAAAGTACTTTAATTTATTCCCTCCCGGCGCGTGCTACGCCTACTGCTCCAAGCCATGCTCAGGATCATTACCACTTTGGGCTGCAAAAACAGAAATAGGCGAGGGTGAGTATGATGATTCATACCCAGCAAGTAGCATTTTATCAAGTGTATGAAAGGAGAAAGTATTATGAATATCACAACGGTACAATTCAATTTCAAGGAAAGGATAAGACAACACTGGATGGATTTAGTAATAGGAATAAAGTATTACCAAAGGCTGAATTTAAAGATAATATCCAATGGAGTTCAAAGGAAATGTTGGAAATCTATTTTACGGCAGTGTATAAGGAAACATATTGGTATCACACGTGACCAGCAAGGTTCCCTACCCGGGACTCACAGGGGTGAATATTCACACTTTTACACTCTTAAGAGGGGTACTCCGACATCAACGGTCTCGACCAAAACCACATGGGTTCTAGAAGAGTAGAGCCCTTTTGTCCCCTGAGGCGCAACAACTTGACTTACTAGTATGGGTCATTCCCAAGGATCCATCACGGATACCCTGTTCGGAACAAGTGTCGCTCCCAGCAGAGAACTCAGACAGTCTCATACCTGAACTGCGACCGGTATAATACGTTTGCGGTCGTGACACCAATATAGACAACATGTGAATATGGAAATAAGGAGGTCAGTGATATGATGAAGCTCATGAGGTAAGTCTCACGTCTCCGCGTAAGCCCAAATAATCATGCGATTACTTGCTCACCAGAATATATTTCTTCTCAACAGTACCGTGACCAACGAACAGAGAACAATTGCAGGAGAACATATATATCACGGTACAATGACTAGCAAAGAGATACTAATGGTGGTATATCTCTGGATCAACAAGACAGAGTGCAAGTCGCAGGACTGAGCACAGCAACGGGATAAGAACAATGGAACTGCTACTTGCCTGACCACGCGGTCGCAGTACCGTCTACCACGCGATCGCTATGAAGAACACCAGCGCAAGCTCCAATTTCTTCTTCCAGCAGACGACTCTGACTAGTGTGTCGATGTCCCTACGCTACAGCACCTGGTCGTCTTATATACTGGCAAAAGGTGAGTAGCTCCTTGTGAACGCATTAATCGCCGTCCAGCCGCAACCTTGTTGAGCGGTAACTCCTGCTCGCTCCAAAGGATAAGCTAGTGCCTCTTTGCCTCACCTAATGGCTGGTTCAATGCATCTACTAGTTTATGCATGCAGACGTTTCGAGCCAGTCAAATGACACATACATTCTATCTCCCAAGGAAAAGACATATAGCCATGCAAAAAGCCTTCTCATCACCACGTGCAAAAACATCTACTGCCCTAGATGGTAGTACAGTGCAGTACAAGAGCTAGCTAGACTATCGAGAGAAGGAAATGTAGCTAACCATACTGACTTAGTCGGCAGGCTACTCGTACATGCATTAAGGCAACTGGTTGACAAGATAGATACTACATGCATGCAGTGCATCGAGTAGACACGATGGATGCGGTGCATGCCATGCATTGATGCATGCATGTACGTGTACGTGGGTTGCTCAAGCAAATGCAGTACTCCACCATCTTCTAATACAAAGAAAATCTACTAATGATTGGCATGTACGTACTGGTCTTAAGATATTTATCTCCAAAATTATTTATAAATACTAGCATGCCTGAGTTCTTAGAAAAATGATAGTTAAGCAAAATTTAATTCTAAATGGCAAGAGATGCAATTTAATTACTCTTAAGTAACACACGGGTGTTACAGGACGCCCCTGGCTGCCTCTCCTCCCCTCCCACCTATATATATGTGGGGAGGGGGCGCCTCACTAGCACACAACATTAATTGTTAGCCGTGTGCGGCGCCCCCCTCCACAGTTTACACCTCCTATCATATTCTCGCGATGCTTAGGTGAAGCCCTACGCGGATCACTTCACCATCACCGTCACCACGTCGTTGTGTTGAGGAACTCATGTAGTTCCTCGACACCTTGCTGGATCAAGAAGGCGAGGGACGTCAACGCGTTGAACGTGTGCAGAACTCGGAGGTGCCGTACGTTTGGTGCTTGATCGGTCGAAGCTAGAAGAAGTTCGACTACATCAACCGCGTTGTCAAACGCTTGCGCTTTCGGTCTTCGAGGGTACGTAGACACACTCTCCCCCTCTCGTTGACATGCATCTCCTAGATAGATCTTGCGTGAGCGTAGGAAATTTTTTGAGATTGCATGCTATGTTTCACAACAACAAAATGTGTGTGCAGAATTGAACGCCCTAATCGGTATCGCAAAAGGATGAGTCTAGCTTGCACATAGTGGGTTCTCGTCGCCCATTACTCCAAGTAAAATTAGTGACATCAGCATGACGCGACCACATGGTTATTGGGCAGGCCCAACAACGGCTCCTGTAGGCGACCCTATGCTAGGAGTGACAACAAGCGACACATAGCCGCGCCCCATTGAGGGTGTGTGCTGTGAGACGGGGCGCGACTGTACCTCACTTGTTATGACAGCGAGCATCCCTTCGCGTTAGGCAGAGCATAAAGTGGGTCGGCCTAGTAGAGAATGTTTGTTAGCTTATGTTCTTTTGTTATTTTTGTTTTGACCTTTTCTGTTTGTATTTTGAACTATTTTAAAACTTAATTTCGTTAAATTTCTAAAAGTGGCCATGACACATTAATCATCCAACGTACAAATATGTTCGCGCAACTTTTAGAAAATGTTGGTAACAATAAAATTGTGTGTGACATTTAAAATAAGTTCGTGACATTTAAAAAATAATATATGCAATGTAAAATAAATATTCACATAATTTAAAAAATGTCTGTGAAAATTCCATGCATTTCAAAAAAATGTTCTTCACATTGTTGAAAAAAATGTTTGTACAATGTAAAACAAAGTCCGTGTAATTTAGGAAAAAATGTCTTTATCATTTTTAAATAAATCGCATATTTCATAAATATTTTGTGACATTTTTTACAAAATGGTTATACAATGTAAGTAAAGTTTGTGTAATTTAAAATATTAGTCATGCCATTTAGACAAAATGCTCAACGTGCATTTGAAAAAATTACATGTTCCAAAAAAATGTCATAATATTTATTTAAAAAATATCATATTTTGAAACAATGATCAACATGTATGAAAAAAAAGTTTCACATGTATACACAAAGTGTGTTTAAGAACAAATAGACATGCATTGATAAAAAAACCAAAGAAAATCAGTCACATAGCACAAAACATACAGAAAAAGAGAAAACATGTCTAAGGTTGTTAAACCGGTCTGTAGGACCGTCCCAAAACTAGTTTAATTGGTCGGCCCTGTAAGACAAGAGCGCACCAAGCGCTAGAGCATGGAGACGGGAGCTCCTAACCGGCGCCTTAAGCGCCAGTTCAGGCATCTGGCGCTCGCATGCCGCACCCCATGGGCCGGCCCACCGTGCACAGTAGAAGGTAAAAACGTCTCGCGAAAAAAAGTGCAGACACAGGCACTCGACCTCACGACTTGCGGCTACAACAAAGGAACTGTTTCGCTAACCACTACAGCTTGTGAGGACTAGTGACTACAAAGAACGCGAAATAATTATGAACCAATGCATCAGCGCTATTTATTAGATTTGCGAATTATTTGCAAACAATTTGGAAATTTTGATTTTTTTTTTATGAAAAAGACTTCATCAAATTTTGAAAAAACTTAACGAAATTTAAAAAAAATAGTTCATTGATGTTTAATAAAAGTTGAGTGAATTAGAAAAAGTTCATCGATTTTCAAAAATGCTCATCGAATTTGAAAGAAAAGTTCATCAATTTGAAAAAAGTTCATCAAATTAGGAAAAAAGTTCATCGAATTTGAAAAAAGTTTATCGGTTCTACGAAAAGTTCATCAAATTTGAAAAAAAGTTCATCAATTTTGAAAAAAGTTCATCAATTCTGAAAAAAGTTCACCGATTTTGAAAAAAAGTTCATTGGTATTGAAAAAAGTATACAAACTTCAAAAAAAAGTTCACGAATTTAAGAAAAACGTTCAGTGTACATCAAAATATGTTCAATGGGTATTTAAATGGTTTTTGAGCGCATATCACAAAATTGTTCAATGTGTAGTTAAAAAATGTTCAGATTATATTACAAAAATGTTCAATGGGTATTTAAATGGTTTTTCAGCGCATATCACAAAATTGTTCAATGTGTAGTTAAAAATTGTTCAGAGTATGTTACAAAAATGTTCAATGTATAAAATTTGTTCATCTTATATCAAAAACATGTATAATAGGTTTTAAATTATTTCAATGTATATCACAAAAATGTTCGCTGTGTAGTTAAAACTTGTTCATCGTACACCGAAAAAATGTTCAGTGTATATTTGAAAATCGCTCGTCATATATAAATTTTTGTTCATGTTCTCAATAATTGTTCACGTTTTAAAAAGTTCATGTAATTTTAAAATTTTTGTCGAATTTTTAAAAAAGTTCATCGATTTGATAAAAGTTCATTCAATTTTAAACATTTCACGAATTTTAAAAAGTTCGCATTTGCTTGTTGGTAGAAAGGAAAAAAATAATAGGAAAAAGAAAAGGAAGAATAAAATGAAGATAAAGCGGTGGAAAGGTTGTCTATAAACACGTGCATGCTATTGGTTGAGTTGGCTAACGCAACTTCGTTGCACGGCGAGGGCATAGGTTCGAAACCCGCTGCCCACACTCTTTTTTGCATCACTTATAGCCGGAAAGTGGGACGCGATATGGGCCGGCCCATCTCAACGCTTGGGGTGTGCGCCCGTTTGCGTACACCAAAGGAACGGGCGCAGAGGGCGGCGTTTAGGGTTTGCCCATGGTGACTATATATCGCATTAAGCGAGACAGAAGGATCTCTCATGTCGACTGCGCAGCAACGGGCCAGCCCAATAGCGGGCACTTCCACACTCTTTTTTGCATCACTTATAGCCGGAAAGTGGGACGCGATATGGGCCGGCCCATCTCAGCGCTTGGGGTGTGCACCCGTTTGCGTACACCGAAGGAACGGGCGCAGAGGGCGCCGTTTAGGGTTTGCCCATGGTGACTATATATCGCATTAAGCGAGACGGAAGGATCTCTCATGTCGACTGTGCAGCAACGGGCCAGCCCAATAGCGGGCACTTCAAATAATAGGAATTAAAAAGGGAGCGTGCAAGGGATTCAACCCTTGGTCTCCTGGTTGATTGGAAGGACTGCAAGCCACTGGGCTTCACTCGTGTTGGTGATGAACTAGTAGGGCACTACTTAAGGCGGAACGAGCCGCGTTTCCACTTTTTATTTTCCGTTTTCCCAGGTTTTGTGGGGGGAGGGGCGATTTCACTTTGACGGCCTCTGCATCAACTAGGGATGCACACAACCATTCAAGCATGAGTACCAGGATTTTTAATTGGCTACACACCAAGCCTAGTCCTCAAGAATAAATGCATGAGTACTAGGAAAGCCTGACCCTCAAGGATAAATAGGAATCTAAATTCGCCTTCATGAGGATTTCAATCCAGGTGTTGGGTGTATACATCCACTCCCCCAATCAGTTGAGCTAGGATCACTCCCCAGATCACGTCGTCGGTCTACCCCCTCCTCCCTCGCCGCCGCCAAGGGGCGTGGCCAGGCAAAGCCCGTCTGGGCCAGCGGCGGCGGGACCTTCGTATCCTAGCGCATGTGTGGGCTGCACGGGCTAGCTATTCCATGGTGAGGCGTGGCGCTGGAGTGGGGCCCCATGCCATGGCGGCGCTAGGGTCTGATGGTTGTGCCTTGCAGCGGCGGCGGCCTGGGGAACTGAGGGGCGACGGGTGAAGGAAATATGCCCTAGTGGCAATAATAAAGTTGTTATTTTATATATCCTTATATCATGATAAATGTTTATTATTCATGCTAGAATTGTATTAACTAGAAATTCGATACATGTGTGACTACATAGACAAAACATCGTGTCCCTAGTATGCCTCTACTTGACTAGCTCGTTGATCAAAGATGGTTAAGTTTCCTAGCCATGGACATGTGTTGCCATTTGATGAAAAGGATCACATCATTATTGCAATGATGTGATGGACAAGACCCATCCATTAGCTTAGCATAATGATCGTTCAGTTTTATTGCTACTGCTTTCTTCATGTCAAATACATATTCCTCCGACTATGAGATTATGCAACTCCCGGACACCGGAGGAATGCCTTGTGTGCTATCAAACGTCACAACGTAACTAAGTGATTATAAAGATGCTCTACATGTATCTCCAAAGGTGTTTGTTGGGTTGGCACAGATCGATATTAGGATTTGTCACTCTGAGTATCAGAGAGGTATCTCTGGGCCCTCTCGGTAATGCACATCATATGAAGCCTTGCAAGCAATGTGACTAATGAGTTAGTTGCGGGATGATGAATTAGGGAACGAGTAAAGAGACTTGTCGGTAACGAGATTGAACTAGGTATGAAGATAGCGACGATCGAATCTCGGGCAAGTAACATACTGATGACAAAGGGAATAACGTATCTTGACATTGCGGTTTGACCGATAAAGACCTTCGTAGAATATGTGGGTACCAATATGAGCATCCAGGTTCCACTATTGGTTATTGACCGAAGAGGTGTCTCGGTCATGTTTGCATAGTTCTTGAACCCGTAGGGTCCGCATGCTTAACGTTCGATGACGATTTTGTATTATATGAGTTATGTGATTTGGTGACCGAATGTTGTTCGGAGCCCCGGATGAGATCACGGACATGAAGAGGAGTCTCGAAATGGTCGAGAGGTAAAGATTGATATATATGATAATAGTATTCGGACACCGGAAGTGTTCCGGAGAGTACCGGGTAAATATCGGGTCATCGGAAGGGGTGCCGGGCACCCCCAGCAAAAGATATGGGCCTAATAGGCCAAGAGGGGAAACACAACAGCCAACAGGGGCTGCTGAACTTCCCATATGGGCCGAATGAGAGGATAAGGAAAGAAGGCCAAGAGAGAAGGAAGGGGAGGGATTCAGCCTCCCCCTTCCTTCCCTCCCCCCCCCCCTCCTTCCTTCCTCCTCCGGAATTTATGGAAGGGGGGATGCCGAATTGGGGAGACGCCCAAGTAGGATTCCTCCTACTTGGGGCGCCCCCTTGCTGCTCCCCACCCTCTCCCACCTATGTATACATGGGGAGGGGGCGCCTCGAACACACAACAACATCTGTTAGCCGTGTGCGGTGCCCCCTCCACAGATTACACCCTCGGTCATATTCTCGTGATGCTTAGGTGAAGCCCTGCGTGGATCACTTCACCATCACCGTCACAATGCCGTCGTGCTGACGAAACTCATCTACTTCCTCTACACTTTGTTGTATCAAGAGTTCGAGGGACGTCATCGAGCTGAACGTGTGCAGAACTCGGAGGTGCCATACGTTCGGTACTTGATTGGTCGGAACAAGAAGAAGTTCGACAACATCAACCGCGTTGTCAAACGCTTCCTCTTTCGGTCTATGAGGGTATGAAGACACATTCTCCCCCTCTCCTTGCTATGCATCTCCTAGATAGATCTTGCGTGAGCGTAGGATTTTTTTTGAAATTGCATGCTACGTTTCCCAACAATGGCATCCGAGCTAGGTCTATGCGTAGATGATATGCACGAGTAGAACATGAAGAGTTGTGTGCGGTGATAGTCATACTGCTTACCACCAACGTCTTATTTTGATTCGGCGGTATTGTTGGATGAAGCGGCCCGGACCAACCTTACATGACCACGTTCATGAGACCGGTTCCATCGACAGACATGCAACTAGTTTTGCATAAAGGTGGCTAGCGGGTGTCTATTTCTCCAACTTTAGTTGAATCGAATTTGACTGCGACCGATCCTTGTTGAAGGTTAAAATAGCAAACTTGACAAAACACCGTTCTGGTTTTGATGCGTAGGTAAGAACGGTTCTTGCTAGAAGCCCGTAGCAGCCATGTAAAACTTGCAACAACAAAGTAGAGGACGTCTAACTTGTTTTTGAAGGGTATATTGTGATGTGATATGGTCAAGACATGATGTGATATACGTTATTGTGTGAGATGATCATGTTTTGTAAAAGTTACTGGTAACCGGCAGGAGCCTTATGGTTGTATCTTTATTGTATGAAATGCAAACTCCATGTAATTGCTTTACTTTATCACTATGCATTAGCAATAGTTGTAGAAGCAATAGTTGGCGAGATGACCACGACGCTACGATGGAGATAAAGGTGTCAAGCCAGTGACAATGGATATCAAGACGATGCTTTGGAGATGGAGATCAAAAGCACAAGATAATGATGGCCATATCATGTCACATATTTTGATTGCATGTGATGTTTATCTTTTATGCATCTTATTTTGCTTATTAGTACGGAGGTAGCATTATAAGATGATCCTTTAACTAAATTTCAAGGCATAAGTGTTCTCCCTGAGTATGCACGGTTGTGACAGTTCGTCATCTTGAGACACCACGTGATGATCGGGTGCGATAGACTCTACGTTCAGATACAACGGGTGCAAGACAGTTTTGCACATGCGGAATACTCGGTTAAACTTGACGAGCCTGGCATGTACAGACATGGCCTCAGAACACTGGAGACCGAAAGGTCGAACATGAATCATAGAGTAGATATAATCAACATAGAGATTTTCACCATTGATGACTACTCCATCTCACGTGATGATCGGACATGGTTTAGTTGATTTGGATCACGTATCATTTAGATGACTTGAGGGATGTCTATCTAAGTGGGAGTTCTTAAGTAATTTGATTAATTGAAAATTTTATCATGTACTTAGTCCTGATAGTATTTGCAAATTATGTTGTAGATCAATAGCTCGTGATATAGCTCCTATATATTTTTGATATGTTCCTAAGAGAAAACTAAGTTGAAAGATGATAGTAGCAATGATTGGACTGGGTCCGTGATCTGAGGATTATCCTTGTTGATGCACAGAAGAATTATGTCCTTGATGTACCGCTAGGTGACAAACCTGTTGCATGAGCAGATACATACGTTATGAATGTTTTGCAAGCTTGATATGATAACTACTTGATAGTTTAGTGCGCCATGCTTTACACCTTAGAACCGGGACTTCAAAAGTGTTTTGAATGCCACGGAACATATGAGATGTTCAAAGAGCTGAAATTGGTATTTCAGACTCATGCCCGTGTCGAGAGGTATGAGACCTCTAACAAGTACTTTGCCTACAAGATGGAGGAGAATAGTTCAGCCAGTGAGCATGTGCTCAGAATGTCTGGGTACTACAATCATTTGAATCAAGTGGGAGTTGATCTTCCAGATAAGATAGTGATTGACAGAGTTCTCTAGTCACTATCACCAAGCTACTAGAACTTCATGATGAACTATACTGTGCAAGGGGTAACAGAAAAGATTCCCGAGCTCTTCGCCATGCTGAAATCAACGAAGGTAGAAATCAAGAAAGAGCATCAAGTGTTGATGGTTAACAAGACCACTAGTTTCAAGAAAAAGGGCAAAGGAAAGAAAGGGCACTTCTTGAAGAATGGCAAGCAAGTTGCCACTCCCGTGAAGAAGCCCAAAGTTGGACCCAAGCCTGAAATTGAGTGCTTCTACTCCAAAGAAAATGGTCATTGGAAGAGGAACTACCCCAATTACTTGGCGGATAAGAAGGATGGCAAAGTGAACAAAGGTATATTTGATATACATCTTATTGATGTGTATTGTACTAGTGTTCATAGTAACCCCAGGGTATTTGATACCGGTTTAGTTGCTAAGATTAGTAACTCAAAACGGGGGTTACAAAATGAAAAGAGACTAGTTAAGGGCGAGGTGACGATGTGTGTTGGAAGTGATTCCAAGGTTGATAAGATCACCATCGCACACTCCCTCTACCTTCGGGGTTAGTGTTCGACCTAAATAAATATTATTTGGTGTTTGCGTTGAGCATGAATATGATTGGATCATGTTTATTGTGATACGATTATTCATTTAAGTCAGAGAATAATTGTTGTTCTGTTTACATGAATAAAAAGTTCTATGGTCATACACCCAATGTAAATGGTTTATTGAATCTCGATCGTAGTGATACACATATTCATAATATTGATGCCAAAAGATGCAAAGTTGATAATAATAGTGCAACATATTTGTGGCACTGCCATTTAGGTCGTATTGGTGTAAAGCGCACGAAAAAACTCCATACGGAAGGATTTTTTATTATGAATCATTCGATACTTGCGAACCATGCCTCATCGGCAAGATGACTGAAATTATGTTCTCCGGAACAATGGAACGAGCCAATGACTTATTGGAAATAATACATACCGATGTATGCGGTCCGATGAGTGTTGAGGCACGTGGCGGGTATCGTTATTTTCTAACCTTCACACATGATTTGAGCAGATATGGGTATATCTACTTAATGAAATACAACTCTGAAACATTTTGAAAAGTTCAAGGAATTTCAGAGTGAAGTGGAGAATCAACGTAACAAGAAAATAAAGTTTCTACGATCTGATCGTAGAGGTGAATATTTGAGTTACGAGCTTGGTCTTCACTTAAAACAATGTGGAATAGTTTCACAACTCATGCCACATGGAACACCACAGTGTGATGGTGTGTCCAAACGTCGTAACCGTACTTTATTAGATATGGTGTGATCTATGATGTCTCTTACCGATTTACCACTATCATTTTGGGGTTATGCATTAGAGACAACCGCATTCACGTTAAATATGGCACTGTCTAAATCCGTTGAGACGACACCGTATGAACTGTGGTTTGGCAAGAAACCTAAGTTGTCATTTCTTAAAGTTTGGGGTTGTGACACTTATGTCAAAAGGCTTTAGCCTGATAAGTTTGAACCTAAATCGGAGAACTGCGTATTCATAGGATACCCCAAGGAAACAATTGGTTACACCTTCTACGACAAATCCAAAGGCAAGATATTTGTTGCCAAGAATGGAAACTTTCTAGAGATGGAGTTTCTCTCGAAAGAAGTGAGTGGGAGGAAAGTAAAACTTGATGAGGTAAATGTACCTTCTCTCGGATTGGAAAGTAGCTCGTCAGAGAAATATGTTCCCGTGATGCCTACACCAAATAGAGAGGAAGCTAATGATGATGATCATGAAACTTCAGATCAAGTTACTACAGGACCTCGTAGCTCGAACAGAGCACATTCCGCACCAGAGTGGTACGGTAACCCTGTTCTGGAAGTCATGTTACTAGACCATGATGAACCTACGAACTATGAAGAAGCGATGATGAGCCCAGATTCCGATAAATGGCTTGAGGCCATGAAAACTGAGATAGGATCCATGTATGAGAATAAAGTGTGGACTTTGGTGGACTTGCCCGATGATCGGCGGTCCATAGAGAATAAATGGATCTTCAAGAGGAAGACCGACGTTGATGGTAATGTTACTGTCTACAAAGCTCGACTTGTTGATAACAGTTTTTCGACAAGTTCAATGGGTTGACTATGATGAGACTTTCTTACTCGCAGCATGCTTAAGTCTATCTGAATCATGTTAGCAATTGCCGCATTTTATGAAATCTGGAAAATGGATGTCAAAACTGCAATCCTTAATGGATTTCTTAAAGAAGAGTTGTATATGATGCAACCTGAAGGTTTTGTCAATCCTAAAGGTGTTAACAAAGTGTGCAAGATCCAGCGATCCATCTATGGACTGGTGCAAGCATCTCGGAGTTGGAATATACGCTTTGATGAGATGATCAAAGCATATGGTTTTATACAGAATTACGGTGAAGGCTATATTTACAGGAAAGTGAGTGGGAGCTCTGTAGCATTTCTGATATTATATGTGGATGACATATTGTTGATTGGAAATGATATGGAATTTCTGGATAGCTTAAAAGGATACTTGAATTAGAATTTTTCAATAAAAGACCTCGATAAAGCTACTTACATATTGGGCATCAAGATCTATAGAGATAGGTCAAGATGCTTGATAAGACTTCCAATGAGTACATACCTTGACAAAATTTTGAAGGAGTTAAAAATGGATCAGTCATAGAAGGAATTCTTGCCTGTATTGTAAGGTGTGAAGTTGAGTAAAGACTCAAAACCTGACCACGGCAAAAGATAAAGAGAGAATGAAAGTCATTCCCTATGCCTCAGCCATAGGTTTTATAAAGTATGCCATGACGTGTACCAAACTTGTTGTGTACCTTGCCATGCGTTTGGCAAGGGGGAACAATAGTGATCCAGGACTAGATCATTGGACAGCGGTCAAAATTATCCTTACTTACCTTAAAGAGGACTAAGGAAATGTTTCTCGGTTATGGAGGTGATAAAGAGTTCACCGTAAAGAGATACATCGATGCGAGCTTTGACACTGATCTAGATGACTCTAAGTCTCAAACTAGATACGTATTGAACGTGAGAGCAATTAGCTAGAGTAGCTCGATGTAGAGCATTGTAGACATAGAAATTTGCAAAATACATACGGATCTGAATGTGTCAGGACTATTGACTAAACTTCTCTCACAAGCAAAACATGATCACGCCTTAGTACTCTTTGGGTGTTAATCACATAGCGATGTGAACTAGATTATTGACTCTAGTAAACCCTTTGAGTGTTGGTCACATGGCGATGTGAACTATGGGTGTTAATCACATAAAGATGTGAACTATTGGTGGTAAATCACATGGCGATGTGAACTAGATTATTGACTCTAGTGCAAGTGAGAGACTGAAGGAAATATGCTCTAGAGGCAATAATAAAGTTGTTATTTTGTATTTCCTTATATCATGATAAATGTTTATTATTCATGCTAGAACTATATTAACCGGAAACCTGATACATGTGTGGATACATAGACAAAACAATGTGTCCCTAGTAAGCCTCTACTAGACTAGCTCGTTAATCAAAGATGGTTAAGTTTCCTAACCATAGACATGTGTTATCATTTGATGAACGGGATTGAATGATGTGATGGACAAGACCCATCCGTTAGCATAGCATATTGATCGTTCAGTTTTATTGCTATTGTTCTCTTCATGTCAAATACATATTCCAACGACTATGAGATTATGCAACACTCAGATACCGCAGGAATGCCTTGTGTGCTATCAAACGTCACAACGTAACTGAGTGATTGTAAAGATGCTCTACAGGTATCTCCGAAGGTGTTTGTTGGGTTGGCATAGATCGAGATTAGGATTTTTCACTCCAAGTATCGGAGAGGTATCTTAGGGCCCTCTCGGTAATACACATCATAAGAAGCCTTGCGAGCAAAGTGACTAATGAGTTAGTTGCGGGATGATGTATTACTGAACGAGTAACGAGACTTGCCGGTAACAAGATTGAACTAGGTATGAAGATACCCACGATCGAATCTCGAGCAAGTAACATACCGATGACAAAGGGAATAATGTATGTTGTCATAACGGTTCGATCGATAAAGATCTTC
The DNA here is from genome assembly GCF_002162155.2 of Triticum dicoccoides. Classification (NCBI taxonomy): domain Eukaryota; kingdom Viridiplantae; phylum Streptophyta; class Magnoliopsida; order Poales; family Poaceae; genus Triticum; species Triticum dicoccoides. Next base: position 190,664,044 of record NC_041391.1, on the reverse strand, counting down.
ATAGAATACGTACGAGCCAATATGAGCATCCAGGTTCCGCTATTGGTTATTGACCGGAGAGGTGTCTCGGTCATGTCTACATAGTTCTCGATCCCGTAGGGTCCGCACACTTAACGTTCAATGATGATTTTGATTATATGAGTTATGTGATTTGGTGACCGAATGTTGTTCAGAGTCCCGGATGAGATCATGGACATGATCAGGAGTCTCGAAATGGTTGAAAGGTAAAGATTGATATATGGGACGATAGTATTCGGACAACGGAAGTGTTCCAGAGAGTACCGGGTTCCGGGCACCCCGGCAAAAGATATGGTCCTAATGGGCCAAGAGGGAAAATGCAGCAGCCAGCAGGGGCTGTTGTGCCCCCCCCATATGGGCCGAAACAGAGGAGAAGGAAAGAAGGGGAAGAGAGAAGGAAGGGGAGGGATTCGGCATCCCCCTTCCTTCCCTCCTCCCTTCTTCCTTCCCCCTCCGAAACTTATGGAAGGAGGGAGGCCGAATTGGGGAGGCGCCCAAGTAGGATTCCTCCTACTTGGGGCGCCCCCTTGCTGCTCTCCTCCCTCTCCCACCTATATACATGGGGAGGGGGCGCCTAGAACACACAACAACATCTGTTAGCCGTGTGCGGGGCCCCTTCCATGGATTACACCCTCGGTAATATTCTCGCGGTGCTTAGGCGAAGCCCTGCGTGGATCACTTCACCATCACCATCACCACATCGTCGTGCTGACGAAACTCATCTACTTCCTCGACACTTTGCTGGATCAAGAGTTCGAGGGACGTCATCGAGATGAATGTGTGCAGAACTTGGAGGTACCATGCGTTTGGTACTTGATCGGCCGGAACGAGAAGAAGTTCGACTACATCAACCGCGTTGTCAAATGCTTCTGCTTTCGGTCTATGAGGGTACGTAGACACACTCTCCCCCTCTCGTTGCTATGCATCTTCTAGATAGACCTTGCGTGAGCGTAGGAATTTTTTTGAAATTGCATGCTACGTTTCCCAACAACGGGCTACACGGTGGTGGAGAGTGTCTTGGCACGATGGACAAATCAGGTCAATAGGCAGCGCAGGCTGCAATAGTAAGGGTTGGTGGCTGCTGCTCTACCTCTTGGTTGTGGTGGCTATCGGCAGTGGTGGATCTCTGGCCGTGGGCGGGCCTTCAGGCGCGGCAACGGGTTGGAGCGGCAGGAAGACGAGTCTCCCGTTCCCCTAGTGGTCTTCGTGCGGAGTCACCATTCTACCTTTTGTTACTCCTCTTTGATATGGCCATCGGTGAGTTCCGGATTTCTCCTTCGAAGAAAACAAGGACTAGCATATATGGCGCTCTTTGGACACCTTGATTGGATAAGGGCCGGTCATGTGCACCCGCAACATCAGCATAACCAGCTTCACCAGGGTATCGCAAAGCTTTGTTCTTGTTGACTTGACACCTTGGGACATGTCTGCACCAAGATTTCCAGGGATCAACGCATGTGGAGAATGCAATGGCATGATTGGAGGACCTCTAAGTGGCGAAGGCGGGGTCTTGAATGTGATGAATACTTTGATTCACACGCAATTGTTCAGACTTGGCTTACAGGATATGTTCCCGTCCAGACCGAGCACGAGTTCCTGTGAGCTTGGTGCTACGTGACTCGTAGTAGTAGACTCCGAAAGTGGGGCGACATTCCGACAACATTGGGGACTTCTTTGTTGGTGGTGCTCCTTTGAGTACCGGGTCGTGATTTCCAGGGTGAAATCCAAGATCTGACCTTTATTGATTGTGTCTCGCAGTGGCCCTGTTGAAGGCATTGTTTCGGAAATGCGGTCTTTCTCTAAGGTGAAAACCTACGATCTTTGATAAGGCAACGACAATGTTTGCGCATTGTTTCCTTCCCAGAGGCGTTACTTTTGGAGTACCTTCTTTCTAATCCGGGGGTTGTCTTTGGTGATGGTTAGAGTGCTGCTGTTGCAGATGATTGATCACCGTGGCAGGTTTTTCTTCCTCTTTTTTCCCTCTTTTAATTTGGGCTATTGCATCCTGGATATTTTTTGGCAACTTGTTGGTGCAGAGACCGAGTGTAATTGGTATCTACTTGATATTAACATATTCCCCTTTAAAAAAACATACCTTTTGTTTTTTTCACCGATTATCTCTGTTTTGTGGTTTTTCCTTTCTTTCTTTTTTGCTTTTTCTCTTTGGTTTTCTTTATTTTTTTCTTGGTTCTCACTGGGTTTTCCTCTTTAGTTTCTCTTTTTATTCGGTTTTGTTTCTTTCTTTCTCTTTTTCATCAGTTTTTTTGTTTCCTTTTTTCATCTTCTAAGTTTTTTTTGTTTCGTTTGTTATTTCTTCTCTGTATTTATTATTTTTCTCTTTTGGTTTCATTCTACATTTTTCATATATGTAAAGTATATTTTTCTAATACACCTTTAACTTTTTATAATATAAATTTAACATTTTTTAAATATGTGGTCAACATTTTTTTCTGTACACTTTAAAAGAATCAAATGCTTGATTAGCATTTTAAAGACAAGTTTAAAATTCTTTGAATACATGGTCACATTTCTTCATACATATTTAACATTTTTTGAAGACAAATTTAACATTTTTTTAATACATCGTCAACATTTTTATGCACATTTAATATTTTTCAAATACAAGTTTAACAATTTTTTGAATACATGATCAAAAATATTTATATACACATTTAAAAAAATTACAAACAAGTTTAATATATTTTTAATACATGGTCAACATTCACTTAACATTTTTCAAAGACAAGTTTAACATTCTTTGAATGCATGCTCAACATTTTTCTGTACACATTTAACATTTTCAAAGACAAGTTTCACAATTTTTCATACATGGTCATCATTTTTTATATACACATTTAAATACAAGTTTAACAATTTTTTGAATACATGAACAAAAATATTTATATACACATTTAAAAAAATTACAGACAAGTTTAATATATTTTTAATACATGGTCAACATTCACCTAACATTTTTCAAAGACAAGTTTAACATTCTTTGAATGCATGCTCAACATTTTTCTGTACACATTTAACATTTTCAAAGACAAGTTTCACAATTTTTCATACATGGTCATCATTTTTTATATACACATTTAACATTTTTAAAATACAAGTTTAATATTTTTTAAATACACAGTCAACATGTTTTATATACGCATTTCACGTTTTTCAAATACAAGTTTAAATTTTTTCGAACACTTGTTCAACACTTTTTAAATGCTTGGAATAACATTTTATAAGTAAATGGTCAACATTTTGTATACACATTTTAGGTTGTATATTTTTTGTTACATTTTTTGTACATGATAAACATTTTTATGTACACATTTAACGTTTTAAGTAAAGTGCTTTTTGATATAGAATACCTAAAAATATAAATAAAGCAAAAGAAAATAAAAAAGTAGAAAAACGAGAATATAGCCTGTATCGTCTGATCAGTGGCTCGATGGGGGCCTAATCTGGAGCTCGCCTTTACTGAGACATTTTCTAGGCTCGCTGTAGGCGAGATATATCAGCGCCTGCGCCAGAGCCAAGGCCAGGGCATCTTGCAGTAAGCCAGATATAGCCCTCACGCAGCAAGATGCAGCTTTCGCTTGCCTGGGGGCAGCTTGGAGTGGCCGATCCAATAGCGATCTTTTAGGGCATGTACAATGGTGCTATCTTAGGAGTGCCATATAGGATATATGATGAGGTGGAGGAGAGAGAACGCATAAGAAAAAGCTTGTCTTCTCTTATTTAAGAGAAGACAAGAGGTGATCTCTTAGCACAATATGTCTCACCACATTTTTAGGAATTGCTAGTTATTGAAGATAAGACTAAGAGATGACCCATTGTGGATAATTTTTTTTGTCATCTCTAAATCACATGCAAGACTTAAGATAAGACTATCTTATCAACCATTGTACATGCCCTTAGTGAGGCTTGGCGTTTTCCCTTTCTGTTTCCTATTTCCTTACTTGTATTTATATGTGGCAAATGCACCAAATACGGAAATACATATGGAAAATTACTTTATTTAGCTATTAAAAAATATTCACTGTGTATTAGAAAACAATTCCGGGAGTGTTACAATTTTGTTCTCGCGGTATTTGAAAAAGCTTGGTATAGTTTAAAAAAATTGTGTCATTGAAAAAAAATCATGATATTTTTATAAATGTTCATGCAATGTTAAACAGATTGTTCATAACGTCTAAACAAATATTCATGACTTTAAATAAATTTTGACAACACTAAAATAATATTTTCACTTTAAAATCATATTCATGATACTTTTGAAAAATGTTCAATATGTGCTTAAATGTTCACTGTGTATTAAATTTTTTATGACATTTAAAAAAATGCTCATAAACATACACCAAAATGTTTGCACATTTTAAGTATATGTTCATGACATTTTTGAAAAATATTTGAAGGTGTGTTTAAAAAATTTCATCGTGTATTAAAAAGATATTCAACGTGCACTTCGCAAAATGTGCAACATATATTTAAAAAAAGTATTTACCTGTATCTAAAAACATTCAACCTATATATGACAAATGTTCAATGTGTATTTAGAAAAATTCAACAATGTCTTTCAAAGATAGAAATAAAATAAAATAAAAAATAGAATATAAAACTGAAAAAAAAACGAATAAACACATACAAATCTGAAGAAAACTGATAAAAACACCAAAACAACGGGGGGAAACCACATCCAAGGTTCCAAAACGGTTCGTATAACCTACCAAAACAGCTCTAGCGCCCGCCCACTAAGGCAAGCGCGCACCAAGCGCGACTGGAGAGGATACATCTCGCACTAAGCCAAACGTCCAAGCGGACTAAGAACCCATGAGGACTAAGAGCATCCACAACCGGACCAATCAAACCCTCCCCAAAGGTCCAGGCAGACAACCCAGTCACCGTCCGATCACAAATGACCACCCAACGGGACACCCCACACCCATCCCAAATGCACAGGCTGCCCTGTACCCCTCAAACCCGACCCATAAGTGGGGTGGATATGGGGACGTCCGGACATGTCTGCCACGTCGGACTCGATAGGCCAGACACATCCCAAATCATCCCCAAGCTAGCCCGATTTGCCTTCTTCCTCTCCTCTTTTTCGCCTCGTGCGCTCTGCCCCTTCCCTAGCTCCGCCACCACCCTAGCTCCACCGTCGTCTCCAACCCACAGCGTCGCCACCACGACCCCAACCGATAGCGTCGTCATCCATGCCACCCCCGGACACTGTCACCGCCATCGGACGTCGCCCAGATATGTCCTACTCCTTCGAACATAACCCTCACCTTCTATGTTTTTGATGAAATGTGCAGCCTTTTTTTCGCGATTTTTATTTCGGTGCCCCTGGTCCTTAGTTCTACTCATTCATCCCCACGCTCTTAACTTTTGCTCACTTTTTCCCACTCCCTTTCCGTCCGGTCAATGGCTTGACCGTTAACTCTGACGAGTGGGGCCGCATAGGGCCGAGTCCACATTTTGACCGTTACGTGCTAACGAGTGGGGCCGCAAAACTAACACTCACTGTAACCTGAATCTGCGCCGCCCCCTCCGCCGCAGTCGTGCCGCCTCTACCGCTGCCGTCATGCCGCCTCCGTCGCAGTCATGCCGCCTCCGCCGCATCTACCCTCTCTCCCCATCTAGGATAGGGAGCGATGTCGGGGCAGCACCCCGTCTGGCCCATCGACCGTGGAGATGATTGGGTCGAATCAAAGGCGGATAATTCATGGATTCCACCTGGGTAAGCATCATTTTCCTCTCAAATTGATTAGGAGATCCATACATTAGGTTGTATTTGACCATCGTTGGCATGAATCAGTGCAATTTATCTGATTTTTTTGCCTAACTGCGCCCTTTATTTCAATCGAATAGGGTTGATCCTACACTTGCTTTTCGGCTGGCGGTTAGAATGGAAACTAGCAAGCTGCGTGGAACTAAACCATGTCTAATTTCTAGATTTTTCTATCTGAAAGTGGTAGAAACCAGCATTTCGTTCACAGATTTCCGTGAGGCACTCTGTTGTGAGTATCCGTGGAGCCCTGCCGATGTTGTTCAACTGAGATATTTCGATAGTGCCGAGCAGAGATTTTTCCCATTAACTTGTGATGAGCATCTGGGTTGCTATTTAGTTTGAATGCTGACAGCCATTTCGGTAAAATCCATATCGGTGTGCTTCAGGCACGCAAACAACATATCCCGAAGGGGAAGGGTGTTCAGACATCATCTGTCTCTGCTAATAGCGAGCATCCTCGCACTCCTTGTAGGTCGAGACCAAGTAAATCTAGTGGTTCTGAAAGCCACAGCATGTCGGTTGCCGCTAATTCTGCCACTTCTCCTCTCCCTTCTGCACCTGATGTAGAAGTAGATGCAGAGCCTAACGAGGAAGTGCCTCTACATGATGATGAGGATGAGATTCTATTCCATGAACTGGTAGATAGAGTCAGTTAACAGGCAGTGAAAGATGAATATCCAGAGGAGCCTAGCAGTCGTGCTAGATTTGATGACGCTGACGATGAGGAGAGGGAAGAGAACATCGACTCCTTAGTTTTACAAGAATATGATGGTGAGGACATGCCAACAATAGGGTGGAACAGGAAGAATCCTAAGCTTACTCCAGGAACCGTATTTGAATCGATGGTGGACTGTCGTAATGTAGTGACTACATATTGCATTCTCACTAAAAACTCCTATGAGGTTGATAGGAGTGAGCTAGGAAGATTTACCGTTCATTGCCCTTATGATAGGTGTAGGTGGAGGTTGCATGCATCCACTATGCTAAAGAGCAAATTGATTCAAGTATTACAACTGAATCTTTTTATAAGATTATTTATCCATTCTATATTCAGATCATGTGTATTGTTTCTTCATTGTGTTTGACACCATTTTTCATTTTGTTTCAGAAAAAAACACGGGCACACTTGCCCACCTGGAGGGGGAGGGGTAAAGGACAAATCAAAGCTTGCAAAGACTAGGTGGGTGGCAGATGCAATCTTGGATTGGATGAGGGAAACACAAACAATTGGTCCAACAACACTCCATGGGAAGCTATTTGAGAAGTACAAGATTGATATACCTTACATGAGGATTTTCTATGCTAAGGAAAGGGCTCTTGAAAGGATTAATGGTCCATGGAATGAGAGTTTTCAGTTGCTTTACACCTTCAAAGCTGAAGTGGAGACGGCTAGTGCAGGGAGTGTTGTAAAGATTGACAAGCATATAGTTAAGTACAAATTAAAAGGGAAGGCACTGAAGAAGGAGTGCTTCAGGAGGGCTTTTGTTTGTTTCAAGGCTTGCTGGCAGGGGTTTCTGAATGGTTGTAGGCCCTATTTGGCTGTCGATGCAACTGCTTTGAATGGAAGATGGAGAGGCCAGCTAGCAGCAGCTTCTGCAGTTGATGGACACAACTGGCTATTCCCAGTTGCATTTGGTGTGTTGGAGGTAGAGTACAAGGAGAGTTGGGTCTGGTTTCTGCAGCAGTTGTGCAACATTATAGATACACCCTCAGGTTTAGTTATACACACAGATGCTTGCAAGGGTTTAGCGAGTGCAGTAGAAATTGTATTCCTTGGAGTGGAACATAGGGAATGTATGCGACACCTAGCATAGAATTTTAAAAAGAAATTTAAAGGCAAAGTTTATGATGAGAACCTATGGCCAGCATCATACACATGCAGCTTGAGGAAGCATGAGCACCATTTGAGAGTGTTGTATGCTCACAATCCTTTGGTGAAGGAGTACATGGATGAACATCATGGAAAGGTGTGGTCAAGAAGCAAATTCGGTGAAATCTGCAAAGTAGACTATGTGACCAATAACCTTGCTGAGCGTTTCAATGCAAAGTTCAAGTCAGTGAAAGGGCTTTTGTTGTGGCAAGCATTTGATAATATTAGGCAGATGATCATGATAAATATGACTCTTCGTAAAAGAATTGCAGAAACACATATGTTGGCCATCTTATGCTCCCATCTCTGGTTAAGGCATTGCATGCCAAGGCAAGAGGACTAAGGATGAAATGCATTCGATCGTTGACATACGAAGCTGAGGTGACATACACTGACGGTAAAAATAGGGAATGGAGATATCCAGTGAACCTTGCAACCAAGGAATGCAGCTGTAGGCAATGGCAGATCTGCGGGGAGCTTTGCATACACGCCCTACATCTCATGACTGTTATTGGAGGTGAAGATGGTGAAGTTCATCAGTATTGCTCTGAATATTTCTCTGTTGCCAAATTTAGGGCTGCTTATGTTGAAAATATGCCTGCACTCTTGGGGAAAGACCAATGAAACATAGTAGACCCAGGGTTCAAACGCCATTCTCCTGTACTGACTAGACCACCAGGAAGACCAAGGAAAAACAGGATAAGAGCTGGTGAAGAGGGTCGTGTAAAAAACAATGTAAGTGTAAAAGATGTGGTATCCTAGGGCATATTGCTAGGCATTGTACCAATCCAGTTGATGCATCATTTGGAGAAGAGGAATAATGGGCAGCAACAAATGCAGAGGATATTACAACAAGTTTAGAGGAGAATGCAGTAACAGAGGAGAATGCAGCAAGTTTAGAGGAGAATGAAGCAACTGAAGTAGCAGCTTGGTATGTGTGCAACCTTTCCCCTTTTTTGCATTTGTTCTCTTTTTTATCGATGGCTAAGCTTATTTCTCTTTGATAGCTCTAGGTTAATTAGAGGCACAGGATAGAAAAGACCTAGAGAGGAAGAAACTTCGGTTGAACCATCATCTGATGCAGAATTTTAAACCATGGCTTATGAAGGTTTTGAAGCTATGAGAGAGGAGGAAATGAAGTTCCTTTAAGGATTAGTAAACCCACAGATGACCGTCAACTGGTCATCACTTGCTCGGTCAGTCAAAGCTCAACAAAACCGCCACCACCAGAAGTGAAGATCAGAAGCAACAAGATAAAGCTTTCAAAAGCACAAAATATCCCAGCTAGGGAAACCAGCAGCAAGACGGTTAACCCATCCCGAAACACAAGGAGCAAGGCAAAGATTTGAATTTGAACTTGAATGCAAGTCATAAACTTTGAACTTTAAGGATTTGTAATAAGGATTATGTCGTCAATTTGAACTACTGTGAAAAATTGTAAGGTGTAATAATTCTATTTGTAATTTGATGCGAAATTTGAGGTAGAACACAAAACTGAGGCAAACTTTGAATTTGAACCAACACTTGAAGTCCATTGCCCTGTGGTGTGAGTTGCAAAGTTTGTTGAACTATTATAAACGTTAGGTGATCAATCCGATCTCTTTTGCATGGTAAAACTTGTAGTCATGAGAAATGTGCTTCAAATGAGCTCCCAAGCTAGGGTAAACAGCCCTATTTGTAATCAATTTTTTTTGGACCTACTCCAAATGAGCCAAATATTTTTTTATTAACACCTATTCAATCTATATAGTGTAGATTTGAAGAATCACTATTTATTGAATTAACTTTATATTTTTACATTTTTTGAAAAAATATACTTTAATAGAAAATCATTAAAACACGTTTAAAATATGAAAATGGAAAAATAAGTTCAGATCCTTCTTATTCACTTGAAATCAAGCTTTGGTGATTTTTTTGTTTTTTCTTAATTTTTTAAAACTGAAGGGAACCCTACCTTCTCTCCTTGGTCTCTATGAAATGTTGTACGTGATAGCTTATATGTGTGAAGATTTTTTCATGAAAATGTCCATAGACAAAGTTTATGATTTTTGGTTGGTAACATGTCACACAAGAAAACGTTGTGCGCATGTTTTATATTTTCTTGATTTTTTTAAATTAATGGTGCTCATTTGACCTCGATCGTGCTAGCTAGGTTTTTTTGTGAATGTCCGTATACCAAGTTTAGTATTTTTCCTCGTTAGTGTGTCTTATAAAACGATGGATGGCGAATGTTTCATATTTTTGTGATTTTTTCAAATTAGATATGCTCAGTCAAAGCCTTGGAAACCCTGTTGACCAGCTCAAAACCCCTCTAACCCCTGCGGGGTTTCGCCTAACCCTTGCTCCGAACGTCAGTCGTCCGAGCATACCCTAGCGTCAAGCGACAATCCCCAGATGTGGTCTTCTAGAAGGAATTCCAAGGGCAGGCTGTGTGCAGGCTCCGCGTCGTTGGATCACATGGACGGCTTCGCATCGTTGGATCGTGGGGAGATCCGCGAGACTTGTTGGTTGTGTCTCCCCTTCCTTCTGTTGCTTATTCTGCGGCGATGAGAGGAGCCACTCCTCTTCTTCTTCTTCTCCGGCAACGAGAGGAGCCACTCCTCTGCTTCTTATTCTCCGGTGACTTTGGGCGATATGTCGAGCTCCACTTCAGCCTCCCGCCCCTCGTGGACCAAGTATGGTCCACTTACCATGAAGTGATGTCCTGACTGCCCACGCAGCGTGCCACTGATACGGTTGACTTCAAAGGAGATCAAGAATGGCAACTATGGGCACGAGTTCGTGCAATGCGAGAGCAAGCCAGAGGGACAGGTTAGATCTCATGATTTTTCTCTGATTTCTTTTTCTATTTGATTTTAATTCTTTTTCCTTGGATCTAAGATTTAGGGTTCATGTTTTCATTTCACATCGTGAAGAAATGCACACATTTTGAATGGCTGGATGACTACGTTATGCGGATTCAATTCAATGGGGCCTCAACCCGGGAGCTCAATCTGTTGTCAGCACCAGCAAATTTGGTCTCTGAAAGTGCTGCTCTGACAGTTGGGGATGCAGATCTGAAGGGGAAATTAAAAAAAATGAACAAGAACTTGAAGCAGATAATTCAATTGAACAAGCAGGCGAATCTGATAGCTTTAGGATTTTATTTTTGTATAGTTGCTCTAGGAATTTCTTACTTGCTGGTCATCACTCGTTAGAGATGTTATTTGTGTCTTGTCATGTGCTCTACGATTTGCTTAAGGTTTTGTAGATCATGTGCTCTCTGTGTTGCTTAATTTGTGGATCATGTGCTTTCTGTGTTGCTTAATTTGTGGATCATGTGCTCTCTGTGTTGCTTAAATTATGTCTCTATCTCCATCTCTGAATCTCTATAGGTGTTAGTTTTTGACACTTTCAGTTTCATCAGACAACACCGACCGCAGAAGAAAAAAAACGTAGTTCTAGGGCCCAAATTGAAACTAAGCTCTGGTTGGGCCGTCACATTGCGTTGACTGTCGAAGGCCCACAAAGATAAAAGAGGCCTAGAAATAGTGCATGCGCTGGCTCTGTTTTTTTACTTGATTATTGTCATGGTAAATCCATTTATTACCATACCGAACAAAAATAGTGCATGATGGTAAATTGATTTATTGTTAGTAGTACAACTTTTGTCCCATGGCATTTTTGTATAGATAATTGCCATGGCGAACTTAAGAATAACTTTTTCCATGTCATTGTTAGTGTAGATACCATGACAAATTCTTTAGGATCCCAATTCTTTATTGAACTTGCCGATGTCAAATTTATTTGTACATATCGTGGCAATTTCCTTCTGTATATAGCCTACGGCACAACACTTTTATTTTTTGACATGCGGGTATTATAAACATGTTTTCGTTGCAAGAAAAATATTGTATACATGATTTTTTTTTGTTTTTTTATACACGATTTTTTTTGTAGAACATGGCAAATTTATTAGGGATCCCATTTTATTATTAAGAACATGTCAGATTTAATTATGTAGATCATGGTATCCATCATAAACCACGTCTAAAATAAAGTCATGTGGCACCATTAGCCACCATATCCATCTAGAGAGCATGTCTAGGGATCGCTACGACACCATATCCATCTAGAGAGCATGTCTAGGGCTCGGCTATGGAACCATATCCATCTAGAGAGCATGTCTACGGTTCGGCTACGACACCATATCCATCTACCGACATCTCATGTAGCAAGCATACATCCATAACATAGAAAGTAGTAAGCATAGCATAGTTTTTACATAAAACATAGGGTGCATAAAAGAGTTCACGGTACAATCAACGACATAACATAAAAATATATAAAAAGCCCTAACGGGCAAGACAAGCTTCACGAGACCGGCCAGTCCTTCGCCATCATCTTCACTGCGCCTTCTCTTCAGTGCTCCTCCTCCATGCTGTCCTCGCCGAGGTAGTAGGGGAGGTTGTGCATACCGTCGCAGGTGGGGAAGATGCAGCCGAAGTTTGTGAAGATGTTGTGGGTTGTGAATGCGATGAATTCACATCCACACCAAAACACCTTGCCGAGGAGTTAGCACACATCAAATCTATTGGTGAAGGTGACGATGAGCTCTATCGGCGGAGTGTTGGCGTTTGGACACACTTCCTCCAGTCGGAACATCACCGGCGAGCCCCTTGCGCCCCTCCAGCGTGAGAACGCCCACACGCGGAGCGTCCTCTCCACAACGACACCGGCCGGATACCGTCTCTCCGGCACAGTCGGTGGGAGCTCGAAGGTGGGGTCGTTGTACTGCATCCTTGCCTCGCTTTGAGAGTGCTCTGGGTTTGGGTGAAGAAGAGAAGGGGGTGGCGCAAATGTACGTGTGGAGAATAGGTGGAGGGGTGGTGGTTTAAATAGGGAAAGGGGAAGGGAAGGGGAGTGGCACCGGCCGCGCTTTGGATTTGCTATGTTTAAACGAGCCGCGTCGACCGATATGCCACTTTAATTGCCAGCAAGTTTTAATTGCCACGTTGAATAGATGCGAGTGGATCTAAAAGTGTGAAACAATGCTCTACATTGGTTAGACACACGTGCGAGATGAGACGAACCAACGGCAGCAACCGTCCCTGCGTCCGTGGCGACTCGCGTGAAGAAAGAGGCCGGTCGGCGAACGTGGCGGCTCGCGTGCACAAAGAGGCCGGTCAGTGCATCGTGGTGGCGTGCAGCGGCGCATGCAGGTAGGCTAGCTACGTGCATGCATAGCAGGCTAACTGGACATGTCGTGCATGCATAACAGGCTTCTGTCGTTGCAGCGCGCATAGGGGCCAACAGTCTAACCACGGCCCAACAGGCGAACAGCGGCACCGTCCGACGCGACCCCACTCATCAGGTCCAACGGGCGACGCAGTCAGCATAGCCCCAGTTGTCAGAGTTAACGGTCAAAGCACTGACCGGCGGCATCCATCGTTTGTGACCAGTTCTGAGGGTTTCGGGCAAGGGAGTGGGGAAAAGTGAGCAAAAGTTAAGAGCGTGGGGATGAATGAGTATGGCTAAGGACCCAGGGGCAAAAATATAAAAAAAAACCTTTTTTTTCTTATTTGTAGGCAAACGATGGATTCGTAGGATGATGAATATGAGAACAAGGACCTCGACGAATTAATATACAAAGAGTTCGTCGATTCATCAGATTTGGACGACCAAGATGCTAAAATGATGATGATGATGGTGATGAACATCCATGAAGAAATGGAGAAGCAAATAGAGCATGTTTCGAGCTTCAAGGATTCAATAAAAAAGGGTAGGAGAGTTCTTAACCGTGATAGATTGTTGGTGCACGGCATCTGTACAACGACTACTTCAAAGAAGGCCCAACATACCATGATGATTTTTTCGCCGTTGCTTATGGATGAGCAAATATTTGTTCTTGCACATAGTGAGTGTCGTGGAGGAATATGATCCTTACTTGAAGCCAAGGAAGGATTGTTGCGGACAAGTCCTTCTCTCCTATGCACAAATGCACGGCTAGTCTCAAGATGCTTGCATATGGTAAAGCCACATACGGTCGTTGATGCTAAAATATGGATGGGAGAGACGAGAGGCCTTAAGGACACGGTGAAATTTCCCCGCACTGTGGTGAAGGTGTTTGGACCGGCCTACCTGAGATAACCAGCTGTCAAGGACACAAAAAAGTAATTGGCAATTGGAGCATCATGATGTTTCCCAGGTATGCTCTGTACAGTTGATTGCATTCATTGACAATGGAAGAACTGCCCGAAAAGTTAGTGCGGGCAATATCAATGTCACAGCAAAGAGGCCACCCTCATACTTGCGGTAGTGGCATCAAAGGACTTGTGGATTTGGCATGCGTAGTGCTCCAGCAATCTCCATTGTTCAAGAGACTTTGTGGCAGGATGCTCACTATCAATGGGCACAACTATCAAATGGGGTACTACCTTGCCGATAGTATATATCCTAAGTGGGCGCCGTTTGTGAAGACTGAATATCTGAGCCTCGAGGTAACAAACAATGTCTCTTTGCACAAATGCAAGAAGGTTATAGGAAGGATTTGGAGAAGAAATTCAGAGTGCTCCAAACTCGTTGGGGGTATTGTTCGTGGAGCTGCAATTATGTTGGAACCAGAGACACTTTGACAGTTGACAACATATTGTGTAATCTTACACAACATGATTGTCAAGGATGATGGCAAAGGGGCAGTCAACATGCATGACTTTGAGAAGCGCAGAGTACAAATCCGCTTTTCGGAACAAGATGCGGAGCATATGTTTTGAACTTTCTAGAGATGCGTCAACAATTTCAAGATCAACAAGTACACGTGAACCTACTCAATGATCTTGTGGAGTATACATGGATCCACGCTGAAAATCATTGAATTTTATGTTTGAATCATGCATTTTGAATAAATTTTATACGTGCATGTGTTTGCACGGATTTGAGCTTTGGAAAGTGGGGATTATGGTTGCAAGAGAAGACATTCAAGGGGTCAGTCGACACTCTCCATGGACGCGTCTGAATGCGCCCACGAATGTTATCGGGGGTGGCGGATTGGCCTGCCCGACTATAGATGCTCTAAGAGGGCGAAATGCTAATTAAGGGGTACCCCTTACAAAGGTCACTCCCACCTTCTCTGTTGCAGTGCGTTACGAGAGTTTGGGTGAGATTTCTTTCCACGCACTAGAGGCACGGGTGGGTTTATTTGTGTTTTTCTGTATATTCATTTTTTAGAATGTTCTTATCTCTTGAACCGTGTGTCCAAATCACGAACCGTTTTCACCATTGCGTTTCTTGTGTCAAGATATTTGAAATCAGATCGCATGTTCATAGGTTGCGACGAACTTATTTTGAGTAAATCTATGCTTCCAACTAGTAGTAACTTGTGCTTCACACCGAAGCACATATGTGCTCCACTTATGCGGAAACACAATTATCTTTTTTTTTGCGGAATGTGGAGAAATAATTATCATGCATGAAGCACAATTATGAATCACACGAAAACCGGGGTAAAAAAGAGAAGAACCAAAAACCAAAAAAAGAAACAAAAAATGGAAATAAAAATATCAAATTTCCTGAAAAAAACAAATAACATGTGAATGTGCTTTTCACATGAAAAACACACATGTGCTTTCACACGGAAAGCATGCATGTGATTCACGCCTAAGCACACCTGTACTTCATGAAGAAGCACACACTCCTG
>NC_041391.1:190634793-190648033 GCF_002162155.2 Triticum dicoccoides | reverse complement strand
ACAATAAAAACAAGAAATCTAAGCAAATTTTGAATAGTCCATCTACTAAGAGGGGGGAAATGGAATTAGGAAGCTCTAAAGCTCGGCCCATCTACTAACAGATTAAATCAACATTCTCAGCCCATGGGTAACTCTAAAGCTCGTTTAAGGGCCGTTTAAACACATAAACACAAAATTCGAGGGGATCGAGCGAGTTGCCCTGCCCGAATCCCCGAAATCACTGATTAAGGGGTACCTCTTGCAAAGGTCACTCCACCTTCTTTGGTGCTGACAAGTTGCGCACTCTCGTAACTTTGTATTTTCCCCTTTATTTCATAGATTCATTGTTTCAAAATGTTGAATTGTGTGTCCAAATCACGAACCATTTTCATCATTGAATTTCTCGCCCCAAGATTTTCAAACCTAGATCGCATGTTAGTAGGTTTCCACAAACTTTTTTCCAAAAAAATGGGAATAAAGAAACTGAACCAAAAAGACCAAACCGAATAAAATGAAACCTAGCTGTGCTCTTTCTTTTTTTTCCTTGAAAGCGCAGCTATGCCTTTTCCTTTTCAGAAAGCACAGTTATACTTCTCGCAGAAGCACAGGCGGCTGCATTTTTTCATTTTCGGAAAGCACAGTCATACATCTCATGGAACCATAGGTTGTGTTTTTTTCTTTTTCGAGGAAGCATAGTTGTGCTTTTCTTTTTTCCAGAAAGCACGAAAAGAAGTGTTTTTCTCACAAATGTAGGGAAAATCAGGCAAAAACCAAACCCCCCAAAAAATAAAACAAATAAACACATGCAGAAAGAAAAACAAAATCCCGAGGGTGCATCCAGCATGCCACACATCTTGGTGGCTGGGCGCACCAAGTGGCGCGCTCCTAGGAAAAGTGCCCGCTGGGTTCCCCCGAAGGCATCTCACAGCAACAGAAGAGCAGCAAACTTGAGAAGTAGCATTTCAGTATCGCACAAGAAATGTATGAGATAGTCCATGCCAAAAGGAATTTCAGAGGAAAAATCCTTCTATTATCACGTGGAGCCACTTGAAGGACAAAAAAGAAAAAAGAACAAGATCACAACATATTACTAGATACATTGATCACTGGATCTTCAATGCTTCAAGTTAGTAGTCAATATGAACATCAAAATCAATATCCAAACTGGAGCTTATTAAATTTGCTCTGTAACAAATTAATATTTTGCAATAGTACCATATCAGGAAGAAAACAATTGCAACAAATGAGTGTACAACAACAGCGGAAGAAGAAGAACTAGTATATCTTCTATGGTCATTTGTATTCTTGGAAATTGACATGGCCGGTGGCTTGCGCGTGTTCCACAGCTTCCTGCAACGTTTAAGGGCTTTCAGTATCCCTATAAAATAGGTTTCCCCACAGATTGGTAGAAATATTGTGCGGTTAAGGCATTGAGAGTCTCACCTTTTGACCAATGACACCAATTTGGCACACGCCGCAGCGCAATGTAAAGTTTGCGGTGTCTGTGTAGCTCCTCTTCCTACAAATTGCATGCCCAACCAAAGTCAGTAACATTTCTACCAAAATATTATCTTGGTTTATAGTCAGCTGACAGATTACAGCTGCTTTCTGACAATCTCGAGACCAGAAGGGTAAGCTAAAACGACTACTCGTGATCATGCTGACAGATTAAAAAAAGGACTAGGAACTAAAGCTATTTAGCACCACATTAGTTACAGAACAGGTCACGAGCATTTATTTTTAATTATTATCAGTGCAAATTTTACATCGTGTTACAACACCCTCCATATGCATTACTCATTAGAATGTTAAGTTCAATTGCTGACCACTGACCATTAGCCTCAATCAATGTTTGAAGAGTTAAAAATATAAAGGTTACATGCTGAAATAAGCATTATGGTTCGGAACACTTAAGTGATAATAGACAAATACATACCTATGTGCCTCCTTCGCTAAGTTAAGAGCAAGGCCTTCTACTGGACCAATGGAACGGTTCTGGTCAACAACGTAGATGGTCTGATCAAATTCTTCTGGTGCCCCTTCAGCTGGAGACATCTGAATTTTTGTTGATAAAAACAGATAAAATTAGTTAATACCGCATTGTGTCGTTTTCAATAGTGGGTTGCTATCACAAAAACTTACTGCTAAAGCATCGTAATGCAACCCATCATAAATGAGCATTGCCCTCTCATTGTAGTTCTTCCCCTGTATCAGTGGATGTAAAGCTAAGAACTAGCAAAAGATTCTGAACAAACAGAAGTAAACATACAGAGCCACCGACCTGACCATACAGATCACATCGTGTTGTCTGGATGTCATATGCAGCAATTTCACGCCCATAATATTCTGACAGAATTGAAAGTTCTATGGCACCTTTACAACGAAAAAAAGTGAATTAGTGAACTAAGCAGCAGCACACACTGACATCTGATGAAAACCGCCATCAAACAAAAACTTATATGAAAATTAGTGTTTATGCCTGTAACAGATGTAGAACAGATACACCTCCACTGACCAACTGGAGTGCGTCATGTTGCAAGTGGTTGCTTTGCACCACAAGAACAACAGAACATATGAACTAATTACTACTACCTCCATAACTAAATAACTGAACTGCAAAAACATCTTATATTTAGTTACAGAGGTAGTATATTACTAATGGAGGCTTATAGTTTTATGGTAGAGATGCCTAATGAGGAATACTGAGTTCTTGAGTCATGGCAATTTTCTTAGGATAAGGTCCCGATATTATGTTTTTCTCTTGGGGCAAGGAGGATGTCTAATGCAAATTCTGGGACATGATATGACTGCATCGCTGCCAGTCTTCAAACAAAATTGTACAGGAGCATTTCAAACTAAGTAGTTTCAGCATCGATATTGCTGCACATGAATCATAGCACTGAAACTCACCTCCCCACTTCTCAGGGTCCATAATCCAAGCACAATACGCTTCATTTGGTTTTCCAAGAAATGCTTCGTTGTACTTTTCAGGATCACTTGCAACCGCTGCTGCTATGACCTTCAAGCAAACGGGGAATAAAAAGTAGCAAAGTCAGCACTGTAAGTTTAGAAAGGTAAGCAAAAATGAGATAACACGTACAGTCCAACAATTTGTAAATAACAGTTTCTAGCTAAAAGGAACATCATGGTGTACAAGATAATGTTTTATTGCTTCATTTATCTGACCTACACTAATGTCATCTTCAATCGTGTTGGCTTTTGTTTTCTACAGATAGATTGTACAGACAGAACACATCTAGGTTACTGACACACATGATTTGAAGGACAAAATATCATGGAAGTATTTGAAGGACTTTGATGTTTTGAAGCTGCTGGTATGTGAATGATGCACGATTACTTCCTCATTGGAGGACAGAAGCTTATCATTCTAAAATCGATCTAGGGTACTCGATAAGCATGCTATTCTCTTTCTACTGTACATTAAATGTGTTGTGGTCTCAATTTTCTGTCAAAACCAGTAGTGTGATGACTTGCAACTGCATTGATTGGAACAGCTTTTCTGGATGAGATGGTCCCATGCCGTTTTGACGACAATACCAAAATATCCTAAGAGTCATATATATGAGCTGCTGGATGTTTATTGAACTGATATAGATAAAATTCTTTTAGAACTTATATAATGACATATTTTGATCAACTGATGCGATAATGTTCAGTTGGCTCGGACAACACAGCGGTTGTGCCAAATTGCCAAACAGATATCAGAATCAGTTACCTGTCTGAGCTCAGAAGCCTTATTTTTGTTATGCTCCATCACATAACTGCACCAAGAGAGGTGTTGAGAAGCACAGTTAGCGATGGCATCATCTGCGAAATCGTTTCCTTACTACTGCGACATACACAGGTGCAGAATCATACCCGACCGCATTGAAGAGGCAACTGTTGTCCGAAGGGATCACTCTCCTTACAACAACGCCTTCCATTTCCACGCAGCCAGGAAACACGTCTGAATCACTGAAACAGTGAACAAAGATTCAGAACTGCGCTCAAATAGGACTGGTACTGCGTATTCCAATTGACATTTTCCACTTGGAGTTAGACGTCAGATTGGAAAAGAACGTTAAAATAACAGCAAATACATAGTACTGGAGACAGTGTACATTTTCACTTGGAACAGGGAGAAGATGCCCAGGTTGACATCGTGACGTAACAACTAACGACAGCAGGTACTGCGGACGCGTGATCTGGTAATTCGAACCCCGCGTAATGGCGAGGTACTACGCCCGACGGCACCTCCTACCGGCTCGGCGCTATAACGAGGCGAAACGAGACGGTATACCATAACCAGGCAATCCACCCACTCGCCAACTACCACCCACGAACGGCCAATTCGAACCAATCCCACACTATCAGGTGGCATGGCAGGCAAGAGGCGTCAAGGGATTGGGGCGCTCGCGAGCTGCGGCAAAGGAGAAGCAAGCAGGCGGAATCACGCGCGCGCGCACACACACACGCACACAAACCTCGCGAGGAGCGCTGGCGGGAGACGAACATGTACGTACCGGGAGGCAGGGCGAGGGATTCGGCTCGGGCGCGTGGCCAGGCGGCCTTCCGGTGAGGTGGAGGAGGATGAGTCGGCGGCGGCTGCGTCGGAATCGACGGAGAGCTCTGAATTGGGGGAGGGGTAAGAGGAGCACGAGGGAAGGGGGGAGGGGGATGTATGAAAACGGGCGAGGTACGGAATGGGAAAGAAAGAAGGCGACGGGAGGAAGCAAGGAACCTGATCTGAACTCTGAAGGGAGGGAGCGGGAGGCAAGTTGGGCGGATCTGGCACGCCTCTGCTTTCGGTTTTGGCTTTCGCTCCTGGGGCTTTGGCTGCGGTGGCCGAGCTCCCCCGTCCAGCCTTCCAGGTGTCCTGCCTGGCGCGAGGCGACCTACTTTGCCTGAAATGTTAAAAAAATGAGACCAATCCAAAGGCTAATTCTCATTGGCATTTATTTATAGGAGAAACTCCGCGAGCATCACGTGTGGACTTGAACTCGGGTGGGCTGGCAGCAACCTCAGCTGCCCAGCCAATGGGTCGACGCCCCGTCCTCTCTTTGCCTGAAATGTTATCGGCTGCAAGGCACTTGAGAGAGAGAATCGGGTGCGAGGGACTTGAGAAACTGGCCCACCGGGAGAAAAACGCCATCCTCAGCCAGCCAGCTTTTCCGTGTCCTACTACATGCGTTTCACTCATGGTGGAACTTCTCTTAGGGCATGGCCAACGGTATGCTTCAAAGCTGATGCCCCGCAGCCAACTAGGCTCGGATGCCAGCGTGGAGCAAAGATAGTAGCCTCGCAGTGTGTCAGGGTAGCCTGCAGAAGAGACCGGTACTCCATGAGGGAAAAAAGAAAAAGAGAAGAGAGAGAGAAGAAAAGGAGGTGAGAGATTGAGTTGGGCGCCTGGTGGGGAGGACGAAGATGACGATAGAGGGGGCCCTGTTACTGAGCGTCTCAGCTGTTGGCGTTGGGTGAAATTAAACCGAACAGATGCTTCACTTTTTTTATCTAGCTGGATGGCCTGGGGCAGCAGCAAAGTGCTGCCCCCATTGTACATGCCCTTAGGAAGCGTTGCCAGCTGATTACCCAGTTGCCACATGGAGTAGGTACCATGGCCGTATCAGTTGACTGCAAAAGCCAGACAAGGCTAGACTCTACAGACGGGAGTAACACTCTTTGAGCAAAGTTTTTTTCTTCTTCAGAACAGCTTCGAGCGAAGTTCTCAGTATTTTGCCAAACAAAGGCAGAATCTCCAAAAGGGAACATGCCTCCTAGCCAGCCCAAGAGCCACCATTGTACTAGGCAGAAATGACATATTTGACCTGAGGACGAAATCAAATCACAAACTGACCTGGTCACGAAAAAATTTCACTCTGTTGACCCTTTGGTGTGGCGCCCGACAGCTGGGCGCCGCACCCTACTATGCAGCGCCCATCCCTTAGGCGTCGCACATCCTGCCAGCGTGGCAGCCCTGGTACAGTTGCGGCCCCACAGACAGCACTGCAGCGCCTAAGGCTTAGGCGCCACACCTGTAATGTGCAGCGCCTAGCTCTTGGGCGCTGCACAGTCTGTGTTCCACTTGGGCTGGCCCCACCCTCTCTCCCCTCCCACCCCACCCCACACACCCCCACCCCACCCAAACCCTTAGACTTGCGGCCCTCCTCTCTTCCCCTCTCCCCCCTCTCAAATCCTTCTCAAATCTTGCAAATCCTGAGTATTTGACCGTGGATTTCGAAGCCAACCCCTCCCTTAAGGTAATCTCCTCCGATTCCCTCGTTTTCATCCATAGGAATTGTCACATTTTCTCAAATCTTGCTACTTTGGGAAAACCCTAGTTTTGACTTGGATTTGCAAATTTGTGTTGAATGATGTTATGTTTCTTTGCTAACTTGGGTTGGTTAGGCTTTCATAGTATGCTAGGGTTAGGGTTATGTGTGTTTGATGTTGGTGTTAGGGTTATGCTATGGTTATGGTTGTTATGTGGGGGTTAGGGTTATTAATTCATATATATGTTAGGGCATATGTGTGCAAATATTTTTCTTGAGTATTTACTTGATATATGTGTGTTTTTGATCATTGTAGGGATGGGGAGAACATGTGTTTATGTTCATCATGTGGATAAAGAGGCCTTTTTGAAAGGCAATGTTGAGACGGACCCGGATGAGCTTGACATGGTGTTTGAGAGTAGTCCTAGCTATGCGGAGCTTTTGGAACAAGTGGGGAAAGATTTGAATTGGATGGACCCAAGTGACATTGTTGAGTTCGAGGGAAGGCATAATGTTGGTTTTGGAATGCACATCCGTTGGAAGACAATGCGTGTGAACTCCGAGCAACGTTGGGTTGCATACAAGGAGACGGTTGCCGAATCTCTAGACAAGGCTCTTGAGTTATTTGCCTCCAAGAAGGTTGAGTCTACTTTGAATTTAGACTTGAACCGGAACCCCTCCCCGTTGGTTGCTAGCACTCCCCCACCCATGAACCAAGATCAAATGAGTGAACCTCAATTCACGCAACAAGATTGGCCAACATTGAGCCCGACTCCAAACAACCAAAATGAAGGTTTTGAAGAGGAGGATGATGAGTACGAGGAGGATGACAACGAAGTTGACCTCCATGACAACAATGTGGGTGATCTCGACCAATATCATGTGCAAGAGACAATGGATCAATCCATCCCTTTTTCCCTTGCATATGCATCGGACTCGGATGACGATGGTCCCGATGAAGAAGTTGATGAGGAGGGGTTCACGCCGAAGGAGGCCGAAGCATTCAAGAAGGTATTCGGGCGGGATCACAAGACACCATTGTTCAAGGATCTTAGTCTCGCGGATGAAGCCGTTGTGGATGGTGGCAAATGCATATCTCTTGGAGCTAGGCCAAGTTCTCACCGTGATTTGGAAGACGGCAAGAACGGGATATATCCCGGTTGTGAGTTTCAATCCTTCTTGGAATTGAAGATGTGGCTCGACAACTACTCGGTTACACATTATCGTCCACATAAAATGGCCAACTCGGATGTTAATGTGCGTTACACGGTCAAATGTGAAGTGCCAACATGTCCATGGATTGTGCGTGCAAGGCCATGGAAAGGAGGTCCCACTTGGCGCATAGTGAGTTGTCTACCAACTCACATGTGCCGGCACAAGAATGCGGATGGCAAGCTTGTGTACCAACAACACAGACAACTCACGTCCGAGTTTATTGCTTACAGGCTGTCCAACCAAATATCCACACTTCCAATAATGAGCATCAAGAGTGTCATTGACCTTGTGAAAGCCATCTTTCATTACAAGGTGAAGTACGGCAAGGCATGGAAGGCGAAGCAAGCCGCATTCAAGATGTTGTATGGCAATTGGGAGGAAGCATACAACCGACTCCCTAGGTTGTTGTTAGCTATGGCCGCCACAAACCTAGGCATGGTTCACGTGGTTGAGGCTCATGGGCACCAAACTTTGATTCATAACGGGAGGACCGTCCGAGTATTTGGCCGTGCATTTTGGGCCTTTGAGCAATGCGTGAGGGCTTTTGAGCATTGTCGGCCTGTCATCGCCATTGATGGCACGTTCTTGACCGGACAATACAAGGGCACTTTATTGGTTGCAATAGCAAGTGATGCCAATAACCGGGTGTTGCCTTTGTCTTTCGCTTTGGTTGAGGTGGAGAACAATGATAACTGGGAGTGGTTCTTGCGTCAACTGAGAACAAGGGTATTACCGGCTGAAAGGGAAATTTGTGTCATATCGGATCGCCATGCTGGAATTCTAAATGCGGTGGTGGTTAACATTCCCGGACATACAAAGTTGCATCATCGATGGTGCATGAGGCACTTTTGTGCAAACTTCTATAGGGCATGTGGTATCAAGGAGTTGGCCGATGATCTTCAGGATTGTTGTCTCGCTTTCACCAACAAGCGGTTTTCCACATTGTTCAATGCATTGCTCAGACACAAGAAACTTGACCCCGGCGGTCAGGAGTTTCTCAATAAGAACATTGCCGAAAGGAATATGTGGGCACGTGCTTTCGATGAAAATGGCCGGAGGTACGGTCAAATGACAAGCAATATGGCAGAATGCTTCAATAAGGTGCTCAAGGGTGTACGTGCATTACCCGTGACGGCAATAGTTCAATACACATTTGACAAGATGAATGAATACTTTTTAAAGCACTCAATGGAGACTGATAAGCAGATTGTTGGTGAGAACAAGGATAAGCACAAGTACAATTTCCCACCAAAGGTTGAAGAATGGTTGGAATTTCAATCACGAAAGGCAGACTCCGAAGAAGCTGTACTATATGACGACAACGAGTGGAAGTATGAGGTGAAAGAGCCCGGAGGAACCACAAACGATGGCCGCCAACACGGAGGCCGGGCTTTCAAGGTCTCCCTAACACGGTGTGATTGCAGCTGCATGAGGTCGTCTTTGCTTCATCTCCCATGCTCGCACTTGTTAAATGCATCCCGGGTTAGGAATGTGGACGTCAATCACCCTCTTACCGTGAGGGAGTCCGAGTTCTCAATCATGACGGTAAAGAATACATGGACTCCACGGTTCCAGCCATACTTGGACCAATCACAATGGCCGGAGTATCATGGAGTTCAACTATGGCCGGACCCGGAATTGAAGGTCGTTAGACGGGGAAGACGTAAGACAAAGCGTCTTAGAGGTGACATGGACGGATGGGGCTGTGGTGGCGGTGGAGAATACGACATCGGCCAATTCCAAGAGCCTCGTGAGCAATCCCGTTGTGGGGGCTGCAGTAATGGGGGACACAACACAAGAACTTGTCCCAAACCAAGAAAGAGATCAAAGAAAAATGGTGCAAGCACAAGCCAAGCAAATGATAGCCAACCAAGTGAACCAAGGGGTAGCCAACCAAGTCAAACAAGTGGTGGAGTTCCAAACCACTCAAATCAAACAAGCCAACGAGGAACTAGGCAACAAAGAGGGAGTCAACTTGGTCTTAGAAGAGGCCGTGGTGGTGGTAGAGGCCGTGGTGATGGTCTTGGCCATGGTGAAGGTCTTGGCCGTGGTGATGGTCTTGGCCGTGGTGGTGGTAGAGGTCGTGGTGATGGTGTTGGTCGTGGTGAAGGTCTTGGCCGTGGTGATGGTCTTGGCCGTGGTGCTGGTAGAGGCCGTGGTGGTGGTGGTGGTAGAGGCCGTGGTGGTGGCGGTAGAGGCCGCGGTGGTGGTGTAGGCCGTGGTGCTGGTGGAGGCCGTGGTGGTGATCTTCGCCTCGGCGGTGGCCGTAGTGGAGGAATGTTCTCTTGGCTCAATGGACCATTGTCGTATGTGACTTACTATGATCTTGTTCTTTTGGCTCAATGCTTGTGTTGTCATTTTGTATTGTGTGACTAACTATTATATTACCATTTTCATAGGTATGGAAACAATGAAGGGGGTGGAGGACACGGAGGGGGAAGGTGAGATCCCTTGGTGGTGGGAGGAGGGAGAAGAATAAGAAGAAGAAGAAACTACATGGACCGTGATTTGGACAAGTATATGTGCTATGTGTGTATGAGTATGTGATTTGGACTAGTATTTCTATGTTTTGGACTACTACATGTAATTTGGATATGATTATGTGGCATCTTTATGAATCACAAAACAAAAAAACCAGTAGGTATTTGAAAACATCAGTTAGTGCAGCGCCCAAGGCCAAGGCGCTGCACTGTGTAGTGTGGCGCCCGAGGGCTAGGCGCCACACTGTGCAAAACCTACTGGAATGCTTCTGTTGCTCTCTGAACTGACATGTCCAGGTGTGCAGCGCCTATGGGCGAGGCGCCACACTACATAGTGCAGCGCCTTGGCCTTGGGCGCTGCACACCTGGACATGCCAGTCCAGAGAGCAACAGAAGCATTCCAGTAGGTTTTGCACCCCAAAATTTGCTAAATCCGCGTGCAGCGCCTACGGGCAAGGCGCCACACTACACAGTGCAGCGCCTTGGCCTTGGGAGCTGCACAGTAGGGTGCAGCGCCTAGGCTTTGGGCGCTGCACACTGACTTAGCAAATTTTGGGGTGGAAAAGCTACTGGAACGCTCCTGGTGCTCTCTGGACTGGCATGTCTAGGTGTGCAGCGCCTAAGGTGTGACGCCCCCGATTCAATCGTACACTAATCATGCATGCAAACGTGTACGATCAAGATCAGGGACTCACGGGAAGATATCACAACACAACTCTAAAACATAAATAAGTCATACAAGCATCATAATACAAGCCAGGGGCCTCGAGGGCTCGAATACAATTGCTCGATCATAGACGAGTCAGCGGAAGCAACAATATCTGAGTACAGACATAAGTTAAACAAGTTTGCCTTAAGAAGGCTAGCACAAACTGGGATACAGATCGAAAGAGGCGCATGCCTCCTGCCTGGGATCCTCCTAAACTACTCCCGGTCGTCATCAGCGGGCAGCACATAGTAGTAGGCACCTCCGGTGTAGTAGGGGTCGTCGTCGACGATGGCGTCTGGCTCCTGGACTCCAGCATCTGGTTGCGACAACCAGAAAGAAAGGAAAGGGGGAAAAGGGGGGAAGAAAGCAACCGTGAGTACTCACCCAAAGTACTCGCAAGCAAGGAACTACACTACATATGCATGGGTATATGTGTAAGGAGGCCATATCAGTGGACTGAACTGCAGAATGCCAGAATAAGAGGGGGATAGCTAATCCTGTTGAAGACTACGCTTCTGGCAGCCTTCGTCTTGCAGCATGTAGGAGAGAGTAGATTGAAGTCCTCCAAGTAGCATCTCCAAGTAGCATCTCCAAGAGCATCGCGTAGCATAATCCTACCCGGCGATCCTCTCCTCGTTGCCCTGTGGAAAAGCGATCACCGGGTTGTCTGTGGAACTTGGAAGGGTGTGTTTTATTAAGTATCCGGTTCTAGTTGTCATAAGGTCAAGGTACAACTCCAAGTCGTCCTGTTACCGAAGATCACGGCTATTCGAATAGATTAACTTCCCTGCAGGGGTGCACCAACTTACCCAACACGCTTGATCCCATTTGGCCGGACACACTTTCCTGGGTCATGCCCGGCCTCGGAAGATCAACACATCGCAGCCCCACCTAGGCAAAACAGAGAGGCCAGCACGCCGGTCTAAACCTAAGCGCACAGGGGTCTGGGCCCATCGCCCATAGCACACCTGCACGTTGCGAGGGCGGCCGGAAGCAGAACTAGCCCCCTTAATACAAGAGCAGGCTTACGTTCCAATCCGGCGCGCGCCGCTCCGTCGCTGACGTCTGAAGTGCTTCGGCTGATACCACGACGTCGGGATACCCATAACTACTCCCGCGTAGATGGTTAGTGCGTATAGGCTCGTAGCCAACTCAGATCAAATACCAAGATCTCGTTAAGCGTGTTAAGTATCCGCGAACGCCGAACAGGGCCAGGCCCACCTCTCTCCTAGGCGGTCTCAACCTGCCCTGTCGCTCCGCCACCAAGTAACAGTCGGGGGCCGTTGGGAACCCAGGCCCACCTCTACCGGGATGGAGCCACCTGCCCCTTCAGCCCCCAACTCCGAACAGTATCACAGGTAATGTAACAGTGTAAAGTATATAGTATATGCCCGTGATCACCTCCCGAAGTGATCACAGCCCAGTAGTATAGCATGGCAGACGGATAAGAGTGTAGGGCCACTGATGGAACACTAGCATCCTATACTAAGCATTTAGGATTGTGGGTAAGGTATCAATGACTGTAGCAGCAATGACAGGCTATGCATCAGAATAGGATTAACGGAAAGCAATAACATGCTACACTACTCTAATGCAAGCAGTATAGAGAAGAGTAGGCGATATCTGGTGATCAAAGGGGGGGCTTGCCTGGTTGCTCTGGAAAGAGAGAGGGGTCGTCAACTCCGTAGTCGAACTGGTCAGCAGCAGCGTCGGTCTCGTAGTCTACCGGAGAGAAGAGGGGGAAGAAATAATGAATACAGAGCAAACAAAGCATCACAAAATATAACAAGGCAATACGCGGTGTTCGGTGTGCCCTAACGCGGTAGTAGGTGATGCCGGTGAAGGGGGGAAAACATCCGGGAAAGTATTCCCGGTGTTTCGTGTTTTCTAACAGATGAACCGGAGGGGGAAAGTTGCGGGTTTGATATGTTAGGGGTGTGTGGTGGACGAACGGGCTACGTATCCGAGTTCGTCTCGTCGTTCTGAGCAACTTTCATGTTGAAAATATTTTAATCCGAGTTACGGATTAAAAGATATGATTTTCTAAAGATTTAATTATTTTCTGATTTTATTTAATTATTTATTTAAATCCAACACTATCCAGAATAGTAAATGATGACGTCAGCATGACATCAGAGTGATGTCAGCAGTCAACATTGACCATTGACCTGGTCAACCTGACGTGTGGGTCCCTGTGTCATTGACTAAGATTAACTAAAACAGATTAATTAGTTTAATTAGTGATTAGGTTAATCTAATTAGGATTAATTAACTTAATTAATTAATTAATTATTTTAATTATTATTTATTTATTTATTTAATATTTATTTAATTCCTTTTTTATTAAAACGTTTTGGGCTAGGCCCACCTGTCATTGGCACAGGGAGCCATAGCGGGTGTGGGGGGGTTCACGGGCGTCGGGCGCGACCGGCAGGGGCAACCCAACTGGGGCGCCGGCGACCACGGCAGAGCGCCGGAGAAGAGGGGGCCGGTGGCCTGGGTGGGCGCGGGTCGGCAGTGAGGGGAGCCGCAGCGAGGGGGCGCGGCACACAGGGGGACGGGGAAGGGCAGCCGCAGCTGCGGTCGGC
>NC_041391.1:190626831-190633929 GCF_002162155.2 Triticum dicoccoides | reverse complement strand
GGGGAGGCCGGTTGGGCCAAAGGAGATTTGGGTCGGCCTGGCAGGTCGTGGCCCAGTTGGGCCGGTGGCCTGCTGGGCCGGAGCCCCGGGGGGTTTCTCTCCTATATTTTTTTTGTCTTTTGTTTTTCTGTTTTATCTCTTTTCTTTTATTTATTTTCTTCTACGAATTTATATTATTTTAGTTTTATAAAACATAAAAGTTGCACCTAAATTATTATTACTAGTTATACCTCGGTCACAAAAAGGTCTAACCCCCAAATAAAATAGTTTAGTATTTTATAAAATACAAAAGGCATTTATTTAGTTGTTTTAGCTACTGCTTAAATCATTTTAGAGCATTCAAACATTTTATAAAATGGTGGTTTCTTCACCATAATTACCTATGCTTTATTTGTCACCGTTTGTACCTTTTAGTTCTGACATTTGAAAATTTTACTGGTTTGACTTTATTTTAAATTTGAATTTCGAATCGGTTTTGAACTACGCGTGATTAACAACAGTAATCGAGGTGATGTGGCATCATTTGGTGAGGGTTACTATAGCTTAATTATCCGGGCGTCACAATTCTCCTCCACTACAAGAAATCTCGTCCCGAGATTTAAGAGGAAAGTAAGGGGGAGATCTGGTTACGAAACTCTAACGAATCTTCTCGGTCTTGGTTGCTCTTCTCGAAGAGATCGATCCATTACATTGATGTCTTCATTACTCTTCTTCCAGCCATCAGGATGAAGTCAGCATCCTTTCTTCAGGATCTCCATCGTACTTACGAATAGGTAAGGGGCAGCTCAGCTACGACATAATGCTTATGAGGGAAACAATCTGGGGTTAACCCATGAATGAGCATAAGATTATCTCTCGAGTTGAACATATAAAATACATCGAGAGTAAGGTACGAAGGTACAATAAGAGGTTCCAAGCGGATAGGTGGTTGCTCGAAGTCCGAACCAGAGTGAGAAAGGGGGTCAGAGTAGCGACAGTAAATATTGCGTCTGATACCATAATAGAGCACTAGGAAGGTGGCCCATGAATTAAATACAAAGCCAAGCGTGGGGAATAACCACTAGAAACAGGGTCGTACAGGAGAGTCAGGTTTCGATCCAGTGGACCTGTGGGTTATGGGCCCACCATGTGGGTTAGAAGTAGGAAGGGCGGAGACGTCTTGCGTGATCATGCAAGCAAGGCATGTCAGGGGGGGTAGCCTGTCGATTATGTCGGCGACAACGTCGATACCAAGGGCGAGGGACGAAGAGAACTATTTTCCTGCTCGTTGAACGAGGCGGGCCAAGAGGCAAGGTTCTCATCCATCGGCGGTTACCGAAATGCCATCAACAATAGAAACAGGGTCTCACTGTCAGAGTTGTACACCGAGGTGTTTACCTACGCAGTGAATTATTACTGCTTAGATTATATAGATCACAAGAAAGGACAAGAAGAGCAAGATATCCATGACAGGATATAAAGTAGAAAACCATTTAGTTAAGGGGGGGGGTGCTAGGCATGACATCATGTTACCTGGCCATCAAAGGATCAACATCATAACTCTTGGAAAGTTGTCCCAACCATCATATCTAACCGAGATTCAGATCCGATTGGTGTCAGGATACCTCAGACTCAGGATGCCTGAGAGGAAAAGGTGTAATACAATTGACAAGAAGACATTGTAAAATTCTCGAGAAATGAACTATGGGAGCAAGTCCCGAAACAAGAGCTCATCATGAAATCAACGAGAGGATGAGAAGGTGGCTGATGGGCTCAGCGACAATTCATTGAGAATTCCAACGGATGGATTTCCACGATAATGTGAACAAGAAGATGACACTTATCAATTCAAATGATATAAGGTTGTATGCTCGAGGAAAACATACACCATCAATCACTAGTTGAAAGGTGTGCCTGAAATATGACCTTAGGCAGCAAGATCAATGTTAGAGTGACGATTCAATAACCAACATAACCAACAGTCTAAGAACGAACTGTCGATCGTTAACTTCAAAGCAATAGGGTTGCTAGAAGTCCAGAACTCAAACAACACCGTCCACTTGTTGGTACCCCGGTTGGAATCAACACGAGGACCAAGAAAGAATGGTGGTGGTGAGAAGTTTCACCATACCAAGAATTCTTAAGAGGTGGTGAAATTCTCACGACATTCTTGACATAAAAGATGGTAATAGTCCAAGGTAAAGACGAACAAATGCTGGATAGCAAGCATCTTAAGGTATAACACAAAACACGAACAAGTTTGTGTTGAACAGAAGGCAATAAAGTGGTCGATGACAACACAAATCATCAAGGGCAAGGATGGTATTTCTCATCATGAATCCGGTTGATATCCTGGAAGAGCTCATAAGGTTGATGATGATCACGACACATTTGTCGAGAGATTTCATGAAGATGTAATCAATTGGCGATGACATCAAGTCAAAGGAATGATGAAGCAAAAGGTTATTGAAACCATGGGTACGACACAAACTCGAAATCAAGTTTGTTGGTCGAGGAGAAATGGTATGACGAGGAAGATCGACGTAAGCTTAGCTCATCGTCGAAACTGGTGCTCCCGAAATAAGGACCAGGTAGCACAGTTAAAATCTGCACGACAAGGATATAGCCAAACAGGCTAGGAATGGCGTGACTGGCTACAAACTCATACTAAAAAAAGATTATCAAGTGTCGTTGAACCTTAATGCAGACTCGGTTCAGTTATCGATGTCTTTGAGTGTTTAATAACTCAGAGCCCGCGAAAAATTGGAATCAGTGGGAAGTTAGCACTTGATGAAGAACTCATAAAAAGTTATGCAGTTCCATGATAATCTCGAGATACCAGGGGGGTAATACTCGACACAAGATCAAAGTAAAGGTTGGACTGGTGTATTGATCCATAGAAGACAATTGTTTTAACTTGTCCAAGAAATGAGATCAAAGAAGAACAATCATGGTCGGAACCACGGTTGCAAAAGGCCAGATCCTAGATATAAGATGAACTTATACCAAAGGAATAATTTATTTAAGAGAAGCTTTAATGATAAGATCTACATCGTGTCCATGGGCATGAACACAAGTTCAAGGTCGACTCCCACTTCTCCAATGCATAACCTTTCATTCACTTCTCACGTTCGATGAAGTTGCAGTGTTGAAATTTTATCTGGTGAAGCACCAGAAGAGTATGACTCGTGAAAACTTTCGGGTTCACACGGTTTAGAGAAGGCATATGTTCAACCCATAGGGGCTTCTTAGAAACATATACCACAAGTTTCAAGAGTAAATAACACAAGCCCGAAAGCAGAGCATGGTTGGCCAAGCAGAGGATACAACTTAACAAAGGCATTATGTATCAGGGGAAGAACTCACAAGATGATCAAATGTGAAGGACACTGTCGGATAACAATCCAACAAAGGACTTGATGGTCCACAAAGGATCTGATACGAGTATCGGTACTCAACTAGAGGAAGAAGAATGCAAGGAGATCAGATTATAGAAACAACTGACTAACTCAATTGTCAAATGCAAAGGAATTATGATTTCCAAATCAAGGGATCAAAAGCAATGCTCTGATTAGGGATGGATAAGTTGAATAGCCTTAGGGTACAATCAACGACAATTGGATTGGTCGAGAACCAATTCCAGTTAAAAGAATGGAAGCTCAACCGGAAAGGTAATTTATAAGGATCAATGATGATTGCGTGTATTCGCAACATATTGAGTCAACAGACTCAAAATGATAATGACAAGGAATGTCAACAAGATTTCTATACTTATGGGATTAATCATAATGAAAGCAAACAAGAAATTCCATAGCAATAGGTTGCTGAGGATTTTCGGAATATCGGGTGGTATTTCGAAGACTTTTGCGTAACACATGAACAACTGGGGGATGAGCGGATACTCGATAAGTGCGAGAATTAACCGTAGGGGTATTCAAGTGACAAAGAACAGCAAGGCAGTAAGCTGAAGGGATTATCGAAACCACGACGAGTTTTTCAGGGTATCTTGTAATAACAAGACCACTGGGGATGAATGTAAGAATAACAAATGCAAGTAGTTATCCATAAGGGTTTGCGGTGGAAGGTGAATTGCAAACGTGATGAACACAAGTTCTCGGGTTAACAGCGGAGAGTATCTTCAGGGTCTTCTGGTGCAGCAGACGATCATCAGTAATAAGGGGCTCTCCGGGTGAAAATGATAACGAGATCCTAATGTTAGATTTAGTAAAAGTCATTTAACCCGAATAGAAGAGATGTCAGAGTCCCAGAGTATAGGTCGAGGAATAAAAGATCCTAATACCACCCAATGACGACGTGTGCCCATGGGCCACACAGCCATGTTAGTAAAAGTTTTTCAACGACTAGACTCGACTTCGGCCAAGGAGTTGGAAAGGGGATTCCTACAGGCAGTCAGCTCTGATACCAACTTGTGACGCCCCCGATTCAATTGTACACTAATCATGCACGCAAACGTGTACGATCAAGATCAGGGACTCACGGGAAGATATCACAACACAACTCTAAAACATAAATAAGTCATACAAGCATCATAATACAAGCCAGGGGCCTCGAGGGCTTGAATACAATTGCTCGATCATAGACGAGTCAGCGGAAGCAACAATATCTGAGTACAGACATAAGTTAAACAAGTTTGCCTTAAGAAGGCTAGCACAAACTGGGATACAGATCGAAAGAGGCGCAGGCCTCCTGCCTGGGATCCTCCTAAACTACTCCCGGTCGTCATCAGCGGGCAGCACGTAGTAGTAGGCACCTCCGGTGTAGTAGGGGTCATCGTCGACGATGGCGTCTGGCTCCTGGACTCTAGCATCTGGTTGCGACAACCAGAAAGAAAGGAAAGGGGGAAAAGGGGGGAAGAAAGCAACCGTGAGTACTCATCCAAAGTACTCGCAAGCAAGGAACTACACTACATATGCATGGGTATATGTGTAAGGAGGCCATATCAGTGGACTGAACTGCAGAATGCCAGAATAAGAGGGGGATAGCTAATCCTGTCGAAGACTACGCTTCTGGCAGCCTTCGTCTTGCAGCATGTAGGAGAGAGTAGATTGAAGTCCTCCAAGTAGCATCTCCATGTAGCATCTCCAAGAGCATCGCGTAGCATAATCCTACCCGGCGATCCTCTCCTCGTCGCCCTGTGGAAAAGCGATCACCGGGTTGTCTGTGGAACTTGGAAGGGTGTGTTTTATTAAGTATCCGGTTCTAGTTGTCATAAGGTCAAGGTACAACTCCAAGTCGTCCTGTTACCGAAGATCACGGCTATTCGAATAGATTAACTTCCCTGCAGGGGTGCACCAACTTACCCAACACGCTTGATCCCATTTGGCCGGACACACTTTCCTGGGTCATGCCCGGCCTCGGAAGATCAACACGTCGCAGCCCCACCTAGGCAAAACAGAGAGGCCAGCACGCCGGTCTAAACCTAAGCGCACAGGGGTCTGGGCCCATCGCCCATAGCACACCTGCACGTTGCGAGGGCGGCCGGAAGCAGAACTAGCCCCCTTAATACAAGAGCAGGCTTACGTTCCAATCCGGCGCGCGCCGCTCCGTCGCTGACGTCTGAAGTGCTTCGGCTGATACCACGACGTCGGGATACCCATAACTACTCCCGCGTAGATGGTTAGTGCGTATAGGCTCGTAGCCAACTCAGATCAAATACCAAGATCTCGTTAAGCATGTTAAGTATCCGCGAACGCCGAACAGGGCCAGGCCCACCTCTCTCCTAGGCGGTCTCAACCTGCCCTGTCGCTCCGCCACCAAGTAACAGTCGGGGGCCGTCGGGAACCCAGGCCCACCTCTACCGGGATGGAGCCACCTGCCCCTTCAGCCCCCAACTCCGAACAGTATCACAGGTAATGTAACAGTGTAAAGTATATAGTATATGCCCGTGATCACCTCCCGAAGTGATCACAACCCAGTAGT
This sequence comes from Triticum dicoccoides, assembly GCF_002162155.2. NCBI lineage: Eukaryota > Viridiplantae > Streptophyta > Magnoliopsida > Poales > Poaceae > Triticum > Triticum dicoccoides. Next base: position 190,628,010 of record NC_041391.1, on the reverse strand, counting down.
ATAGCATGGCAGACGGACAAGAGTGTAGGGCCACTGATGGAACACTAGCATCCTATACTAAGCATTTAGGATTGCGGGTAAGGTATCAATGACTGTAGCAGCAATGACAGGCTATGCATCAGAATAGGATTAACGGGAAGCAGTAACATGCTACACTACTCTAATGCAAGCAGTATAGAGAAGAGTAGGCGATATCTGGTGATCAAGGGGGGGGCTTGCCTGGTTGCTCTGGAAAGAGAGAGGGGTCGTCAACTCCGTAGTCGAACTGGTCAGCAGCAGCGTCGGTCTCGTAGTCTACCGGAGAGAAGAGGGGGAAGAAATAATGAATACAGAGCAAACAAAGCATCACAAAATATAACAAGGCAATACGCGGTGTTCGGTGTGCCCTAACGCGGTAGTAGGTGATACCGGTGAAGGGGGGAAAACATCCGGGAAAGTATTCCCGGTGTTTCGTGTTTTCTGACAGATGAACCGGAGGGGGAAAGTTGCGGGTTTGATATGTTAGGGGTGTGTGGTGGACGAACGGGCTACATATCCAGGTTCGTCTCGTCGTTCTGAGCAACTTTCATGTTGAAAATATTTTAATCCGAGTTACGGATTAAAAGATATGATTTTCTAAAGATTTAATTATTTTCTGATTTTATTTAATTATTTATTTAAATCCAACACTATCCAGAATAGTAAATGATGACGTCAGCATGACATCAGAGTGATGTCAGCAGTCAACATTGACCATTGACCTGGTCAACCTGACATGTGGGTCCCTCTGTCATTGACTAAGATTAACTAAAACAGATTAATTAGTTTAATTAGTGATTAGGTTAATCTAATCAGGATTAATTAACTTAATTAATTACTTAATTAATTAATTAATATTTTAATTATGTTAATTATTATTTAGTTATTTATTTAATATTTTTTAATTCCTTTTTTATTAAAACGTTTTGGGCTAGGCCCACCTGTCATTGGCACAGGGAGCCATAGCGGGTGTGGGGGGGTTCACGGGCGTCGGGCGCGACCGGCAGGGGCAACCCAACTGGGGCGCCGGCGACCACGGCAGAGCGCCGGAGAAGAGGGGGCCGGTGGCCTGGGTGGGCGCGGGTCGGCAGTGAGGGGAGCCGCAGCGAGGGGGCGCGGCACACAGGGGGACGGGGAAGGGCAGCCGCAGCTGCGGTCGGC
>NC_041391.1:190615756-190625958 GCF_002162155.2 Triticum dicoccoides | reverse complement strand
CGAGGGGATCAGGATTTTGCCCCGATCCAGATCCAGCGGGGATGGGGGGGGAGTGGTGCGATTGGCGGGTCTAGGGTTGGACCGGGGGGGAGTGGGGGTTATGGGGAGGCCGGTTGGGCCAAAGGAGATTTGGGTCGGCCTGGCAGGTCGTGGCCCAGTTGGGCTGGTGGCCTGCTGGGCCGGAGCCCCGGGGGGTTTCTCTCCTATATTTTTTTTTGTCTTTTGTTTTTCTGTTTTATCTCTTTTCTTTTATTTATTTTCTTCTACGGATTTATATTATTTTAGTTTTATAAAACATAAAAGTTGCACCTAAATTATTATTACTAGTTATACCTCGGTCACAAAAAGGTCTAACCCCCAAATAAAATAGTTTAGTATTTTATAAAATACAAAAGGCATTTATTTAGTTGTTTTAGCTACTGCTTAAATCATTTTAGAGCATTCAAACATTTTATAAAAGGGTGATTTCTTCACCATAATTACCTATGCTTTATTTGTCACCGTTTGTACCTTTTAGTTCTGACATTTGAAAATTTTACTGGTTTGACTTTATTTTAAATTTGAATTTCGAATCGGTTTTGAACTACGCGTGATTAACAACAGTAATCGAGGTGACGTGGCATCATTTGGTGAGGGTTACTATAGCTTAATTATCCGGGCGTCACATAAGGGCAAGGCGCTGCACTGTGCAGTGTGGCGCCTTTCCCTTGGGCGCTGCACACCTGGACATTTATTAGACTGCACCAACTCCCTCCCACCCATCCCCACCCACACACCCCCACCCTCCACACAAACCCGAAGCTCAGTGCCTCCCCTCTGCCCTCGTCTCTCCACCTCTCAAATCCTTCTCAGATCCGGAGTATTTGACCGTGGATTTCGAAGCCAATCCCCTCCCTTAAGGTAATCTCCTCCGATCCCCTCGTTTTCATCCATAGGAATTGTCACATTTGCTCAAATCTTGCTAGTTTGGGGGAAACCCTAGTTTTTGCTAGGATTTGGAAATTTGTGTTTCTTTGCTAATTTGGTATGGTTAGGCTTCCATAGTATGCTAGGGTTAGGGTTATGTGTGCTTGATGTTGGTGTTAGGGTTATGTTGGTCTTAGGGTTGTGTTTATTGTTAAGTGGGGGTTAGGGTTGACCAATAATTCTCGGTTTTGTAGGCATGGCTTCATCCGGTTCCATGACGAGGCCACCGTGTGCTAACCAAGAAGACATGCCGAACAAGTGGAAGGACGCATCTTTGGACAAGGTGAAGGAGAAAGATGTCAACATCCTGCCATGTTGGTGTGGAGATGTTTGCAAGGTGAAGGTGTCCATCGACCGAAAGAAAGCATGGACGGAAGGGCAGAGATATTTTGTATGCCCGAACTATGCTTATGATCGTGCACTTCCAACTAACGCCTATGACCAACCACCGGTAAGCTCGAGAAGTAAAATGTTACTCTCAAATTTGTGTCAACACTAACAACAAATTTTTATGTAGTCACCGCCTCCTCTATGCAAGTACTTCACGTGGATAGATCTTGAAGTGCCAGAAGATGTGAAAAAGAACCAATACGCAGATTGTCTTAGGAGGCAACGGCGATTCGAAGAATCGTTTCGAAGATGCTTGGAGGAAGAGCGTCGTTAGAAGGAGAGGATGGAGCGGAAGAAACGAGAGGAGGAGAGGGCACGCCAAGCGAAACTTGCTCGTGAGGAGGAGAGGGCAAGAAAGCTTGCAAAGGCTCGCGAGGCGCAAGAGGAGGACTCGGCACGTGACAAGAAGGGGAAATGGCCTCGCTCTACTCAGTAGGGACTTCGCTTCGGTGCACTCGTCGTCAACTATCTTCTAATGAATATGTCGTGAAGTTGTGAGGGCATGTGAGATGTTGGTGAACTATCTTCTAGGACAAGCTGCCATTTGTCATTTGTAATGAATGTGTCGTTAACCATGTCGTAGTAATGTTTGAATTGTCTTAAGTTATGAACTCGTCGGCATAAAATTTGTGTTTGTTCAAATTGCTGTGATGCTGCAGTCATTTTAAGTATTATGGATGTGATGCAAGCCAACTGTGGCTCTCTGGATAGCCATGGAAGTAGTGCAACGCCTAAGGGTAGGGCGCTGCACTGTACAGTGCCGCGCCTAACCGTTGGGCGCCACACAATACAGTGCAACGCCTAACTGTTGGGCGCTGCAGTGCTGCTATAAGCTAAACTGCAGAAACAGATGCCATTTTGGCCTCCTGCAGCAGCACTCACATAACTAGAACATCAATAAAAGTACTATAAACTGCACATGCTAAGCAAAGAGAACTAATAACTTGAACATCATATCATTTAAGACAATTCAACATTACTTCAAGTTCGCAAACACAAATACCACACTAGTAAGAGTTCACCAACATATAACATAACCTCACAAGTTCATCAACCTAACACAAAGCACTAATGCCTTCCGCGCGTGTTCCTGGTGCCACGCCTGCAGGCAATCTTCTTCTTCTTAGGAGCACGAGCCTCCTCTTGGTGCACTTCCTCCTCCGCCTGCGCCTGCGCCTCCGCCTCCTCCTCCGCCTCATCATCCAAGCTAGCCATCCGCGAGGTCCCTGCGACCACCTTTGGGTTGCCTCTGTTGTCATAGTCGTTGGGCGTGTACCGGCGTCTGGGCTGTCTAGGCTTGAACACATATGCGGACCGAGCTTGAGCGTCCGCCAAAATCATGTCATCATCAAGCTCATGGCCCTATCACACAACGAAACAATATGGTCAAGGCCGGTGTCGTAATCAAGTGAGAATCACATCTAAAGGCTTAGTCATACCTCTTGGGTGAGCGCACCCTCATCATCCATATAAGCATATGAGGAACTCACATCGTCCCCCTCATGGTGAGATGCGGGGTCTGATGGTGTACCAGACCTAGAGGCAGATGGTTCATCATATTCAGGATCATGACAACCGAGAAGGTTCGATAACCGCCTTAACTTCTTGGCCTGACGCTGTAACATAAACAAGTGTGTAAGATATCAAACTTCGCAACATAGACTGGCTCTCATAGTGAATGCGATATGTACCTTGAGGAATGCTCGTAGTGAACCATCATCATTGCCAGTTCCAACCGGTGTCTTCTCCAGAATAGACTGGCTCTCATCAGCTGCTTTCTTGATCTCGGTGCGCTACGAATGAGAAAGAATGAATGCGTTAGTCATTCAAATATGTGTAATACGGTCAACGGGAAAGTAAAGAAGGGAACACTTTACCACATAGTTAATCACCGGAACAACAGGGACTCCTTGCCCTTTCCTGACATCTCTGTTGTACTTCCCCTTTGCTAGATCCTCAAAGTTTACGGATTCTTCAAGAATATCCTCATTATATGCCGGCGGCAATATCTCAACTCGAGTAATTCCAATAAACCATCGTACGTAGTTATCAAAATCTTGTTGGCTGTGCTCACGAAGCGGGGCGCATGCAGTGCTACGAGCTTGCTCCACAGAAAGCTGGAAGCGGATAACATACGAAGCATGATGCTTGTCCCAGTCCTTTATCTTCCGCTGCCTTCTCCTGTCCAACCTGCGTGGTATAAAACCAAACATTAGCACAATCAAAAGGAGTCCCAATGCTTAGACAATACGCAGACATGCTCTCTTACCTATGAAGTGCTTTGTCCGTGTCCACCCAGTCCGGCGGGTGAGGCTGGAACAGACCAAACTGACGATACACGCGATGCGGCAAATGAAACTCAACCACCCAGTTGCATATCAGTGGGCACCGCATAAGCCAGAGATCCTTATCCCACAAGCACATCGGGTTGAGGCGGAACTCCTCGGTGTATCCCAAGCTCTCACCCGCACCATATGGCTGCCATTCCACCTATGAAACAGGGCAACAATGCAAATTTGATGACTATTTTTCAAGCAAGCATGAGAAAGGACTGAAATAATGACCTCCTTACCTGCTCAGGCGTAATCGTGTCCAACTCGGCAATGTACTTTTGGTACATAAGATTGACATCATTCGTCATCTCGGAAACGATATCCCACTTGTAAGCCCACGTGGGGCGCCGTAATTCGTCATGTTCATCTGCATACCAAGGATCAAACCTGACGCTCTTCGGGCGTCCAACAGGCAGACGCTCCCAGCTCCATACAGAAAGTAGAAGCAAATTACCACCAATGCCTGCACTATCTGTGATCCTGCAACACACACCGTCCAGCTACATATGAAAGAAAAACAATGTTAACTTGACAGCAATCTTGCATTGCTAATGAAGAAATGAGTTGATCACAAAACAGACCAACTACCTGTCGGTACAAGTAGGCAAGAGTCGCTCAACCCCAGCTCCATTTGTTATCGAAGACGGTCAACGCCTTCAGCCACATCCATGGAGCGTTCTTGCCAGTGGAGTCAGAAAACAAAGTCCTCGACACAACGTACCACATATACACACGAGCATGTGTCTGGATCACATCATCAGTGGCATCCGGAGGGCACGTCGCAAAGTTATTTTGAATCCACGTGAAAGCAGCTCCGGCTGCTTTCCTTTCCCTCTTCTTCTCTTCTCCCTCCTCTACATCAGCCTCAGCCTCGGTAGGAGCCATACCGATAAGAGCAATCATCTGCTCACGCCACCCATTAGAATCGATACTCATACAGAGAGGCCTCCCGACGATAGCAAGACCGGTGATCAACGAGACATCCTCGAGCGTCACGGTCATCTCCCCAATCCGAAGATGGAAACTGTGCGTCTCCAGCCTCCATCGATCAACAAGAGCGGACACCAGTGGAGCATTCAGATTCGGCGTGGACCCGCCGACCAACAGAATCCACGGGAGTAGTCCTGCCCGCTTGATGTACGGTGTGTACCGCTCGTCCTAAGGCATGGCAGGACCAGAGACCCCGTGATACCGAATCTTCAGAGGTTCAAGCTTCCGCAAAAAACAAGTAATGACAAATCTTATGGCATGTAAATTTCAACTAAAGGCAAATTTGCAAAAGATTTAGATTACTCATTATTACCTTATCCTTCTCGCGCATCATGTAGGACCGGTGTTGCACGTCGTAGACATCGTCCAGAAGCCAAACCATCCTTACAATTTCAAACAATAAACATATATGAGTTCATCTTCATCTCAAATATACACTAAACATATAATATGTGTTCAACTACAAGAATCTCAACATCTCCTTCTCACACAATGAATATTCATATGTGTTCAAATAAACTAAACATCTAATATTTTAAATAAACTCAACATCTAATATTTGAAATAAACTCAACATCTAATATATATCTAAACAAACATCTCATATATGTCTACAAAAATCAACATCTCATAGTTATCTATAAAAATAGGCATCTCATATATATCTATAAAAACTAAACAATCTAGGGTTTCACTAACAAGAATCATATATTGTGAACTAATAAATAACACTACGGTACTACCAATATGAATACACATCCTAAATCGAGCAAATCAAACAAATCAAGGGTTCCATCAAATCTTGGACAAATCTCTAAAATGGCAACAAATTTATGGAGCAAAAGAAAGAGAACGGAAGAGTTTACCTAGTAGGATGGATTGGGGATCGAATCCACGGATCAAATCTTCAGATCGGAGAGGGATGAGGGGGGGGGGGATTAGATGGGGGCGCCGCCGCTGCTCTCTGTCCAGAGAGCGAACAGATGAAGAAACTTCTTGGTCGGGCTGGGGCGACCGCGCTTAAGTCACTGTGCAGCGCCTAAGGTATAGGCGCTGCACGTCACAGTGTGGTGCCTATCCCTTAGGCGCTGCACAGGTGCGTGTGGGGCCGCAACTGGACCAGGGCTGCCACGCTGGCAGGATGTGCGACGCCTAAGGGATGGGCGCTGCACAGTAGGGTGCGGCGCCCAGCTGTCGGGCACCACACCAAAGGGTCAGCAGAGTGAAAAAATTTCGTGACCAGGTCAGTTTGTGATTTGATTTCGTCCTCAGGTCAAATATGTGATTTCTGCCCAAACAGTATTTCTGCCCAAACAGTATTTCGTTCTCAGTATTTTGCCAAACAAAGGCAGAATCTCCAAAAGGGAACATGCCTCCTAGCCAGCCCAAGAGCCACCATTGTACTACTGTTTGAATACAGCAACAGGACGGAGAGCAGTCTGCTGATGGCACCTTTATCCGGTCGTTTCTCTATTCCTTGTCCCTACCACAACAACTTGCCTCGCAGCTTAGCATGCACGCACATGGATATGGCTGATACGAATAATTGGAAAATCTAATCCACATTTCGGCAATGGATATAACAACACCACACAAGAAAAAGATACTGTAACTCAGCATCCATCACTTCGTGAAAATATTACTAGAATGTTATGGTATCCAAGCAAGATGCTGGCAAGTTGCCACCGGATTGCAGTAGCATTCAAGTGGGCAGTTGAGTTCACACAAACACTAGGTATACATGCTGCTGCCTCCTTCCCAGTTTAAAAGGACCATGCGTACGCTAGATCAACAAACTGAGCACTGTAACACGGGTTATATATCACAAAAGAAATACCATTAGAAACTTCAAGTATAATACTCCCTCCGTCCGGAAATACTTGTCCTAAAAATGGATGTATCTAGACTTATTTTAGTTATACATACATCCATTTTATCCATTTCGAGGACAAGTATTTTCGGACGGAGGGAGTATTTTCTAGTGATATAACTTCTGTGATATACAATTTGTATTACATTGGTCGAATTGCCGATCTAGGGATGCGCGTGGATTTAAACCGGAAAGGAGGGAGTAACATGCTCGGGGGCTCTGATAGCATACTTCTCCACTTCAGTTCAGGAACGTGAATTCTTTTATCAGAAGGACAAGTTTTAGGCATCCTTGTGTTGCTAACGAAGAAGCTCAAAGTTACATGGCACACGCATCAGCCCTGGCCCTGGCCACACATTTCAATCCCCAGCCAGGCAATTTGTAAGCCGGTACAAAACATTTGACTGTTTATGCCTCATGCTTTTTCAGTGAAAATGCTGCAAGAAGGCATCACGCCTGCATGTATGAGTGCATGGTGTGTATATGTATTTGTTTGGATGGAAACAGTGGATAAGATGGTATACTTTGTCTTACTTCCTAAATGATAAGGGAAGTTGGTGTACTTACCGTGCTGTTTCATTAGCAGGGAAGAAGTTCGTGTCTTAAGTTTAGTGTTTCCGTGCGCGCTATGGAAAGCTAATCTTGAAAAATATGCTGCCCAGAGACCTCATCTCCTGTTAGAAACAGAAGTACAGTCGATCAACGTACTTATGATGCCACAAGTATCATATGCTCACGACTATACTCAATAGTAAAAGCAAAGAAGAGATAGTGCTGCCTTGTCGTAAAAGCAATTGATGAGCCTTCCTTACCAGTCCGCATGGAAATCGGCCATTTTGCCAGTCAAGGTTAACAGGGACAACAAAGTGGATTTCTCTTTAAAAGCTGCATTTGCAAAAAATACAAAAAAGAAGGGTCAGCTAACCAAGATTGGAAAATTAATAATGACTTCATCATAATAAAAAATTCTCATGGGAATCTAAACAAGAGAATATGAAATATTTGATAGGCTGAATAATATTAACTCAGGTGCAAATGAAGTACAAGTGGAAACATGTGAAATCAAACCACATATGAGCTGAGGACATAATATAACATAATATTTAGTGGAATCATAGGATTTACCAGGTCCTACTAGCCCTCACTGATGCTCATCAAAGAAGGAGAGTATGCACATAAGTCATGCTTTGGGGCACAAGAATGTATGTCTTGCTACATAACAGAAGTATAGGCAAATGTGTCATCCAAACTTACTCTGTCAAAAAACAATATTGTCATTCCTATTGCTTATACAGATATTGATCTCTATCCAGCAATCAACATGCTCAAAATCTAGTTTAGTGGCATGTATTATGCAACTTACACATTCATTTTCCAAAAATTAACCATGAGAATCATGACATCTTGAAACAAGCAACATTTGATAAGATTACTGTATTTGTGTGGTAACTTCCTAATCCGTACAATGACAAGAGCAACTCAATAGAGACTGGACACCCTCACCTCCAAATCACAAACTCATGAAAGGAACCTCTGATGCCACCGAACTCTGACCAGGTGGCTTTCTCGGAATGGTACCACTTCTTATCTTCCTTCTAATGGAATCAACTTCATGCCACAGGTTCTGGTTAGCGTAGATGTTCGACAGAAGCACACCAGCACCTCCTTTATAGGAGCAAACAGAATCAATCTTCTTGAGAACTAGTTCCCCAATCTCCAGTTCATTATTGACACTGCATGCACTCAGCAATGCTCCAAGAATTGCCAAGTTTGGCTCAAAAGGCATGCTGTCAATAAGCTCATAAGCACGTGAAAGAAGCCCTCCCCTGCTGAAAAGATCCACCATGCAACCATAGTGCTTAATATCTGGGGTGACCTTGTACTCACTCGCCATGGAATTGAAGATTGATATCCCCTCATCCACCAGTCCAGTATGGCTACAAGCAGACAGAACCACAATGAAGGTGGTTGAATCCGGCAGTACTCGCACATCTCGCATGCTTAAGAACAAAGCAACCGCTTCATTGCCATGTCCATGAGAAGCCAACACTGAAATCATCGTTGTCCATGAAAGTAGGTCCTTCTCATGCATGAAATCAAACAGAGCACGAGCTGACTCTATGCTACCACACTTTCCATACATATCCATCAGTGCATTCGTCACAATCAAATCGCCTCGCAACCCCACCTTCTCCACATAGCCGTGCAGCCCCTTAGCATACTCCAGGGAGCCAAGACCAGCACCGGCAGAAGCAACCGACACCAGCGTTGCCACGTTAGGCCTTGCAACCTCCTCACTACCTCTCATTTCCTTAAAGACCTCAGCAGCTCGAAGGTGCATTCCAGAGGCCACATAACCAGAGACCATGCCGGTCCATGCAACCAGATCCCTCGCCTGCATTTCATCGAACACCCTGCCAGCGGGAACAGCCAGGTCACACCCAAAGTACATGTTCATCAGCGCCGTCTGCGTGAAGACGTGGGAGCTGTAACCGAGACGGACGCTTTTCCCGTGCAGGGACTGTCCCAGTGGAGTGTCACTGCCGGAACAGGTATGGATCAAGAAGGGGAGGGTGTAGTTGTCCGTGGGAACGCCTCGAAGGCGCATTTGTTCGAACAGGCGGAGGGCGAGGCTTGGAGGCGACGCGCGTATGAGCGAGTTGAAGGAGAACGGCGAGAGGGAGGAGGCTGGGAGGTGGGAAAGGAGGAGGAGGGAGAATGTGAGGGAGAGGCGCGAGGAGGCGAGGATGAGGCGGGAGGCGACGAAGGGGTTGCCGGCGAGGCCGGAAACGAGGCAGTGGGAGAGGACTGGAAGGAGGGCGCAGAGGGAGGCGGGAGGAAGGAGGAGCGGGAGAAGGCGTCGGTGGCGTCGGAAGAGGGCGTTCGCCGCCGCCCATGCCGGAAGGGGAGGAGAAGACGATGGCGGGGCCATGTAAACAGTCCGGAAGGCATATCCTTTGTTACGTATTCTTGAGGAGAAAGCGTAAATGTACACAGTGGGGAAAAAATAGTACCCTCTTGCTGTCCCACCTTCCAGCCTCCTACCGCTCGCCCTTCTCCTTCAACGGTTCAATTCACCCAGGTTTCAACCTGGCAATCTGACACATGGGTGGCCGCGCTCATGGGCACCATGTTAGGAAACGTTGCATGCAAAATAAAAAAATTCTACGCACACACAAGATTTATTCATGGAGATGCATAGCAACGAGGGAGAAAGTGTGTCTACGTACCCCTGTAGACCGCAAGCGGAAGCGTTTAGTAACGCGGTTAATGTAGTCGAACTTCTTCACAATCCAACTGATCGAGTACGGAATGTATGGCACCTCCGCGTTCAGTGCACGTTCAGCTCGGCGACGTCCACGTCTTCTTGATCCAGCAAGACGGCGAGGTAGTGGATGAGTTACGGCAGCACGACGGCGTGGTGACGGTGCTGCTATCTTCACAGGGCTTCGTCTAAACACTATGAAAATATGACCGAGGGAGTAAACGGTGGAGGGGGATGCCGCACACGGCTAAACAATTGTCGTGGTTATGTGTGACGCCTCCTCACACATATACATAGATGGGGGGAAGGGGAAAGGCCAAGGGGCACCCCAAGTAGGACCGAATCCTACTTGGGGTCTTTCCCAAGCCGCACCCTCCCCCCCTTCCTT
>NC_041391.1:190597939-190615468 GCF_002162155.2 Triticum dicoccoides | reverse complement strand
GGAAAGGCAGGAGGGGCCACCCATCTTCTTCCCTTCCCCTAGGGGCGGCCTACCAAGGAGAGGGGCGTGCCAGCCCCCTAATGGGCTGGTCTGTCCCCTCCTTTGGCCCATTAGGCCCATACACTTACTGGGGGGGGTGTCCGGAACCCTTTCCGGTGACCCGATGACTATCCCGTGCACTTCGAAACTCTTCCGGTGTCTGAATACCATCGTCCTATATATCAATCTTCACCTCTCAACCATTTTGAGACTCCTTGTCATGTCCGTGATCTCATCCGGGACTCCGAACAACATTCCATCACCAAATCATATAACTCATATAATAATATATCGTCAATGAACGTTAAGCATGTGGACCCTATGGGTTCGAGAACTATGTAGACATGCTCGAGAAAACTCTTCGGTCAATAACCAATAGCGGAACCTGGATGTCCATATTGGATCCTACATATTCTACGAAGATCTTTATCGGTCGAACCTTATGACAACATACGTAATTCCCCTTGTCTGTCGGTATGTTACTTGCCCGAGATTCGATCGTCGGTATCTTCATACCTAGTTCAATATCGTTACCGGCAAGTCTCTTTACTCGTTCCATAATACATCATCTTGCAACTAACTCCCTAGTCACTTTGCTTGCAAGGCTTCTTATGACGTGTATTACCAAGAGGGCCCAGAGATACCTCTTCGATACTCGGAGTGACAAATCTTAATCTTGATCTATGCCAACTCAACAAACACCTTATGAGATACCTATAGAGCATCTTTATGATCACCCAGTTATGTTGTGATGTTTGATAGCACACATGGTCCGGTATTCTGCAATAGCAATAAACTCAACGATCATATGTAAAGCTAAGGGTCTTTTCCATCACATCATTCTCCTAATGATGTGATCCCGTTATCAAATGATAGCACATGTCTATGGTTAGGAAACCTTAACCATCTTTGATCAGTGATCTAGTCTAGTAGAGGCTTACTACGGACATGGTATTTGTTTATGTATTCACACATATATTTAAGTTTCCGATTAATACAATTCTAGCATAAATAATAAACCTTTATCATGAATAAGGAAATATAAAATAACAACTTTATTATTACCTCTACGGCATATTTCCTTCAGTCTCCCACTTGCACTAGAGTCAATAATCTAGTTCACATCGCCATATGATTAACACCCATAGTTCACATCGCCATCGCTACAAAAAAAATACACTTCCATGATGATACGTGTTTGGTCACAGTAGGTCGCGTTTTTTGTCATGCATGTACATCCATGACAAATTTATGACAGAATCAAGATAGTCATACCTGTGCTGTCGTAGAAGTGTTCCATGACATTACCAAAATTATCATCATGGAAGTGTCCACTTCCATGACGATAAATCGCGCGTCACAGAAGTGCTTTCGTCAAGGGTGACTGACACGTGGCATCCACCGTAACAGAACGCCGTTAAGCTATCGGGTCGGGTTTTGGATCCCATAACCCGTTAACAGCCCCGACCAATGGGAATTTTCCACGTGTAAAATTCTTATTGGCCAGACGAAACACGTGTCAGCTTGTCAGTGGGTCAGATAGGCGCCTATGATATGTCGACACGTGCCACGACCCACCACTGGCCCATTTAGCTTACAAAGCCGGCCCGTTTGACTTGGTCAAAAGTTAACGGGCTGGCCCATGAAAAGCCTGTTAACGGTCTCTTTGCAAATAGCCCATTTTATGGCCCGTTAGGCACTAAAGGAAATCGGCCCAACAACGTCAAGTGGGCCGTCGAATATAACACCAGCCCATTTCACTTTTGGCCCATGTATGGCCCACAACGTCTTTCGGCCCATATGAGGCCTTCGTATCTTTCGGCCCTTTACAGGCCCACGGTGACTCTAGCCCATAATGAACAGTAATTTTCTTTGTACCCGTTAACGGCCCGTGATTTACATGGGCCGTTTCCAGCCCGTGTTAGCTTTCGGCCTATTGACGACCCATACGTTCTTGGGCTCCTTTTCGGCCCTCGATTACTTCCGACCCGTTACTGACCTGTTCCCCTAATAGGCCAAATTCGGCCATTGGCAAGAGTCGGCCCGTTACTGGCATGTTCCCCAAATGGGCCAAATTCGGCCCATGGCAAGAGTCAGCCCGTTACTGGCATGTTACCCTAATGGGCCAAATTCGGCCCGTGGCAAGAGTCGTCCCGTTTCTGGCCAGCCCGTCCTATATTCTGGCCCATTAACGACCCGTTATGCCTGTGACAGAATTAAGCTTTTGCAGTCCTACGACCTGTTAACGGCCCGTTACCGTGCTGGGCCGATACCAATTATGCCCGATTACGGCCCATGTAGACCCATTTATCCGACGGCCCTAGGCCCATTTATCGACGGCCCGAGGCCCACCGATTACAGGCCCATTTATCGACGGCCCGTAGGAGACCCATGGATCCTACGGCCCGTATATGGCCCATGGGTAGTTGCGGCCACTAGCAAACCAGGGAAAAAGAAGACTAGGAAATAAATAAGGCCCAAACTAACGCTAGGCTATTAAGGCGATTGCACAGATTACATCCACTCGGCATCAAAGATCGCCACCAGTGCAAATATAGGGAACACCCTACACTATACAAACATGGCTTGCTGTTTTCTTCAGCCGGTGGCTACACGTTAAGAATAAATTTTGTATAGCACCAAAACAAATTACAACTATATAACAAAAGGAAGGTTGGCATAAAACTTAACAGTCTAGCAGATAAATGCACCACCAGAAGTTCAGAAGCTCGGTTCATTTGACCTGACTGTTACATTTTCATGTTGTATTGTCCGATGGAACACCATAACCCTCACCTTCATTTCCCCTAGGCTCCTGAACAACATAGCAAATGTCGGATAGTCTGGTTTCAAAACCATGCATATCTTGACGACATTGAGCAATGTTTCTCCTTGTTTCACAAAGGGCCTCTGTTAGGGAATGGACTTGTGTCTGGAGCGCAGATACAACATTGCTTTGAGCTTGCATATCTTGATCATGAGGCAGTTTGGACGATATTGCCTTAACAACCAACCCAGTATTACGTAGGAACATGCTTTTGGCACTATTAGTGGACAGGTACTGACCCACTGCAGCAAGAGCTGACATTGGGTTTGCCTCGCCACCTTCAGAAGGTGGCGGTTCCACCATTTTTTCCATAGCTCGCTGAAAAGTTGAGGTTTTACATTAGTAGTACAAGAACAGAAGATATTAAGGAGGCAGCAAAACCAAACAAAATAGCTTTGGTCTATATACAGAACTTATTCTGGTGAACACATGTAAAATATTAGTTGTATTTTATTGCAAAGTACATAATAAAACCAGGTTCCAAACATATGACCATGTACCATCGCTAATGTATTGTCTATTTCTTCACATTGTATTGAGGGCTAAGGATAAAGGGACGAAGTTTATAATACGGTGAGCATAGTATGACACCATTCATATCACAAAACAACTGAGAACAGACAAACATGCAATTGTAACGTTGTGTGGGCAAGTCCAGCACGGAACTAGATTACGGGTCAAGATCAAAGGAACATCACTCCTCCCTTTTAAACCTTGTAAGTTGCAATGATACGCTAAGACAATTGTGTATAAAATTGAAAAGAGTAATAGACATTGGCTGCAAACCATGCAATTCAAGGCACAAGTCAGAGTAATAGTAGTTAAAAGGCATGAGGATTAAGGACTTACAACAATGGCTTTGACTGGTGTAGTCATGCCCTTCTTCTTGCTGATGTGACAGTCCTTGAAGATTTCCACAGCATTTGGTTCAGGTACTTTTTGGTCCTTGCGGGCTTTCCTCTGCATTTCGAACAAGTCAATATAGATCTGATAATATGGTACAGCAAAAAGAGTGAAATAATAGCTAATTACAAGAGCCTCGCAGTGTGCAATATAGCTACGAGATCCTGTCGTCTGTTGGAATTTCACTTTCGTACGGTTGGCCTTGTTCTTTGAATAGTTCACCTACAAGAAGATAGATTTGTGTGGCACATGCGTCAATAGGACTTCAACATGTGATCTGATCACATATATATAATGTACCTGATACTTCAGATCAGACCAGTGTTTAACAAGGCCCCTCCAATCTTCATCCCATATATTTTCCACTGGAGATGTTTGGGAAAGCTCACTGTTAGCCTTGCCTTCAAAGTGAGTTTTCCTCAAGTTATACCGATACTGTCGCAGAGCAGACTTGAAAACATGGGTGCAAGCTTGTCTGGTTGCATCATCTTGGCTATCCAACTTGAACCTCATATGTTGAAAATTATGGGAGTCTCATTATCAGCAACCTAGAAAGTATGGGACAGAGCAAGACGATATTACTAGTTTCCATACATAACCATACTTACAGATAAATGGTCGAGGAAGGTGTTGAACTGGGTTTCGTCTTTGTCATTCCTGTACTGAATCCATGTTGGGAGGATACATACATGACACCTAACGGCAACCGCTGCCTCTGATACTAACTTGGCTGACTATGTAGCATCACGTGGCCTTTTTAAACCTACCTCGAAACGGATCTCCATTCTTCCTCCTCTAGATTTAGTTAACCTATCGAGCATTATCCCTAATGTTTGTTTCCTCTTGCACCTAGGTGCTAGTCCAACAAAAACATAGGAAGTGTTAGTGTACATCGAACTGTGAGACTACATATAAACAAGCATGCAACTGTAACTTGACTCCAGCAACTACCTTCTTGCTGTTGAAGCTCACAAGGTTCATCTAATATTGCCAACTCGTCTTGTGTCAAGAGTGCTTGGGAAGTAGTGTCAGGTGGCAAGGGAGCTTGGGAACGTGCTGCTAGCTCAGCTGACGCACGAGTATGTTGTGCAGCTGGTAGTACCGTGGTAGGTGTTGCAAGAACTAGGGCTGTCTCTGCTTGTTTGGTGGCAGCTATTTGTTTCTGTTTGGATTTTTTTGCAGTTCGTGTAGCATGGGATGCCGTGTTTGTAGAATTTTCCGCTGGACTTTCACCTTCTATTGCACCATCAGTACCAGCAGAATCTGCAAGATTCATCCGCTTCTCATTCCCTGCCATTCTCTATTTCTTCCTCTTTCTCTGTGCCATGTTAAGTCAAGCCGACAAGAAAAACGAATAAAATTTAGTTCTTTAGAACAAATTGATGCATGATGCAGACGAATAAAACTTTGATGTTAGACAACCACATGATAGGAGGATGTAATATGTATGAAAAACAGGACGGAAGAGATAACCAGAACTATGATGTGTGAACTAAGAAGAAGACATTTCACCAAATTAGAAGCAATGCAATGGAAGGTAGACACCATATGAAAGATGCTACAAATATCGCTCTGCCAAGTTTAACAGTGTCTCAGCATAAATGACGCTTAAACAAATGTGAAGCAGTACAAGAAATAAATCATATGCAAGATGCAAACAACATCACACTACCATGTTAGAGGTCTCTCGTCATTAGTGCCATTGCATATTCACAACATTGCATATTCACAGCTTATGATGTGTAAACTAAGGAGAAGGAATTTCAACAAATTAGAAGCAATGAAAGCCAGACACCATATGAAAGATGTAAATAATATCACTCTACCAAGTTAAAACTGTCTCATCATAAGTGCCATTTCAACAAATTAGTAGTACAAGCTAGAAAAGAATGTGAGATGTAACCTATATCACACTCCGAAGTCAAACGTGTCTTATGATAAGTGATTGTTGCAGGTTACACAACAGTAGTAATTTGATGTAAGAACATGGTGTGATAGACAGATATTGTATGTTCTAGAAACAGGAACACGTGTCTCATTCAAGTATAATGTGTAAAGTAAGCAGATGGAATTCAACAAAATTAGAAGCAATACAAGCTAGACATCACACATAACATGCAACCACATATAACAGTGCCAAGTTAGAGGGAGCACCAGTGATGCTGCACTAGGGGAGACGTGCTCATCATAAACACAACTTTGTTGAGTGTCTATGCATGTGTTGTCTTGAAAATCATCTTGGGGGTGTGGAGGAGTAGAAACTGTAGAAGCCCTCCGTTTGGAAGGAGCATCTTTATCCGCTGCCTTGCTAACTTCCTTCCGTTTTATTGATTTTGAATTGTCAAGTAAAACCAACAAGAAAAAGCAATAAAATTCTCTCTTCAGAACTCATTCATGCATGATACTGACAATCACTACTTTGATGTAAGGCAAACACATGATACCAGGATGGAATATGTACGAAAAACAGGATGGCATGGCATGTTCACAACTGTTTGTGTAAACTAAGCAGAAACCATTCCAGCAAATAAGAAGCAATGCAAGCTAGACACCACATGAAAGATGCAACCAATATGACTGCCAAGTTAAAAGCGTCCCATCATAAATGGAATTTCAACAAATTAGAAGCAGCGCATGCTATAAATCATATGAAAGATGCAACTAATATCGCACTGCATATACTAAAGGTGTCTCGTCATATTGATTGATGCGGGATACAAAAAAACAATAGTTTTATGTAAGGACATGCTTAATAGATAGATGTACTATGTACTAAATACAGGAAGGCATGTCACATTAACAGGTATAATGTCACATTTACAGGAGTATAAGCTAAGCAGACTAGCACATGCAGTTTAACCAGATTGGAAGAATTACAATCTAGACACCATATGCAACATGCAACCACATATCACACTGCCAAGTTAGAGCAAGCACCTGCAATGCTAGTGTAGGGGAAATGTTGTAATCAACTACAGATCTACGTTCACTATCTTCATCTGGCATTTCTGTTTCTTGAGAATCATGTCGGGAGGCTGACGCTGCATTCTTTAAATGAGGAGTAGTCACCTTGCCTGCCTTTCTCGTCATAAGTGATTGATGAGGGATACACAAGAACATTAGTTTGATGTAAGAACATGGTTAATACACAGATGTACTAGTATGTACCAAAAACAGAAAGGCATGTCATATTCAAAGGTATAATGTGTAAGCTAAGCAGATGCAGTTTAACCAAATCGGAAGCAATACAAGCTAGACATCCGGCTGGAGTGGTGAACATGATCATCTAGGACCTAAGAGCCTGGTGGGAGGCGGGCTGCTTCACCACCATCGCGGCTTTTAAGTTGGCTTCCAGGTGATGCATGTCTTTGCTGGGCTTGTCACTGGCTCGGCCACTGCCTTGACTAGCTATTTGTCTTCTGGTGCTCACAGGATGGTGGTTCATGTAAAAATATCTTTCCTTATCTTAATAAAGACCAACTTCCGCCTTTCAAATACAAGCTAGACACCAACATGCAACCACATATGACACCGCGAAGTTAAAGCAAGTACCTGGGATGGTGGTTCATTTTGAGCGAGGTCATCAACTACAGAGCTACATTTACCGTCTCCATCTGCTGACACTGCACCCTTTATAGCATTGTAACGTGTCTTGCCTACCCGTATACCAAGCTGGAGCGACTTCTCTCTTTTCTTTGCTGCTTCTCTTTCGGCAGGAGAGTCTAAAATACCCTTGCATAAAAACACAATAGTGAGAGTATGGGTGAAGTGTGTGCAGAACTAGTGCACTGTAAAAGTAGCAGATAGCAGGTGGCTTAAAAATAAATGGCAGGAGACATATGATAGCTCTACAACATTGCATGGCAAACAAAATTAGATTCTACTCCGTATGATTTTGTAATATATGAGCACAGGAAATGCGGGTACTCCTCGAGCACACCACCACATGTGGTCATATCTAAGATAACAGTCAACTGAAAATAAATAGGTCAGTCGTTTTTTTTAATGAACCGCCTGATCTATAAGGAACGGGCAGATGGCCTTCGTCTACCTTCCGCCAATCGCTGTTGACGATCTTTCACGAACCACCAGCGACCACCAGCCCAGACCCGTGCCTCCGCCGCCCCGCCCTCCCATTGACCTCACACCACCGCCGTGCTTGGCAGCGCCGCCAAGCCATCCCTTTAATCCCGGCCGACCTCCAAATCGGGCGCCAGTAGCTCTAGGCCGCAGACGCCCCTAAGATAAACACCAAGGCGCTGCTTCCCCGGTGTAATAGTCGTACTAGCGCCTGTTACGCCGGGGAATGCTTCCGTTAATTGGGAATCAACTGGCCAGAAATTGAAATTCAGGGGGGGCGACAGACCTCTAGCTAAGGTGAAATAGTATATGAGGAGAAACCTTGTGCATCACGAGTTACTAGGAACATCTGGTATCAAGAAGAAGCGGTCAACTAGTGTCTTCTGTGGGATGAATACTGTGCAAGCAGAGACGTAAGATTTCCACAAATAAGGGAAGAGGAGTACCTTCTTCGGTTGTCGGTGTAGTCACCTCCACATGTCGTGCCGATCTTCTTGTTTTTACCGGGGAAACCGATGTTCTGGAGGGTGCAGGCTTGGATGAACCCATGGCCAAATTGTTGACTGTGTTGCTGTGGCTGAATGTCGGTGGAGGGGAAGCAGATCTGAGGCGGCAAAGGACGGCGTAGCAGGAACAACTCTGGTGCGGTGGAGGGTGGCGAAGTTGGAGTGACAGCGGTGAGGCGTAGGACGGCGTGGTTGAACTGGCTCGGGTACGGACGACTCGGCCTCGGCTTCAACTACTAGCCGTGGAGGGCGTTGCGGTTGAGGTTGCGGTGGACGACGACGTCGGGGTATCGACTCCGGCGTGATGGAGGAGGGCGGCGGTTGGTGGGTGGGATAGGGTGGCAGACGGAGGATGCCAGGGTTTCGCGGCTGGTGGAGAGGTAGTTTTGGCGCCCACGGAGTACGAATGGGGAATCGGGCGGGTGGGGGGAACCATGTTTCGGTCTGGGACGCGCTTGTTTTTGGCTTTTTTGAACAGAAGATGGGACGCGCTTGTTTGAAATTTGGGGAAAGTACAAACTTTTCCCCCTCTTAAATTCCGGACCTACTGCGAGTTGGGGGTAGGATGGTAATCCCAGGTGTCCCAAATAGTGGGCGGGAGCGATTTCGGCCGTGCGCATGTGTGCTTAGGCGGCCATTGTGTATGAATGTTTTTCGGAGGCGGTTGCGTGGCGTCTAGATGAAGCTACAAACCTACCCCGGTTTAGACCTTTGGACGTCGGGCCGGTAGGTTTCACAGGTCGGAGTTATTAGAAAAGTAATTTCCTTGTACTACCAAACATTGGTCTCACGCGGTTTCGGGCGAGTAGAGGCTCTTTTGGCGCTTCGTTCGAAATTTTGAAACACAAGCATTCACGTTTAGAGTACTCTTGAACTATGAGGATTGACCTAAATAGACAACGTTATATTTGACCTTGTATGTTTGAAAACCTCATTAAATTATCCGCTTCCTTTTGAATTTTGACACTTGAAAATCCTATAACTACGATTATTTTGGAATGGAGGAGCTAAATTTGAATCTATTTTGTACACGACTACATATGCTATTATGTACAAAATCAGAGCAAAGATTGGTACCCCCATAGTTTAGGTATGGTTTACAAATGCCATGATATCAAATTCAAATAATTGAATGGACTTCATGTTGAATTCGATTTTTTTAAACCACCTTAGGTTGAATTCAAATGTATACTAGTTCATAGGTAGCTATTTATAAATGTCCATTGTGTAACTTTCGTATGTATAATGTGATTTACACACACAACATGAACTATACTCACGTTTATATTCGATTGCTAAAGCGATGCATTGTCTGGAGTTCAAAATACTAACTATGTCGATCAATTGTGTCGAATAATAACATAGACATGCTCAAATTCGATAGAATCTAGATGTCTGATGGATCAATGACCGCTCCTTACACGAATTGCAAATATCATGATCCCATCCTAATATTTGGATACAATTTATATCTTTAATCAATGTGTAGAGAAGTCTTTTACGTGTAGTTTCACTCTCCATCGGCGGTCTCTCACACATGCTCACACACTCTCTCCCGAGGTGTCTTTCTCGCACACATTCTCTAGATATAACCCTCCCTCCCTCTCGTAACCATTTACAACTGTTTTCACTAACCTTTATCACAAGCACTCTTCCTCTCGCAAACATACACACGCACAATCCTCATCGACCCTTTCTATATACATGGACCTGCCTACGTGTCTCATGTACGCACATTATCTTTACGCTTGTCTCTCACGCATTATCTCACACCTCTCTTCCTAATCGACGAGTATGATTCTAGCAGAGCATTCTGTAGGATGCCCCTTAAAGTTAGGTTGGATGAATAGTAATATCAGAGATAAAGGGGTTACCTTAGTCCGAGAACCTAGGGTTACAAATCCTAGCCGGCTTTGTCAGTGGACACAGAGTCCTTCACAATTCTGCTATCTTTGTCTTGTACGACTAGTCATCCATGGGTCTTCCTAAATGTGTCATGGGCCGACCAATGTGGCGCAGGACGGAACCGAACAAAGGGCCTCACCTCGACCCACCGGACCTCACGCGGTGACACACCCTCTGCCCCCACATCTCATTATCTTCTCACACCCACACAGACCAACACAAACACCACACACATAGAAAAATTCTCCTGGTGCCTCTATTCCCTCCCCCCTTGCATATACACACTCAAGGGAATAGAATCTCTTGTCGTGACGTCATATTCGTCTCTCTCTCTAGACCACCCTTATTTCTCGTGCTATCTCTCCCACCCCCACCCCCCGTCGGCCCCTCTATCCATGCCTCTCTCGAATACGTAATACACACACATACCTCTCTAGGCCCCGCCAAATGCATCAACTACACATTCACACATGTTACATCACGTACCCCATTGATCTAAAAAGCCCTCTCTTCACGTTTATTTCGCATACAACATTCCTTTTGAATAAAGTGTGGCCAAAAAATTATTTTAGAGTTTCTACATATATACAACATTACAAAGTTATATGGAGGAGTACGAACGCTAATTTGCATTGCATTGTGCCCACAATGATATTTATTCCGCACAGTGAATTTGTATATTTTTATACTATATACAAAGTTAGTCATAATAAAGAGAAACGAAGAGCATCTCTCTCTCCATTGCATACCCCCCTGTACGCCCCTTTCACATATGCACACAAAACTATCTCCATGTCCTCTAAAATTAAGCCCCCAGAAAATTCACGCGTGTTTCATCTTTCTCTCGCGATATATGCAATGACGATCATTGTATTTGAAGTGAAAGCACGATACATACATTGGACTTCATAATCCACTCATTACGGTCACCGTTTACGTTTAGTGGTTATTATACAGTCACGGGCTCACCGTGCAACTTTGTATTTGCTCATGACATGACTAGTTGACCAGTTGACCGCTCCACGTGGCACCTCATCTAGTGTTGCATCACATTATCTCATTAACATCGTGCCCACCTATCGACTTGTATCTACTCTACATCTACACTATTATAAAATACATAAAATACACTCTTATAAAAAACAGAGTTGGTGATGATGGTGTGCCTGCCATCCTGCAATATAGGTTGTCCAGTTTATATCTGACGGATAGGAAAGAAACTATGACAGTTTTGCAAAAAGGTACCCACACACCTCTCCACATTTGCAAATAAGGCCTTCCCTCCTTCATCCTTTTCTCTCACAAGATAAACAAGTCAAACAAATGCATCTTGATGTTACGTGCAACGCACGGGCATCTTGCTAGTAAGAATGAAAACAAACGACAAAAAATATTTTAACGGTGGTGCGAAGTCATGACCGCGGGCACAGCGGACAAGGTGGCCTTGTATTGGTATGCTGAGCCGTCTGTTTTAACACACAGGAGCTGGTGTGGTGATTATACACACACGCACGCATGCACACGAACTCCATCCACGAAACACTCACACAAACACATGCACCCACGTACGCACACAACACTCACACGTACACACGTAGCCATGCACGCACGCAACACTCACACGCACACACGCACGCATGCATGCACACACCAGTACACCACACGACCAACACACACTCTCACGCTCAAGTGCTCAACCTACATGTGCATGCGCACACATCAGGCCCTGACAGACACATACACAACCAGGTGATTCCCGCGCATGGGTTGGAGCCTTGTCGCGCCTGCGTAAATTTGTGTTTATCTGACCTTTTCCCTATGCGAACTGACAGGTGGGACCCACAAGGAACATGGTCAATTTAACTAGTCAACATGGCGCCACGCAGACTATTTGGCCGGTCAACAGAGTGCAATCCGATGCTGAACTGTGAGCAAGTGACCGGATAATCACCGCAAAACGTATATAGTGACCATAATCAGCTTATTCTGAAGTTCGGTGACCGTACTACGCTTTTCTCTCTGTAGGCCCTCCAAAACTACAGCTCTACACGTTCTCGCATGTTACATCTAACAACTATGCAATACATCACTACTACTACACTCTAACACAATAAATCAAATGTGTTTTTAGTTTTACTAGATATCATATTGTTACTTATAATTATTCAATTTGCATACATTAAAATTACCTTTGAAATGTATGGCCAGTATCATCTACCGCGCGGGAAAAATCCCGCCCTTTCCTGTTTAATCAGGTTTGTATCGATGGATCATGCGAAACAGCAAAACTATAGTACTATACAGTACAAGTGACAGTTCACTGGCCGTCGTGTCGTCTACTCCTCCGTCGTAAGAGTGGAGCGCTCGCTTTCATAAATCTTCTAGTCCCTTTCGCCGACATGTGGGACATCAAGCTACCGGGTCCACGTGCCATACCGAAATACGGTGCAGAGCAGCCGGGGTGAAGCACCCCAGTCATGGCGCCGGCGTAGTAGTGAGCAATGAGGCATCAAATCACAAAGCTGCACCTTTCCCGCAGTTAAGTTGGAGGGACGAAGTAATAATGCTAAAAAAAGAAGTTGGAGGGACGAAGCAACCATCATTTCACTCGTTGCTGAGTCTGCTTCTCCCTCATCTTCTTCAACTTAACCACGTGTTGCTTCTGCCGTTGTTCTGCCTCATGTGGGACGCGGATCAGCTTGGTCGCTTCTCCCTCATCTTCTTCAACTTAACCACGTGTTGCTTCTGCCGTTGTTCTGCCTCATGTGGGACGCGGATCAGCTTGGTCGCTTCTCCCTCATCTTCTTCAACTTAACCACGTGTTGCTTCTGCCGTTGTTCTGCTTCATGTGGGACGCGGATTAGCTTGGTAAAGCACTGACACGTGGGACCACATGTTAGCAAACCGCCAGGACAACGTCCTCCAAAAATAAGAAACCTCCCCCGCCATCCGCGCGGCAAAATCACCTCCTTTTTACTAATCTTTGATTCTATAATTTTTTAGATCAATATAATTGAGATTTGTATAGATAGCACACAGGAGTAAAACCAAGTGGTACGGTTAAGGGCATCCACAATGTGTAGCCAAATGTGAAAATAGCTTTTGGCATCGTGGGAACCATTGTGGACGGCATTGCCAAAGCCAAAAAGATGGAACCGAAGCTCCCTGATTGATTGATTGAAGGAATAGAAAAATGCAACGTCTCTCCTCTTTCTCCCATGCTTGGACGCATGTAGGAGTAGTACAATATAGAGCACAGAGTCTACTCCCCTGTCCCTTCTTGTAACACCCCAGATGTAAAACTTCCATATTTGGCAATATATCTATGTTGGTCTCCATCCAATTCCATTCGAGGTCCCATGTTTTTGTCTCATTTTGCTTTGTTATGTTGTTCTACTCATTTCGTTGCCATGCTTACCTTGTCTTATTGCGTTTGGGCTTCTTGTCATATTCCTTTTTGCCATCATATGTTTGCATCATGTGCATATCAATGTTCTGTTGTGCTGATGTCAACTTGCATTTCCATGATATGCATGCATGATATGTTGTTGCATGTTCTATGTGTGATCCATGCATCACCACCTCCATGCATCACCATCTCTCCTTCTCTTTCTTTTTGCAAGTGCCATCTTACCCTCCTTCATTAATGTTCAACTTTGCCTCAATATTCTGTCACCATGTCATTTACCTCCCTGTAAAATTTCAGCCTTTTTATAAGTTGTTTTGGTTAGCTTTTAAAATGGCTCAAGTTTGAAATCAATTCAAACTTGAATTATTTTACTTCCTCTAAAAATGCCCAAATCAATTTTATCAAATACTACACAATTTTAGGACCTTGAGAATATGGTCACTTTTCTCAAAATCCTCCCAAATTCCCCTGTGCTTTTCCTTTTGTTTTCTGCCTGAAGGAAAAAGGGAAAAGCATCAGCAGAGTAGCCAGCAGCAGCAACCCCTGGGCCTCGGCCTCCCAGGCCGGCCCAGCTCGCACCCCGCATCAGCTGGCCCAGCACGCCAGCCGGCCCGCTCGGTCTTTTCCTCCCTGCCTTTTCTCACCTACGCGCGCGTGCACCCCCGCTAGACCCTCGCCACGTGGCTAGTCTGGCCCCGCTCGTCAGCGCCTACCCTGCTCCACGCACCCACCTTTTCCCTCTCCTCTCGCCGTCGCCATGGGGACCGCGAGCACGAGCGCGTGTGAGCTCGCGCCGCTCACCCTAGCCTTTTTAAGCCCCAATTCCTTGTCCCCTGCTTCGCCTAGGGTTTCCCTCGTCCGCCGCCGCCGTTTCCTGGTAGGTTTAGCCACCAAATCGATCGCGCCATTGCCATCCCGAACGCATCGGGGAGCGCGTCCTCATCGCCGGCGTGCTCTCTGTCGATCTCTACCCGTCTAGCGTGTCCCTCTTCTTCCCCGTTGTCCCCTACGTCCTCGTCATCGACTACGTGGAGCCGGAGCCCCTGCAACGACCTCTTCTTCCTCATCTTTGAACCCGTCCGCCGAACGTGTTCGTCCATCACCATCACCGTCTTCGTCCACCTCCCGCCAAACCAAGCGCACCACCATGCTTGTGGTGAGCACACACAGCTTCCTGCCCCCTTTCCCCCCTCGTTTGCATGCTCTAACCGCGGCCGTCGCGGGCGCCCGATCTCGCCGCCGTCGGACCTCGTCTCCGGTGAGTGCTCCGACCTCCTTAGCGTCTCTGCGCATGTCCATCAGAGTCTCCGTATCACGTAGGGTAGACCCGTGCTCGCTGCTGCTTGTTTAACCCCGCGGCTCATCGTGGTCGAGTTCGTCGCCGCCCTCTCTGGACCTCGTCGCCGGCAGCGTATCCGTCGCCGTTGGGCATCGTGCGTTCCAAGCGTGAGCGCGGGATCCTCTTGTGATCCCGTAGCACCCATCCGCCACTCCGTTAGGTCGCCGGAGGTGCTCCGCTGATCCCTCCGCTGCCTCTGGCCGCGCCCTTGCCTTCCTTTGCTTCCTCTGTTTTTGGTAGACACCGTAGCAGTTTGGTAAGAGGAGAAGAACCCCTCCTCTGTCAGCCGTCGTCGTCTAGCCCAGTCGCTCGAGCCACTCGGTTGCAACCCAGCGACCCGGGTTCGATCCCCCGCGAGCGCAAGTAAATCCCCCCTTTTTCTTTTATGCACCGTCTGTGTGTATGACAGAAGGACCCCACCTGTCATCCTCCCATACCCCTGGTTTTCCTTATATCGTTGCTAGTTGCAGGTGAAGATGAAGTTTGTTCCTTGTTGGAACATGGATATTTTGGGATATCACAATATCTCTTATTTAATTAATGCATCTATATACTTGGTAAAGGGTGAAAGGCTCAGCCTTATGCATGGTGTCTTGTTCCACTCTTGCCACCCTAGTTTCCGTCATACCAGTGTTATGTTCCTTGATTTTGCGTTCCTTACGCGGTTGGGTGATTTATGGGACCCCCTTGACAGTTTGCTTTGAATAAAACTCCTCCAGCAAGGCCCAACCTTGGTTTTACAATTTGACTACCTACCACCTATCACTTTTCCCTTGGGTTTTCGTGAGCCCGAGGGTCATCTTTATTTTAGCCCCCCCGGGCCAGTGCTCCTCCGAGCGTTGGTCCGAACCGAGCCGCCTGCGGGGCCACCTAGGGGAAACTCGAAGTCTGGTTTTACTCGTAGCCTGTCTCATCCAGTGTGCCCTGAGAACGAGATATGTGCAGCTCCTATCGGGACTTGTCGGCACAGTCGGGTGGTCTTGCTGGTCTAGTTTTACCATTGTCGAAATGTCTTGCGAACCGGGATTCCGAGACTGATCGGGTCTTCCCGGGAGAAGGTTTATCCTTCGTTGACCGTGAGAGCTTATGATGGGCTAAGTTGGGACACCCCTGCAGGGTATTATCTTTCGAAAGCCGTGCCCGCAGTTATGAGGCAGATGGGAATTTGTTAATGTCCGGTTGTAGAGAGCTTGACCCTTGACTTAATTAAAATGCATCAACCACGTGTGTAGCCGTGATGGTCTCTTCTCGGCGGAGTCCGGGAAGTGAACACGGTTTGAGTTATGCATGACCGTAAGTAGTTTCAGGATCACTTCTTGATCGCTTCTAGCTTCTCGACCGATGCGTTGCTTCTCTTCTCGCTCTCACTTGCGTAAGTTAGCCACCATATATGCTTAGTGCTTGCTGCAGCTCCACCACATTACCCCTTTCCTACCTACAAGCTTAAATAGTCTTAATCTCGAGGGTGTGAGATTGCTGAGTCCCCGTGGCTCACAGATTCTACCAAAACAGATGCAGGTACTGAGGATACCAGCGCAAGTGGCGCAACCGAGCTTAAGTGGGAGTTTGATGAGGACCTTGGTCGTTACTATGTTTCGTTTCCAGATGATCAGTAGTGAAGCCCAGTTGGGGCGATCGGGGATCTAGCATTTGGGGTTGTCTTCTTTTCATTTGGATTTGACCGTAGCCGGTCTATGAGTGTATTTTGAATGATGTATTGCCATGACCGGTTTTTCGGGTAATAAATTTTCCAGAAAAGACTGTCGTGCTCATCAGCCCCAGGATTACTGTTAGCTGATGAGGCTCCAACTTGATACAGAAATTCCAAGCAAAAATACAAAATATGTAGTACAAGACCATTCTGGCCTGTGAGTACAACAAATGGTTTCTAGTGGTTGATGGCGGAAGCGGGTTGTGAAACATCAGTGTCTATGGGACTCCATTTCCCACGGGAACAGCTGACCAGGTTAACTCCTATCTTCGCGAGGCTGCTATCTCCATTGAGTGGGTTCCGGGGCTGGCATCGCGTCGCTCCTCTCCGAGCAAGAAAATCTGGCCAAGACAATAGCCAGGGACAAGCCAATGAGTACTTTGAATGTACTCGCAAACATTGTGAACACAGGTATAATATAACAATGATGTGCTGAAAATATTTTATGCTCATGACGTCAGTCACAAAAGATAAATGAAACTCTGATGCGTGCAAGCAAGTTATTTATAAAAATGCAATAACATGGTAGCATAAAAATTTATGAAACAAATAACAGGCAATGCCACAGTCGGGCGTCTTAGCGACACCACGTAAAGGGCTTTAAAATAAATGCCACAGTCGGGCGTCTGAGCGACACCACATAAAGGGCTTTAAAAGAAATGCCACAGTCGGGCGTCTGAGCGACACCACATAAAGGGCTTTAAAAGAAATGCCACAGTCGGGCGTCTGAGCGACACCACATAAGGGGCTTTAAAAGAAATGCCACAGTCGGGCGTCTGAGCGACACCACATAAAGGGCTTTAAAAATAA
>NC_041391.1:190551767-190597415 GCF_002162155.2 Triticum dicoccoides | reverse complement strand
AGTCGGGCGTCTGAGCGACACCACATAAGGGGCTTTAAAAGAAATGCCACAGTCGGGCGTCTGAGCGACACCACATAAGGGGCTTTAAAAGAAATGCCACAGTCGGGCGTCTGAGCGACACCACATAAAGGGCTTTAAAAATAAACATTCATAGTGAATATCCCGGAGGTAGAACCATCCCTGAGATAGTCGATAATAACAATAATATCACGGGTTAGTCAATAATAATAATAATCATAGTTCTCACAAGTCACAAGTAGTAATTCCATTTCTGGTTAACCGTTTCACCTCCGCAGACCGACACTAGGACCGACACCTGACCACCCCAGACTGAAATCCTTAACGATGGACACGGCTATTTGAATAGGTTTATTCTCTGCAGAGGATGTACTCTTTACCCACGAGTAACGGATTTCTTTAGTCCATCGGGACTAATTCCGTCTACGGTCTTTTTGTTGAAAACACACCTAACTTGCACACACCAGCTTAACTCACACGTGTCTGGAATCACCCACGACACCTGTTAAGCAACTCTAAGTGGGGAGGCTACAACCTTGCGTAGCATGGGATCAAACTTATATCGCGCGCTCTAAGGGGTGGCCTCCCCTCTCGGTCCCAACCGGAAACACCTATGCCCCCAGACCAGGTGGCTTGCCTACCAGCTACAACCGGTACCTTCCACCATGGCCTCTCTGTACGGTGTGTGCTAGAAAGAGGTTGACAACTTACTGAACCGTACTCTACTTGCTGTAGAGACGAGTGGTAATACGAAACAAGTATGGGGGTTACTGGAACAAGACTCAATCTAGGTCGACTCAGGAGGTTCAAGTATTCCCTGCATGATTAGTATAACGAATATATTTCATCCAACAGAGTCACCTCTCATATCACCTTACCATGCCATACCAGACATAACCGTCCCGACGGAGACCGGCGACAAACTCATGCCTAACCAAGGCAGAGGTTTTCCCGGGTTCCTGCCGGTATGCATGCAAGGCACATGAGGGTGATTATCATCACAAGTGAGTTCATTTCCAATAGCATGGAAATCAATAACATGCACCCATGCATATGATCATATCACATGAAATAACAAGTCCTTCAAAATGGGGTGGTGTTATAAATGTATCCACGATCACACCAAAACATTATGCCGGGATTCAGAATGCTTGCCTTCAATGTTGTGGAGGGGTGGGGTGCTCTCCAAAACTTTTTGAAAGTTTCTTCTCTCTCCCCAAAATCCTATTTGAAAATATATTTGAATTAACACACATTTCAAAAACAGTACAAAAAAGTTGTTTGAAAATTTTTCAAATAAATCTTAAAATAAACTAGACCAAATTTGAGGAAGGTAGGAAAAAGAATCAACTCATTTGGAGTTATATTTAAAAAGTTATAGCCAGTCAAAGTTGTGGTCAAAATCTGTTATTTAAAATAAAACAGAAAAGAAAACGATTCAGATAGAAATACGCTTTCGGTGTAGAGGAGGCGTACTTGAGGCTTTACGCCTCCACTTAACCACGTGGACAGACACGAGGTCGCTGACAGTGGGTCCAGAGGGCTCACTAGTCAGGTTTGACTAGTCCGCCCTCCTCCTTCTCCCTTTGTCCCGAGCGGAGGCGGAACTCCGGCGACCAACACCGGCGAGCGGCGGCTCCTCGCGGCCTCTGGAGGGCGGGGATGGATCCGTGGATCGAGGGCGATCCTACTGGTAGTCGCTGGGTCGGCGGGGATGGCGTGAGCTGTCGGCGACGAGCTCCTCGGCGGAGGAAAGCTTCGGGGAAAAGTGGTTTCGGGGCGGCGGTGGTTCTCGATCGAAATGGAGTAGTGGGAATGGTTTACGGGAGGATGAGGGGGCTCTTGGTGGAGAGAACGGAGAGTGGGAGGCCCTGGTGGTGCCGAATTGGCCGGGGCAGTGGCGGCGGCTGCAGCTGTCGGAGATGAGGAAGGAGGCCTCCCCGGGTCGATTGGCTGCCAAAGGGGGTCCTCGGGAGGTGGCTTGGGACTGCCTGCGTCCGGGGATGAGCTCTGGGCTCCTTATATAGGCGAGTCGAGGCGGTTCAGCGGCGGCCGCGGATGAGCTCGTCGGCGACCGTCTTTCTGTAGCTGCAGGAGAACGTGGCGGCGACGAGAGCTAGGGGACGAAGCTGTGGATGAGCACGCACTGCTCACAGGGGCAGGTGGCGAGCCGGGGTGGCTTGGGCGGCACTAAACGGCGCAGGGCTGTCGGGCGGCGGCGGCGGCTAGCTCTTGGCTTGCCGGGCGTGGCGAGGAGCGGCTTGGCGCGTAGTGGTGAGAAGGGGAGTACGTGGCGAGGTTCTGCAGAGCGGGCCAAAGCCGTGGGGGCCAGCGTGTCGGCTCGGCGCACGTGCGTGCCAAACGCACGCTCTGCTCGCGCTCCGGGCGTGCACGGAACATGCTCGACGCAATGCTAGAGCATGCTACAGAGCTTGGTTGAGACTGGCAATTAACAAATCTAGGTTAGGAGAAACGGGGAGTCTAGTGGACATGCTTGTTTGATCAAAGGTGCAAGTTCACAGTGCAATGCCAAAACTCATGTCAAAACTGATCATGCCCATAAGGTGTTTGAAAAAATGCTAAGGGCACTTAGGCAGGTCTTGGGGTGGCCAAAAACTCCAGATGGTGGTCTCTTTAGGTGCAAGGGGGAGTGGTGTGGTTAGTTTGCCAAAAGAAGAAACTTGTTAGTGCAAGTTTAGCAGAATTTCAATTCTGGACAGGGAATAAATGACATTATTTCATGAACCAAAAATGATCCAAAGGGTGCACGCTCCTGGACTTAAGGGTTTAACATGGAGGACTACAAGTAGGAGAAAGAATCAAGGGTTAAGGAGCAAGCAAAAATATGGTTGCTGTACAAACCATCCAGTTGGTCCAGAATGAAGATGAGGTTGATTCACTCAAATTTTTCAAAGAATATAAATAGGTTTTTGCACAAAGTGGAATAATAGGCTCCTACTGACCTCCCCTAATTTTGGTAGAAGTTTCAAAGAAATATTTAAATAGGTTATAGTGTAAAATTGCTCTCTGGACCAGAGAAGAAAATTGAATGAAGAGCTCAAAATATGCAATGTATTAAATATATTATTGCACAAAAGTGATTTAGAGACATCACATGATATCTCCAAACTTTGGTTGGATTTTTAGAATAATATATCAAATGGTTGCAGTTCAAAAATGGCCATATAACCTTGAAAAACCGTTTTCAAAAAAATAAAGATCAAGCAACTTAATTATTTAATTAGTTACACTGATAGAAGGAAAGTTTTTCTTGAGAGGTTAAACAAGTCCAATAACATATTTGAAAAGTTTTCTCTTTGGGAAAAACTCATCATAACAGGGAAAGAAATGATTTAAAAAATCAAAATGGAGCTCAGAAATCCAAAGTTTTAATTCCTGGAAAAAAAATTAATTTATTAAAACAAGGCCAAATTTTTGGGGTGTCACATGTATGACTTATTTATGCATTGTGTGAAGTGGCGATTGTAAGCCAACTCTCTTTATCCCATTCTTGTTCATTACATGGGATTGTGTGAAGATGACCCTTCTTGTGACAAAACCACCATGCGGTTATGCCTCTAAGTCGTGCTTCGACACGTGGGAGATATAGCCGCATCATGGGCGTTACAAGTTGGTAATCAGAGCCATCCCCGACTTAGGAGTCCCCTGCTTGATTATTTGCTGGCGTTGTTGAGTCTAGAAAAAAAATGTTTTGAGTCTTAGGATTATATATATCGGAGAGTAGAATTCTTTTTACTCCTCAGTCCCTTCGTCGCTCTGGTGAGGTCTCTTGACGTAGAAGTTTTGACTCTCCTCTCCTCAGATTTCACTAAAAAAAATTTAGGATCATGCGGGTATCTTGGAATCGTTCCGATGGTTTTGTGACGAGAACATTGTTCTTGGTGCCTCCTGACATTTAGGGGTTGTGGCAGTGTCCCGGGGAGTTGAGCTCCGAGGTGTTGTCGTCACAATTTTATCGTTGCAGTTCTGGAATACCTGAGTTTTGCCGACATCGAAAATCTCTTTTATGTAGTTGTTGGTGAGATAACCTCGACGTCACCCAGTACTGGGGAGTTCGGGAGTATTGCCATGACTCATATAACGGATGCTTTTTCGAAGGTTGAGGTACACGATTTCTGAAGGTTTCTTGGTTATGTGTTGACGGATGGATACGGCTGGATGTAGGGATTGTTAGTTTGGGTGAGATATATTGCTTCCCCTGTATCCCCAACACCTGATTGCATGACCAGAAAGTTTCGGGAGTTTATAGGTGGGATTCAAGTAGCTCTAGCATTTCTTCCCGCAGATATTTGGTTTGTGATTGGGTAATCCTTACCACTTATTTGTTCCATTCGTACCTTGCTTTTTATTTTCATTCATCAACCCCTTATCAAGTGGCTTCTCACCTTAATGGTCGTGATGTTTACTTTGGAATTCATTCGTTCATCCTTGTTCGAATGTTTATTGTGAATACTATACGTTGCAATTTCTATCCGTTGATTCAACTTGTCTATCTGTCTATCAAGATGCTAACGGATGTCACCCTCTTCAGGATGGCTCCGCCAACGCGTCAGAATCCGGAACACAATGATGGGAGTCAGGCAAACCCTCCACCTCCACCTCCGCCTCCGGAGGCATGGCAAACTTTGATGGCAACCACAAACGCCAACGCTCAGTTGTTGATTCAGCTGATGCAAGAGCGCAACCAAGGCCAAGGCAACCAAGGGAATCAAGGTCATGTTAGGGAACGTAGTAATTTCAAAAAAATTCCTATGCACACGCAAGATCATGGTGATGGCATAGCAACGAGAGGGGAGAGTGTCGTCCACGTACCCTCGTAGACCATAAGCGGAAGCGTTATGACAACGCGGTTGATGTAGTCGTACGTCTTCACAATCCGACCGATCCAAGCACCGAACGTACGGCACCTCCGAGTTCAGCACACGTTCAGCTCGATGACGATCCCCGGGCTCCGATCCAGCAAAGCTTCGGGGATGAGTTCCGTCAGCACGACGGTGTGGTGACGATGATGATGTTCTACCGGCACAGGGCTTCGTCTAAACTCCGCGACGATATGACCGAGGTGGAATATGGTGGAGGGGGGCACCGCACACGGCTAAGGAATGATCCGTAGATCAACTTGAGTGTTCTAGGGTGCCCCCCGCCCCCATATATAAAGGAGCCAGGGGGGAGGAGGCGGCCGGCCAAGGAGGGCGCGCCAAGGGGGGAGTCCTACTCCCACCGGGAGTAGGGCTCCCTTCTTTCCTAGTTGGAGTAGGAGAAGGGGGGAAGGAGGAGGAAGAGGGGAAGGAAAGGGGGGGCGCCGCCCCCCTATCCTTGTCCTATTAGGACTAGCGAGGGGAGGGGGCGCGGCCCACCTCTTGCCTCCTCTCCTCCTCTCCCTTATGGCCCATGTAGGCCCAATAACCCCCGGGAGGGTTCCGGTAACCCCCCGGTACTCCGGTAAAATGCCGATTTCACCCGGAACACTTCTGATGTCCAAACATAGGCTTCCATTATATCAATCTTTATGTCTCGACCATTTCGAGACTCCTCGTCATGTCCGTGATCACATCCGGGACTCCGAACAAACTTCGGCACATCAAAACTTATAAACTCATAATAAAACTGTCATCGTAACGTTAAGCGTGCGGACCCTACGGGTTCGAGAACTATGTAGACATGACCTAGAACTATTCTCGGTCAATAACCAATAGCGGAACCTGGATGCCCATATTGGTTCCTACATATTCTACGAAGATCTTTATCGGTCAAACCGCATAACAACATACGTTGTTCCCTTTATCATCGGTATGTTACTTGCCCGAGATTTGATCGTCGGTATCCAATACCTAGTTCAATCTCGTTACCGGCAAGTCTCTTTACTCGTTACGTAATGCATCATCCCGTAACCAACTCATTGGTCACATTGCTTGCAAGGCTTATAGTGATGTGCATTACCGAGAGGGCCCAGAGATACCTCTCCGACAATCGGAGTGACAAAACCTAATCTCGAAGTACGCCAACTCAACATGTACCTTCGGAGACACCTGTAGTACTCCTTTATAATCACCCAATTACGTTGTAACATTTGGTAGTACCCAAAGTGTTCCTCTGGTAAACGGGAGTTGCATAATCTCATAGTTACAGGAACATGTATACGCCATGAAGAAAGCAATAGCAATATACTAAACGATCAAGTGCTAGGCTAACGGAATGGGTCATGTCAATCACATCATTCTCCTAATGATGTGATCCCATTAATCAAATGACAACACATGTCTATGGTTAGGAAACATAACCATCTTTGATTAATGAGCTAGTCAAGTAGAGGCATACTAGTGACTATATGTTTGTCTATGTATTCACACATGTATCATGTTTCCGGTTAATACAATTCTAGCATGAATAATAAACATTTATCATGATATGAGGAAATAAATAATAACTTTATTATTGCCTCTAGGGCATATTTCCTTCAGTCTCCCACTTGCACTAGAGTCAATAATCTAGATTACATAGTAATGATCCTAACACCCATGGAGTCTTGGTGCTGATCATGTTTTGCTTGTGAGAGAGGCTTAGTCAATGGGTCTACAACATTCAGATCCGTATGTATCTTGCAAATTTCTATGTCTCCCACTTGGACTTGGTCCCGGATGGAATTGAAGCATCTCTTGATGTGCTTGGTCCTCTTGTGAAATCTGGATTCCTTTGCCAAGGCAATTGCACCAGTATTGTCATAGAAGATCTTCATTGGTCCCGATGCACTAGGTATGACACCTAGGTCGGAAATGAACTCCTTCATCCAGACTCCTTCATTTGCTGCTTCCGAAGCAGCTATGTACTCCGCTTCACATGTAGATCCCGCCACGACGCTTTGTTTAGAACTGCACCAACTTACAGCTCCACCGTTTAATAAAAATACATATCTGGTTTGCGATTTAGAATCGTCCGGATCAGTGTCAAAGCTTGCATCAACGTAACCATTTACGACTAGCTCTTTGTCACCTCCATATACGAGAAACATATCCTTAGTCCTTTTCAGGTATTTCAGGATGTTCTTGACCGCTGTCTAGTGATCCACTCCTGGATTACTTTGGTACCTTCCTGCCAAGCTTATTGCTAAGCATACGTCAGGTCCGGTACACAGCATTGCATACATGATAGAGCCTATGGCTGACGCATAGGGAACATCTTTCATTTTCTCTCTATCTTCTGCTGTGGTCGGACATTGAGTTTGACTCAACTTCACACCTTGAAGCACGGGCAAGAACCCTTTCTGTGCCTGATCCATTTTGAACTTTTTCAAAATTTTATCAAGGTATGTGCTTTGTGAAAGTCCTATTAAGCGTCTTGATCTATCTCTATAAATCTTGATGCCCAATATGTAAGCAGCTTCACCGAGGTCTTTTATTGAAAAACTTTTATTCAAGTATCCCTTTATGCTATCCAGAAATTCTATATCATTTCCAATTAATAATATGTCATCTACATATAATATCAAAAATGCTACAGAGCTCCCACTCACTTTCTTGTAAATACAGGCTTCTCCAAAAGTCTGTATAAAACCATATGCTTTGATCACACTATCAAAGCATTTATTCCAACTCTGAGATGCTTGCACCAGTCCATAAATGGATCGCTGGAGCTTGCACACTTTGTTAGCACTTTTTGGATCGACAAAACCTTCTGGCTGCATCATATACAACTCTTCTTCCAGAAATCCATTCAAGAATGCAGTTTTGACATCCATTTGCCAGATTTCATAATCATGAAATGCAGCAATAGCTAACATGATTTGGACAGACTTAAGCATCGCTACGGGTGAGAAAGTCTCATCGTAGTCAACCCCTTGAACTTGTCGAAAACCTTTCGCAACAAGTCAAGCTTTATAGACAGTTACATTACCATCAACATCAGTCTTCTTCTTAAAGATCCATTTATTCTCAATGGCTTGCCGATCATCAGGCAAGTCAACCAAAGTCCATACTTTGTTCTCATACATGGATCCCATCTCAGATTTCATGGCCTCTAGCCATTTTGCGGAATCTGGGCTCATCATCGCTTCCTCATAGTTCGTAGGTTCATCATGGTCAAGTAACATGACTTCCAGAATAGGATTACCGTACCACTTTGGTGCGGATCTTACTCTGGTAGACCTACGAGGTTCAGTAGAAACTTGATCTGAAGTTTCATGATCAATATCATTAGCTTCCTCACTAATTGGTGTAGTTGTCACAGGAACCGGTTCTTGTGATGAACTACTTTCCAACTAGGGAGCAGATACAGTTATCTCTTTAAGTTCTACTTTCATCCCACTCACTTCTTTCGAGAGAAACTCCTTCTCTAGAAAGGATCCAATTTTAGCAACGAAAATCTTGCCCTCAGATCTGTGATAGAAGGTGTACCCAATGGTCTCTTTTGGGTATCCTATGAAGACACATTTCTCCGATTTAGGTTCGAGCTTATCTGGTTGAAGTTTGTTCACATAAGCATTGCAGCCCCAAACTTTAAGAAACGACAACTTTGGTTTCTTGCCAAACCACAGTTCATAAGGCGTTGTCTTAACGGATTTTGATGGTGCCCTATTCAATGTGAATGCGGCCGTCTCTAAAGCATAACCCCAGAACGATAGCGGTAAATCAGTAAGAGACATCATAGATCGCACCATATCTAGTAAAGTACGATTACGACATTCGGACACACCATTTCGTTGTGGTGTTCCAGGTGGCGTGAGTTGCGAAACTATTCCGCATTGTTTCAAATGTAAACCAAACTCATAACTCAAATATTCTCCTCCACGATCAGATCGTAGAAACTTTATTTTCTTGTTACGATGATTTTCCACTTCACTCTGAAATTCTTTGAACTTTTCAAATGTTTCAGACTTGTGTTTCATTGAGTAGATATACCCATATCTGCTCAAATCATCTGTGAAGGTGAGAAAATAACGATACCCGCCGCGAGCCTCAACATTCATTGGACCACAAACATCAGTATGTATGATTTCCAACAAATCAGCTGCTCGCTCCATAGTTCCGGAGAACGGCGTTTTAGTCATCTTGCCCATGAGACACGGTTCGCAAGTACCAAGTGATTCATAATCAAGTGATTCCAAAAGCCCATCAGTATGGAGTTTCTTCACACGCTTTACACCGATATGACCTAAACGGCAGTGCCACAAATAAGTTGCACTATCATTATCAACTCTGCATCTTTTGGTTTCAACACTATGAATATGTGTATCACTACTATTGAGATTTAATAAAAAATAGACCACTCTTCAAGGGTGCATGACCATAAAAGATATTACTCATATAAATAGAACAACCATTATTCTCTGATTTAAATGAATAACCGTCTCGCATCAAACAAGATCCAGATATAATGTTCATGCTCAACGCTGGCACCAAATAACAATTATTTAGGTCTAAAACTAATCCCGATGATAGATGTAGAGGTAGCGTGCCGACCGCGATCACATCTACTTTGGAACCATTTCCCACGCGCATCGTCACCTCGTCCTTAGCCAATCTTCGCTTAATCCGTAGTCCCTGTTTTGAGTTGCAAATATTAGCAACAGAACCAGTATCAAATACCCAGGTACTACTGCGAGCATTAGTAAGGTACACATCAATAACATGTATATCACATATACCTTTGTTCACTTTGCCATCCTTCTTATCCGCCAAATACTTGGGGCAGTTCCGCTTCCAGTGTCCAGTCTGCTTGCAGTAGAAGCACTCAGTTTCAGGCTTTGGTCCAGACTTGGGTTTCTTCTCTTGAGCAGCAACTTGTTTGCTGTTCTTCTTGAAGTTCCCCTTCTTCTTCCCTTTGCCCTTTTTCTTGAAACTGGTGGTCTTGTTAACCATCAACACTTGATGCTCCTTCTTGATTTCTACCTCCGCGGCTTTTAGCATTGCGAAGAGCTCGGGAATAGTCTTGTCCATCCCTTGCATATTATAGTTCATCACGAAGCTCTTGTAGCTTGGTGGTAGTGATTGGAGAATTCTTTCAATGACACTATCATCAGGAAGATTAACTCCTAGTTGAATCAAGTGATTATTATACCCAGACATTTTGAGTATGTGTTCACTGACAGAACTATTCTCCTCCATCTTGCAGCTATAGAACTTATTGGAGATTTCATATCTCTCAATCCGGGCATTTGCTTGAAATATTAACTTCAACTCCTGGAACATCTCATATGCTCCATGACGTTCAAAATGTCGTTCAAGACCCGGTTCTAAGCCGTAAAGCATGGCACACTGAACTATCGAGTAGTCATCAGCTTTGCTCTGCCAGACGTTCTTAATGTCGTCAGTTGCATCAGCAGCAGGCCTGGCACCCAGCGGTGCTTCCAGGACGTAATTCTTCTGTGCAGCAATGAGGATAATCCTCAGGTTATGGACCCAGTCCGTGTAATTGCTAACATCATCTTTCAACTTTGCTTTCTCAAGGAACACATTAAAATTCAACGGAACAACAGCACGAGCCATCTATCTACAACAAACATAGACAAGCAAAATACTATCAGGTACTAAGTTCATGATAAATTTAAGTTCAACTAATCATATTACTTAAGAACTCCCACTTAGACAGACATCTCTCTAGTCATCTAAGTGATTACGTGATCCAAATCAACTAAACCATGTCCGATCATCACGTGAGATGGAGTAGTTTCAATGGTGAACATCACTATGTTGTTCATATCTACTATATGATTCATGTTCGACCTTTCGGTCTCCGTGTTCCGAGGCCATATCTGTATATGCTAGGCTCGTCAAGTATGACATGAGTATTCCGCGTGTGCAACTGTTTTGCACCCGTTGTATTTGAACGTAGAGCCTATCACACCCGATCATCACGTGGTGTCTCAGCACGAAGAACTTTCGCAACGGTGCATACTCAGGGAGAACACTTCTTGATTATTAGTGAGAGATCATCTTAAAATGCTACCGTCAATCAAAGCAAGATAAGATGCATAAAGGATAAACATCACATGCAATCAATATAAGTGATATGATATGGCCATCATCATCTTGTGCTTGTGATCTCCATCTTCGAAGCACCGTCGTGATCACCATCGTCACCGGCGCGACACCTTGATCTCCATCGTAGCATCGTTGTCGTTACGCCATCTATTGCTTCTACGACTATCGCTACCGCTTAGTGATAAAGTAAAGCAATTATAGGGCGTTTGCATTTCATACAATAAAGCGACAACCATATGGCTCCTGCCAGTTGCCGATAACTTCGGTTACAAAACATGATCATCTCATACAATAATATATAGCATCACGTCTTGACCATATCACATCACAACATGCCCTGCAAAAACAAGTTAGACGTCCTCTACTTTGTTGTTGCATATTTTACGTGGCTGCTATGGGCTTAGCAAGAACCGTTCTTACCTACGCATCAAAACCACAACGATAGTTCGTCAAGTTAGTGCTGTTTTAACCTTCGCAAGGACCGGGCGTAGCCACACTCGATTCAGCTAAAGTGAGAGAGACAGACACCCGCCAGCCACCTTTAAGCACGAGTGCTCGTAACGGTGAAACCAGTCTCGCGTAAGCGTACGCGTAATGTCGGTCCGGGCCGCTTCATCTCACAATACCGCCGAACCAAAGTATGACATGCTGGTAAGTAGTATGACTTGTATCGCCCACAACTCACTTGTGTTCTACTCGTGCATATAACATCAACGCATATAACCTGGCTCTGATACCACTGTTAGGGAACGTAGTAATTTCAAAAAATTTCCTACGCACATGCAAGATCATGGTGATGGCATAGCAACGAGAGGGGAGAGTGTCGTCCACGTACCCTCGTAGACCGTAAGCGGAAGCGTTATGACAATGCGGTTGATGTAGTCGTATGTCTTCACGATCCGACCGATCCAAGCACTGAACGTACGGCACCTCCGAGTTCAGCACACGTTCAGCTTGATGACGATCCCCGGGCTCCGATCCAGCAAAGCTTCGGGGAAGAGTTCCGTCAGCACGACGGCATGGTGACGATGATGATGTTCTACCGGCGCAGGGCTTTGCCTAAACTCCGCGACGATATGACCGAGGTGGAATATGGTGGAGGGGCGCACCGCACACGGCTAAGGAACGATCCGTAGATCAACTTGTGTGTTCTAGGGTGCCCCCCGCCCCTGTATATAAAGGAGCCAGGGGGGAGGAGGCGGCCGGCCAAGGAGGGCGCGCCAAGGGGGGAGTCCTACTCCCACCGGGAGTAGGACTCCCTTCTTTCCTAGTTGGAGTAGGAGAAGGGGGGAAGGAGGAGGAAGAGGGGAAGGAAAGGGGGGGCGCCGCCCCCCTCTCCTTGTCCTATTCGGACTAGGGAGGGGAGGAGGCGCAGCCCACCTCTTGCCTCCTCTCCTCTTCTCCCTTATGGCCCATATAGGCCCAATAACCCCCGGGAGGGTTCCGGTAACCCCCCGGTATCCGGTAAAATGCCGGTTTCACCCGGAACACTTCCGATGTCCAAACATAGGCTTTCATTATATCAATCTTTATGTCTCGACCATTTCGAGACTCCTCGTAATGTCCGTGATCACATCCGGGACTCCGAACAAACTTCGGTACATCAAAACTTATAAACTCATAATAAAACTGTCATCGTAACGTTAAGCGTGCGGACCCTATGGATTCGAGAACTATGTAGACATGACCTAGAACTATTCTCGGTCAATAACCAATAGCGGAACCTGGATGCCCATATTGGTTCCTACATATTCTATGAAGATCTTTATCGGCCAAACCGCATAACAACATACGTTGTTCCCTTTGTCATCGGTATGTTACTTGCCCGAGATTCGATCGTCGGTATCCAATACCTAGTTCAATCTCGTTACCGGCAAGTCTATTTACTCATTACGTAATGCATCATCCCGTAACCAACTCATTGGTCACATTGCTTGCAAGGCTTATAGTGATGTGCATTACCGAGAGGGCCCAGACATACCTCTCAGACAATCGGAGTGACAAACCTAATCTCGAAATACGCCAACTCAACATGTACATTCGGAGACACCTGTAGTACTCCTTTATAATCACCCAATTACGTTGTGACGTTTGGTAGTACCCAAAGTGTTCCTCCGATAAATGGGAGTTGCATAATCTCATAGTTACAGGAACATGTATAAGTCATGAAGAAAGCAATAGCAATATACTAAACGATCAAGTGCTAGGCTAACGGAATGGGTCATGTCAATCACATCATTCTCCTAATGATGTGATCCCATTAATCAAATGACAACACATGTCTATGGTTAGGAAACATAACCATCTTTGATTAATGAGCTAGTCAAGTAGAGGCATACTAGTGACTATATGTTTGTCTATGTATTCACACATGTATCATGTTTCAGGTTAATACAATTATAGCATGAATAATAAACATTTATCATGATATGAGGAAATAAATAATAACTTTATTATTGCCTCTACGGCATATTTCCTTCAGGTCAAGGGCAGTTCAGTCATCAGCCTCAGTTTCCTACCCTCATACATTTCATTGCAAATCAGCCGAAGTCTTTCAGCTACTGTGCCGAGGCCACAGACGCCGACGATTGGCTCGTGGATATCAACAAGCATTTTGAATGCAACAATGTCAGGCCTGAGGACTACGTCAAGTTCGCTTCTTTTTAGCTCAAGGACCAAGCAGCTGATTGGTTCCAGCAATACAAGGATTCCAGAGGAGGTCGAGTGATTACTTGGACTGATTTCTGTCGGGACTTTAAAGCTCACCACATTCCTACCAGTGTTGTTGAGAGCAAGCATGAGGAGTTTCGCAATCTCAAGCAAGGCAACATGTCAGTGTACGAATACAACAAGCAGTTTCAGAAACTTGCTCGCTTCGCTAAACAAGATGTTCCTGATGAAAAGAGTATGAACTATCAATTCAGAGGTGGCCTTAGAGAGGATCTGTAGTTAGCTCTCGTTCTTGTTGAGCCTACTCAGTTTGATCAATTCTACAATATGGCCCTCAAGCAAGAAGGTGCTCAGCTCAAGTGTGAGGCTTCTAAGAAGAGAGTCAGGGATGCAGTCCAGTCTTCTTCTTCCACTCAAGTGGCAGCTAAGCAGCAGAAGTTCTACCTTCCTCCTCCTCCGTTTCGTCAGCCTTACCAGCACAAGAACTCAGGTGGTCGTGGATCTTCCCACCCATCCAACCCAGGCTATCAGAACAAGTCAAATTCTCAAGCTCCAAGGTCAAATGCTCCTTATCACCGTCCGCTCTCAGAGGTGACTTGCAACAAGTGCCAGCAGAAAGGTCACTACATGAACAAATGCTTCAACCAAAGACGCCTTCCTCCTCCTCCTCCTGTGAGATCTTCAAGTAATGCAGTGGTCAAGCATAATCCCAAGTCTGCAAAGGTGAACATGATGAATGCAGCTCAGGCAGAGGATTCTTCAGACGTGATAATGGGTAATCTTCCAGTTAATGATATTCCTGCAAAAGTCTTATTTGATACCGGTGCATCGCATTCTTTCATGTCATATCCTTTTGCATCGAAGCACAATTTTGACACAGAGGAATTACCTAGAGCAATGCAAGTTATTTCTCCGGCTAAGCGTTTGAGATCTACCTTATTGGTTCCGAATGTCGGTATCAAGATGGGCGACTATAGATTTCTGGCTAAACCAATTGTCCTTGGTGACTCTGATATCGATCTTATTCTTGGGACGGACTGGCTTTCTCAGCACAAAGCTCAAGTTGATTGTGCTGCCAGGGAAATTCAATTGACACACTCCTCTGAGGATGTTATCATCTATGCCGCTCGTGATGAAACCATTCGGTTATTTTCTCTCAATGAGAGGGGCGAGTTGGATGCTATTTCTCAAATTCCAGTCATTTTGTGAGTACCAAGATGTCTTTCCAGAAGAGCTTCCGGGTATGCCTCCGCATCGGCCAGTCGAATTCGTTATCGATCTTGAGCCTGGCACTGAACCCGTTTGCAAGCGCCCATACAAGCTTGGACCTGAAGAACTGAAGGAATTGAAGAAACAGCTCGATGAACAAGAGCGTCTGGGTTTGATCAGACCGAGTTCATCTCCATGGGGTTGTGGAGTTCTTTTTGTCTAGAAGAAGGATGGCACGGACCGACTGTGCGTCGATTACCGTCCATTGAACAAGAAAACAATCAAGAACAAGTATCCACTTCCCAACATCAATGAGCTTTTCGAGCAACTCAAAGGTGCTAAAGTATTCTCCAAGCTTGACCTTCGGATGGGTTATCATCAAATTCGCATTTGTGAAGAAGATATTCCCAAGACAGCATTCAGAACAAGCTATGGTTCTTATGAATATACTGTCATGTCTTTCGGCCTTGTCAATGCTCCTCCAACTTTCTCTCGGATGATGAACCTTATCTTCAACCCCTACACCAATGAATTCATCCTGGTGTATCTCGATGATATCT
The DNA here is from genome assembly GCF_002162155.2 of Triticum dicoccoides. Classification (NCBI taxonomy): domain Eukaryota; kingdom Viridiplantae; phylum Streptophyta; class Magnoliopsida; order Poales; family Poaceae; genus Triticum; species Triticum dicoccoides. The sequence goes on along the minus strand of NC_041391.1, from coordinate 190,581,961 downwards.
TGGTCTTCTCCAAGAATAAGAAGGATCATGCCAAACATTTGCGATTGGTGCTTGACAAGCTCAGAGAGCATCAATTCTATGCGAAGTTTTCCAAATGTGAGTTCTGGCTTGATGAAGTTCTTTATCTTGGTCATATCATCTCCACCAAGGGTATTGCTGTTAATCCCGAGAAGGTGTCTGCAGTTGTGAATTGGGAACCTCCTCAGAATGTTAAGCAGCTCCGCAGTTTTCTTGGTCTTGCAAGCTATTGCCGAAGATTCGTTGAGAATTTCTCTAAGATTGCAAAGCCTCTTTCCAACCTCCTCCAGAAGCATGTCAAGTATGTCTGGTCGCCTAAGTGTGATGTTGCTTTCAACACCCTCAAAGAGAAGCTAGTCACAGCTCCTGTCTTGACTCCTCCTGATGAATCCAAGCCATTCGAAGTTTTCTGTGATGCTTCTCTTCAAGGTCTCGGTGCCGTGTTAATGCAAGAGAAGAAAGTTGTGGCCTATACCTCTCGTCAGTTGAAGCCCAACGAAAATAACTACCCCACTCACGATCTCGAGTTGGCGGCAGTTGTCCATGCTTTGATAACATGGAGACATCTCTTGTTGGGAAGGAACATGGACATATTCACCGATCACAAGAGCCTCAAGTATATCTTCACTCAACCCAACCTCAACCTCAGACAAACTCGATGGGTCGAAATGATTCAAGAGTACAATCCAAGTATTGAATACACTCCTGGCAAGGCGAATGTGATTGCAGATGCTTCGAGCAGGAAGGCTTATTGCAACAGTTTAATTCTCAAGCCCTTCCAACCGGACCTTTGTGAAGCTTTCCGCAAACTGAATCTTCAAGTTGTTCCTCAAGGCCTTCTTGCCAACCTCATAGTCTCTCCTACTTTGGAAGATCAAATTCGTGAGGCACAACTCCTGGATGCCATGGTCAAAAAGGTGAAACGTGGTATTGACAAGGGCATTCCCAAATACAAGTGCTTCCACATTGATGACAAAGATACTCTCTTCTTCGAGGACCGAATTGTGGTTCCAAAAGGCAATCTGAGAAAAGTCATTATGAACGAGGCACACAATTCCCTTCTATCCATTCATCCTGGAAGTACGAACATGTACCATGACCTCAAGCAGTCGTATTGGTGGACTCGAATGAAGCGAGAAATTGCTCAATTCGTGAATGAATGTGATGTCTGCAGAAGGGTGAAAGCAGAACACCAACGACCAGCTGGCCTCCTCCAACCTCTTGCTATTCCAGAATGGAAGTTTGATCATATCAAGATGGACTTCGTGACTGGATTTCCTAAGTCCAACCGTGGAAATGATGCTATCTTCGTTGTCATTGACAAGCTTACTAAAGTGGCTCATTTCCTTCCTATCAAAGAATCTATCACAGCAGCTTAGCTGGCAGAGCTACACACCTCCAGGATTGTCTCCTTGCATGGCATTCCACAATTGATTTCTTCAGATCGTGGAAGCATTTTCACATCTAAGTTCTGGGACTCCTTTCAGAAGGCCATGGGCACCAACATCCGTTTCAGCACAGCTTTCCATCCTCAAACAAGTGGCCAAGTCGAGCGAGTCAATCAAATCCTTGAAGACATGCTCAGGGCTTGTGTCATTTCCTTCGGTATGAAGTGGGAAGATTGTCTTCCATATGCCGAGTTCTCCTACAACAACAGCTTCCAAGCGAGTTCGGGCAAGGCCCCATTCAAAATTCTATATGGCAGAAAGTGCCGTACTCCTCTCAATTGGTCCGAGACAGGTGAACGCCAACTTCTTGGCAACAACTTGATCACAGAAGCCGAAGAAATGTGCAAAGTCATTCGTGAGAATCTCAAAGCCGCGCAATCGCGCCAGAGGAGCTATTATGATGACAAGCACCGTGATGTGGCTTTTGAAATCGGAGACCATGTCTACCTCCGCGTCTCTCCAATGAAAGGCACTCATCACTTCGGTATCAAAGGGAAGCTTGCCCCTAGATACGTGGGTCCTTTCAAGATCATTGGCAAAAGAGGCGATCTCGCCTATCAACTTGAGCTTCCGTCCAATTTTGCAAACGTGCACGATGTGTTTCACGTGTCACAGCTTCGCAAGTGCTTCAAGACTCCTGAACGCACTATCAACTTCGAAGAAATTGACCTCCAAGAAGATCTCTCTTATCATGAGCACCCCGTTGCTATTCTTGAAGAGACCAAGCGCAAGCCTCGCAACAAGTCAATCAAATTCCTGAAAGTGAAGTGGTCACACCATTCCGACCGAGAAGCCACCTGGGAGCGCGAGGATCACCTCCGTTCCGAATATCCGGAGTTCTTTCAGTCCTAGATCTCGGGACGAGATCCTCTTGTAGTGGTGGAGTGTTGTAACACCCCAGATGTAAAACTTCCATATTTGGCAATATATCTATGTTGGTCTCCATCCAATTCCATTCGGGGTCCCATATTTTGGTCTCATTTTGCTTTGTTATGTTGTTCTACTCATTTCATTGCCATGCTTACCTTGTCTTATTGCGTTTGGGCTTCTTGTCATATTCCTTTTTGCCATCATATGTTTGCATCATGTCCATATCAATGTTGTGTTGTGCTTATGTCAACTTGCATTTCCATGATATGCATGCATGATATGTTGTTGCATGTTCTATGTGTGATCCATGCATCACCACCTCCATGCATCACCATCTCTCCTTCTCTTTCTTTCTTTTTGCAAGTGCCATCTTACCCTCCTTCATTAATGTTCAACTTTGCCTCAATATTCTGTCACCATGTCATTTACCTCCCTGTAAAATTTCAGCCTTTTTATAAGTTGTTTTGGTTAGCTTTTAAAATGGCTCAAGTTTGAACTCAATTCAAACTTGAATTATTTTACTTCCTCTAAAAATGCCCAAATCAATTTTATCAAATACTACACAATTTCAGGACCTTGAGAATATGGTCACTTTTCTCAAAATCCTCCCAAATTCCCCTGTGCTTTTCCTTTTGTTTTCTGCCTGAAGGAAAAAGGGAAAAGCATCAGCAGAGTAGCCAGCAGCAGCAACCCCCCTGGGCCTCGGCCTCCCAGGCCGGCCCAGCTCGCACCCCGCGTCAGCTGGCCCAGCGCGCTAGCCGGCCCGCTCGGTCTTCTCCTCCCTGCCTTTTCTCACCTACGCGCGCGTGCACCCCTGCTAGACCCTTGCCACGTGGCTAGTCTGGCCCCACTCGTCAGCGCCTACCCTGCTCCACGCACCCACCTTTTCCCTCTCCTCTCGCCGTCGCCATGGGGACCGCGAGCACGAGCGCGTGTGAGCTCGCGCCGCTCACCCTAGCCTTTTTGAGCCCCAATTCCTTGTCCCCTACTTCGCCTAGGGTTTCCCTCGTCCGTCGCCGCCGTTTCTTGGTAGGTTTAGCCACCAAATCGATCGCGCCATTGCCGTCCCGAACGCATCGGGGAGCGTGTCCTCATCGCCGGCGTGCTCTCCGTCGATCTCTACCCCGTCTAGCGTGTCCCTCTTCTTCCCCGTCGTCCCCTACGTCCTTGTCGTCGACTACGTGGAGCCGGAGCCCCTGCAACGACCTCTTCTTCCTCGTCTTTGAACCCGGCCGCTGAACGTGTTCGTCCATCACCATCACCGTCTTCGTCCACCTCCCGCCAAACCAAGCGCACCACCGTGCTTGTGGTGAGCACGCACAGCTTCCTGCCCCCTTTTCCCCCTCGTTTGCATGCTCTAACCGCGGCCGCCACGGGCGCCCGATCTCGCCGCCGTCGGACCTCGTCTCCGGCGAGTGCTCCGACCTCCTTAGCGTCTCTGCGCGTGTCCATCGGAGTCTCCGTATCACGTAGGGTAGACCCGTGCTCGCTGCTGCTTGTTTAACCCCGCGGCTCATCGTGGTCGAGTTCCTCGCCGCCCTCTCTGGACCTCGTCGCCGGCAGCGTATCCGTCGCCGTTGGGCGTCATTTTTTCCAAGCGTGAGCGCGGGATCCCCTTGTGATCCCGTAGCACCCATCCACCACTCCGTTAGGTCGCCGGAGGTGCTCCGGTGATCCCTCCGCCGCCTCTGGCCGCGCCGTTGCCTTCCTCTGCTTCCTCTGTTTTTGGTAGACGCCGTAGCAGTTTGGTAAGAGGAGAAGAACCCCTCCTCTGTCAGCCGTAGTCGTCTAGCCCAGTGGCTCGAGCCACTCGGTTGCAACCCAGCGACCCGGGTTTGATCCCCCGCGAGCGCAAGTAAATCCCCCCTTTTTCTTTTATGCACCGTCTGTGTGTATGACAGAAGGACCCCACCTGTCATCCTCCCATACCCCTGGTTTTCCTTTTTTTTATTTCCCAGCGATTAATCCATTTCTGGCATATGGAATTTATCCATTTCGGGCAAATCCATTTCTGGACGTTTCCAAATAAGGAAAATGCCAATTCTGTCATATTCCATTTAGGGCAGTTTTTAACTTATTGCACTTGTGGTGATTTTTCTACAGCAACCCCAACATATTATATATGTTTTTGGGGTAGAAAAATCCCACCAATCCATTGGTGGCATTAGTTTCTGCATTTGAGCAAGTTCATAAACATGCCATTTTACTTCATGATGTTGTCTTTGTCATTTTTGCTACATTTATTGTGTGCATCTTATGGGCATGAGCTCTACATGTGTTTTGTACTATGCCATGCCATCTTTACAGGGGTGCTTGCCATGTATTTTTTTGATCAATGTGGTGACTAGCACAAGCATGCAAACTAGACTTTGTGATGTTGCTGATTCCAGTCCCTGTTCTGCTGTTATTTTTATGCCATGTAAACTTGATGCTACAGAGAGATCCATGCTTATTTTGAGATACTTCAGTAAGGATGTTTTGAACATATGGTTATGCTCTATCCATTCATGCCCCTTTTTGAAATTATGGAGTAGTCTATCATGTCATTTTCTTGGTCTACTTTTGCTATAAAATGTTTCCTGGCAGATTGTTTACATGATATTCAATTTTGCCAAGGTTGTTGTAGTTGATCCTTGCATGCTATGATCTTGTTCTTGCCATGTTTAGTTTCATAAACATGTATTCTTGCTGGTTCTATGCTTATCTTGTCATGAAATGACTTGTGGTGAGAGAATCAAGCTCGCAAAGATGCCTTCATAATGCTGTTAATGCCATGCTCTGTTTCATGAATCTGTTAACGAGACTTGCTATGTTTACATGGGTGTAATCATATTTTCTGATCCTTTTTGGCTCATGGTCAGTAAGGGACTTTTGTTCTATGCTTTATGTAGAATCATGTCATGCCTTGTTTTACTATTATAAGTTCCTGTAGCATGTTGATTGCTTGCTCTGAACATTGCTACCTGATGCTATTTATGCCATGTCCAAGCTGATATCTTTTGTACTTTTGCCATGCTTGTTTGAACCTGTTATGGTGTGATTTAGCCGTAGCTCAGTGTTCCTATTTTGTCAAGCATCTCCTGTAGGTCACTGCCATATGCTTTGTTTTTATGTTGGGGTGCTATACCATAGTTTCTTGTTGCATGCTAAGTAGCATCGTGCTGTTAATCACAGATTTGCATCATTCTTGTTTTGCTTGTCATTTGCAAACCGTGCATCCGATTCTGGTGATCTTTATATCGATTTCAACCGAAATCATCTCATCTTCCCACCGGAATACTTGGTTTTTCAAGTTGATGCCTTGTTCATCATTTCCCTTCCAGAGCATGCATACGCATTGCATATCACATCTCGCATATCATGTCATTTATTGCATCATGTTGCTTGTGCATTGCTCCATGTTTGATTGTGGCTCCATTGCTTGTGTTCTTGCTTTGGGTAGAGCCGGGAGACGAGTACGTGCACGAGGAAGCTGTTGAGAACGCTTACGAGGATCAAGCCTTCGACAACTCTGAGAACTTTGCAAGCAAGATGACCATACCCTCGATATCACTTCTATCTTTGCTTTGCTAGTTGCTCGCTCTATCGCTATGTTAGCTCTACCTACCACTTGTTTATTCATGCCTCCCATATTGCCATGTCAAGCCTCTAACCATTCTTTCCTAGCAAACCGTTGTTTGGCTATGTCACCGCTTTTGCTCAGCCCCTCTTATATCGTTGCTAGTTGCAGGTGAAGATGAAGTTTGTTCCTTGTTGGAACGTGGATATTTTGGGATATCACAATATCTCTTATTTAATTAATGCATCTATATACTTGGTAAAGGGTGGAAGGCTCAGCCTTATGCCTGGTGTCTTGTTCCACTCTTGCCACCCTCGTTTCCGTCATACCAGTGTTATGTTCCTTGATTTTGCGTTCCTTACACGGTTGGGTGATTTATGGGACCCCCTTGACAGTTCGCTTTGAATAAAACTCCTCCAACAAGGCCCAACCTTGGTTTTACCATTTGACTACCTACCACCTATCACTTTTCCCTTGGGTTTTCGCGAGCCCGAGGGTCATCTTTATTTTAGCCCCCCCGGGCCAGTGCTCCTCCGAGCGTTGGTCCGAACCGAGCCGCCTGCAGGGCCACCTCGGGGAAACTCGGAGTCTGGTTTTACTCGTAGCCTGTCTCATCCAGTGTGTCCTCAGAACGAGATATGTGCAGCTCCTATCGGGATTTGTCGGCACAGTCGGGTGGTCTTGCTGGTCTAGTTTTACCATTGTCGAAATGTCTTGCGAACCGGGATTCCGAGACTGATCGGGTCTTCCCGGGAGAAGGTATATCGTTCGTTGACTGTGAGAGCTTATGATGGGCTAAGTTGGGACACCCCTGCAGGGTATTATCTTTCGAAAGCCGTGCCCGCAGTTATGAGGCAGATGGGAATTTGTTAATGTCCGGTTGTAGAGAGCTTGACCCTTGACTTAATTAAAATGCATCAACCGCGTGTGTAGCCGTGATGGTCTCTTCTCGGCGGAGTTCGAGAAGTGAACATGGTTTGAGTTATGCATGACCTTAAGTAGTTTCAGGATCACTTCTTGATCGCTTCTAGCTTCTCGACCGATGTGTTGCTTCTCTTCTCGCTCTCACTTGCGTAAGTTAGCCACCATATATGCTTAGTGCTTGCTGCAGCTCCACCACATTACCCCTTTCCTATCTACAAGCTTAAATAGTCTTGATCTCACGGGTGTGAGATTGCTGAGTCCCCGTGGCTCACAGATTCTACCAAAACAGATGCAGGTACCGAGGATACCAGCGCAAGTGGCGCAACCGGGCTTAAGTGGGAGTTTGACGAGGACCTTGGTCGTTACTATGTTTCGTTTCCAGATGATCAGTAGTGGAGCCTAGTTGGGGCGATCGGGGATCTAGCATTTGGGGTTATCTTCTTTTCATTTGGATTTGACCGTAGCCGGTCTATGAGTGTATTTTGAATGATGTATGACTTATTTATGCATTGTGTGAAGTGGCGATTGTAAGCCAACTCTCTTTATCCCATTCTTGTTCATTACATGGGATTGTGTGAAGATGACCCTTCTTGCGACAAAACCACCATGCGGTTATGCCTCTAAGTTGTGCTTCGACACGTGGGAGATATAGCCGCATCGTGGGCGTTACACTTCTATCATAAATCACAAAGCAGTGAGGCGTCAAATCACAAAGCACGGACGAAGCAACTATCATTTCACTCTTCGCTGACTCCGCTTCTCCATCGTCTTCTTTGAGAAACCATCTCACCGCAGTAGTACTCCTAGTAGTAGTACTAGTAAAGGACTTCCTGGATGCAAATAAGGCGGTTGTCTCGGCTTGCAGGCAGCACTTGCGAACGACTTACCGTGGTCTCCCTCAATGGTGTTCTCCGTCGAACGCACTTCGCCAAACCACAAAAAAAAAGTCATCGACGTCACCGCAATGGGCAAGGAATTCAAATATAGTTACTACCTCCATTTTTTTGTACACAAGGCTAGTATATCAAAATTACAATTTGCAAAGGGCCACTAACACTAATCGAGGCAAAACTAATGGGGTTAGCAACCAAGGACATTAATATCCCCTGCATGCATGCGGAAGTGAGAAGGTTCGTTTGCATGGCGCTGCATTAATCAAGCGATGAGGAGTGAGATGGTTAGCTCTTTGGTCTTTCGAGAAAAAAAATACGCATTAATTGACACGTGAAACGAGGATTTGTATCGAAGGAAAACCCCGCCTTTCTTTTTTAACACTAGTACTCCTAGTACGTACGTACTTATCCTGTTTGGGTCTAGGCCTTGCATTGCCAAATTTTGCCACACATTTTTGCCAAGCTTGCCTAAAGTTTTCAAAATGAGAAGGAGGTACACTTGCGCACGGCTGTCGCGGTCGCACCGCACCCTCACACGGTCGCTCCTGCATGCCGCGGTCGCATCGCACCCTCACACTTCGCTCCTGCACGCCGCAAACCCAACCAAGAGAACGCACCCTCACTGATACGTGCTGTCGCATGTGAACAAACCAAACTCAGCCATCCTATTGCTAACACATAATTTTCGTTCATAGAGGATGTTTATCCAACCGGAGTATCCGTACGGCCCGTGCGGTGGTCTATTGGGGAAGAAGAAGAGGTGTGTAAGAAGGAAAGAAGGGTCAGGAGACGTAGGATATTCATCCAACCGCCTGAAATGGTAGACTCAGGCGACTTGCATAACAAATAGTATGTTTTTACACAACAAAAGATCCATAATAATAATAACAACAACATAAAGAAAAACTATCACTGCTCGCGGAAAGAGACGGCCACGTCGTCTTTGGCTGCCGGCGCGAACCAGCCATCGCTGCTGACATGTGTCTCCGCACCGTGGTTGTCCTCGGCCTGCAGCTACTCATTCAAGTGGAGCGTGCGGGCGCTCTGCACGGACGAGAGCACAGCCCGGTTCAAGTCGAGGATGTCCGGTTCCACCTGCTGGAGGGCCTCGATGGCAGCGGCATCTGCGCGCTCCGCGTCGAGTCGAGCCTCCGCCGCCCGGTTCAAGTCCAGGACTTCCGGTTCCGCCTGCAGGAGGGCGTCGATGAGAGTGGCATCCGCGCGCTCCGCGTCGAGTCGACCCTCTGCCGCCCGGTTCAAGTCCAGGACTTCCGGTTCCGCCCGCAGGAGGGCGTCGATGAGAGCGGCATCCGCACCCTCTACATTGAGTCGAGCCTATGCCACCCGGTTCATGTCCAGGACGTCCGGTTCCGCCTGCAGGAGGGCCTCGATGGCAGTGTCATCCGCGCGCTCCGCCTCAAGTTGAGCCTCCGCCGTCCGGTTCACATCCACGACATCCAGTTCCGCCTGCAGGAGAGCCTCAATGGCAGCGGCATGCGCGCGCTCCGCGTCGAGTTGAGCCTCTGCCTCCCGGTCCTCCTTTAGTATCGCCATGTTGAACCGCTGGTCCGCCTGCACCATTGGGGACTCGGACGCCGGCACGAAGTCGACGTCCATCGTCTCATACCCATCGGGGGCTTTTTGCACCGCGATCTCCGCAATGAACATTGGATCGGCTTCCTCCACCTCGTAGCTTGGCTCCAGAGAACTCGGGGATGGGCCCGCCGCAAAGCGAGCTTGGGAATGGAGGTCTGTGGCGCCGACCGCCGTCGCAATTTCTGCGCGGCGCTTCGGCGTCAACATCTTGTAGTAAGTGATCTTGTGGCGCACCATGGCTTTCCGGCGAACTAGGGGACGCTTGATGCGGGCTAGGGGATCGAAAGGTGGGGGAATGGGCTGGAGATTTGGTGTGGTTTTAGGGTAGTGGCTGGCGTAGGCCGAGCAGCGAAGGTTCTGGTGTGAATAGTGGTTCCGGTGAGTACATCGCTCTTGTCGTGTTTGCGTTGCAGCCCGGCATGCTGGACCCTCCATGTCGCTCACCGAATGGAACGCGCTTCGTCTTGTGTTTTTGCTCGCTTGTGGGACCGCAGTTGAGAGCAAACCGACGTCCCTCCCCCTCCCCCGCCCGCGTCATTTATTATGCCAGTACTCCCTCCGTTTTATCCGGAGTAAATAAAAACAGAGGGAGTATACTATGGATGAGGATCGCCTGACGTGGCCGAACCCATTGAGTAACTGACATGCGAGGCCTAGCAAGCATGGGGTCCGCCAGTAAGTGACCGAAAGGGAGGGTAAGGCAGGGATACCTACGTCAGAGGACCCACTTCCACTATAATACTTTGACCAAATGTTAGAGTAATAATATATGACATGCAACTTACACAAATGTTAGAGTAATAATATATGACATGCAACTTACACAAAGCATACAGGGTCTGATGCATTTTTCGAGGCTAACTTTGACCAAATGTTAGAGTAATAATATATGACATGCAACTTACACAAAGCATATGGTCAATTTCGTATGTGAAAGGAGTTTCCAATGATATAATTTTCACATTATACATCTCATGTACTCCCTCCGTCTAGGTGTGTAAGTCATCTTACAAAAACCAAATAATCTCAAAACACGTAGGCGCGGTGCATTAACTTCTACCTCGTTTCTTGTTTCTTGACATATGAACCAATAAGAGATGAGGGTGTGCATGCTTTTAATGACCTGAGACTATCAAACATGACATGCAGTGGTTAGTTCATTGCATGCAATACTATTAATTAGCAAATAAATATTAATGTCTCACGTTTTCCCCTCCTCCTTGGTCACGGTGCACAGCCTAAGATGACTTACTCACCTATGTGAAAGGAGTACTATTAATCTTGTCAATAGTCAAATTGGAAACCATCTCGAGTACAAATCTAGGAGTACGTACGAATCTAAAAATATTGATTGGGCATTGGTGAATGTTGATACCTTTTTTTATCATAGTAGAGATACTTTGACTACACATAAAACTTACATGTAAGGTAGAAAGGATAGGAGGGAGTATATTGTACGTTCAAAAACGAAACGAACATTGAATACCCTTTATATATGATTTGCGAATGCTATGATCACCGGTTCAAAATTTTGAATCCGCCTTAGGTATCACGTGCCCCCACTCGTTCCCTCTCGATTTCATCTCGGGGTCCGGAGATCTATTGAAAGAGGACTAGGGTGGGTACATGCGAATGATACTCGACGGAATGTTCAAATGAGGCATGCGGGAGGATGGACTTGACATGAGGGCGACATGATCGATGGAGAAGAGGGTTGGAGAGGAATGAGAAATAAGCAAACGCCACATGATTACACTTGAATGGCTCAAATAAACAATAAGTTGTCTCGCTTGGCCTACATAGTGAAAGGCCTAATGCGCAACGCGGAGCACTAATGCTCGAATATGGCCGGGAAAACAGGGAAACCGACATGTGGGGCACACCCGTCGGGACGACGTAGCGCAGACTAGTCCAATGGAGGAGCTGGCCCACGACCTCCTCGCCACCAACAACCGTTCATGTGGGTCTTTGGGGCCAACAACGGGGCACAGCTCCAGCACCGCCTCTGGACACAGCGACCGCGGTGAGCGACACGCTCATATCATCGATAGACATGGTCGGTTTCAGTGTGCTGAGGGTGGCGTTTGTGCTGTGGCACGACCAATGATATGTTTGGTTTGTGCCCAAGGTTGCCCCATCAAAGCATTGGGTAGCCAAAATTTTGGTTGAGGTATTGGTTGCCCATGATTTGGCCGACATTGGCAAGAAAAATGAACTAGAGTTGGCTAGAGTTCATTGGCATGCCAAAGAAATGGCAACCATCCAAACAAAGACCAATCTTTGGGTCATGACCAAAATTTTGGTAAGGTGCACTTTGGCCACAATCCAAACACACCCCAACACCCGGCTCGTCGAGGATGCATGGGCCGCCGCAACGCGTCCGCGGAGTGGTGTAGCGCGGCCAACTGCATCCTCTGGACCTAAGACCATGCCGGGTCGTCTTGCTTTTTCAATGACATGCGGGGATCACATTTGAGCAAAGAGCATCTCCAACATTGCCATGACCGCAGCTGACTACCCTGGCACACCAAAGCCCTCGTCCCTCGCACCATCGCGCGATGTGTTCCCAGCCGGCGCCAGCTGCCCGCATTCATGCCATCCGTTCGTATGTCGTCGTTAAGAGGCTCGGTGCCCGAGGAACCAACTCCGGTGACTTAATGACGCACCCGGACGCTTGGCCTCACTGGAATGCGCTACTTAAAGCGGCAACGCCCAGCTAACCTCCACACCATAGCGCATCGTCCTCCTACCTGACACCACATCCGCCATGACCGCAAGTGCGAACGCTCTGCGGGAGAGCTTGTCTTCAGGGATGAAGCTCGAGCTGGCCGCCCTCGCTCAAGTCGCCTCTCACGATGCAATAGCGGTGTAGCCGGACGCGGACGCGACCGCACAAGCGGTGGCCACGCTGGCAGCCGACAACGGGAGTACCGTCAGCCATGTGTCCTACTTTTCGTCGTCCAACGTCCGGTACCGCCGAGGTCGGGAACTCTTCCGAGGATGAGTAGGGCATGGGAGGCGGCATGGCATGGTGTGCCAACTGGCCGGTCCGTATCCCGTGTTCTACTCTTCCTCGCCGGAGACCGCACCTTCACTTCACGGGTCTTGAACCCCGCCCGCGTACATAGAGACCGCAGATGGAGGACGTTGGTCGCCGCCGTAGAATAGGTTTAGGGTCGGGTTTCTTTTATTTTTCTGTCTTATAAAAGTTCAAAATGTAATGAAAATCTGCCGTGTTTGCATTAATCTCGGCCAGTGTATATGAACTTTCACAATAATATACATATTGTAGGAGTACTAGTGCACAGAAGATCAAGATCTTGTGGGAGAAAAGGATGAATGAGGGAAAGCCTTATCTGCAAATGTGGAGAGGAGTGCGGGTAAATTGTCATAGTTTCCTTCCTATCCGTTAGATATAGATCGGACGGCCTATATTGCAGGATGACAGGCACACCATCATCACCAACTCTGCTTTTTATTGAACCGAGACAAATCTAAAAAACCCAACTAAGCCAACCTCCCAGCATATCGCGCGGGAAAAGATCCGGCCGCGCCGTTTTAGTCGTGATTACCGGATTACTAGTAGTAGTATCGATGGATCGCGCGAAGCAACATTTTTTTGAGGGGGCGAAGCACCTAGTTTAAAAGGAAAAAAGGCAGTACACTCACAACACCCCTGTCGTGGTCGCATTGCACCCCACACACGTTCGGTCCTGCACACGGCTCACACAAATGGAACGCGCTTCGGCTTGCCTCTTCACTGACACGTGGGACTCCACTTGGAGAAACCGACCATGCGCCAAACTCTCCCCGCCCACCGCGCGAAAATCCTTCGCCCCCACACAAAAATTCCCCCCAAATTTGATTCAACCGCCCTTCGGCCAAATCTTCCCCAAACCCCCTCCCCCCCGTTCCCCCTCCACTCCATTCGCTCTGCCAAAGCCGCCCTCCCTACCGCGCCGATACGTCGGCGCCACGGTTCGTCGAGGGGACGCACGGCGATCCTCTCGCTCCCACAGTACGCTCTCATAGACTTCCGTCCTCTAGCCGCGCCGCCACCTCTGGCTATGTTCTTGTGGAGGCGCACGGCGGTCAGCGCCGCCACTGCTGGCGACGTTCGTGTGGAGACGCACGGTGGTCAGCTTCTTCCATGGTACGTGCATTCTAGACTGAGGCCCCGTTCATGTCGGTGTAGCGCTGAATGTTAGCTGATAGACGCTGTTAATCTCACTGTTTGCCGAAGTAGTTTACTGTCAATATGCTCTGCTTAAGAAGCTTCCTTGCCCTGTTCTGCACTCAATCTGCTTAGCTGAGATGGCATGCCAAGGCCGATTAGTTGCTAAAATATCCTGCCAGATATTTATTGTGACGTAGATTGCCATGGTCTAGTAGCCAATCTGTTAGGTGAAATAGCTCTACACCGTTTTATACTCGATCTTTGTTGCTGCGATGGCCTTCGATAGTTCGATGGCTGTGTGCTCGGGCTCATTGACTGCTGAAACAGCCTGCCATAATTTAGCACTCAAATCTGTTTGCTGAATTAGCTTTACATATATTTCATTACTTAGATCTGCTCGTCCAAATATCTTGCCATAGCTTTAGACATCGACCTAGGTATTTTTTTCCAGACTTCATAAAAAAACATATATGTTTTTCCTGTAATATCTAGTAGAAGAACTAATTTGTATGTCTAACAGATGGACAGGACTTGGATAACTTCTGCTCGAAGATTCTCCGCTGCATATGTCGAGGGGGTTGAAAACTTCATGAACTTTATCAGAGCTGAGTATGGTGGTCCGAAATCAGATGTGCTCTGCCCGTGTAGCAGTTGTAGGAATTCAGTTACAAGATCCCAGTCAACTGTGCAAAATCATCTACACTTGTATGGGATGTCGGTCACATATACTAGGTGGGTTCATCATGGTGAAGCTGTGAACGTCAATGTTATTGACTACGTGGAAGCAGCAGATCACCATCTTGATCTGCCTGATGCTCAGGTGGAAGAGGAGGAGGAGGTGGTGATGGCGGAGCCAGTGAGTTTGACCAACATTGAAACAATGCTACGAAATGCTCGTGCATTCCGTGAACTTTCACCTGCAGAAAAAAACGATGGGCCTGCATGTTGGAACAATGCAACATTGCTGTCACCCCAGGAAATAAGCTGTCAGTATTCTCAGCTATGGTCACCTTTCTTCAGGTGAAGACATCTGAGCGGATGACCAACAAATCATTTGATGTGATGTTGGCTGCTTTCCGCAAATCTTTCCTAGATGCGTCTGAGCTGCCACACACCTACAGTAAAATGAAGAATTTCATTTGTGCAGTTGGAATTGGATATGATATGATCCATGTTTGTAAGAATAATTGTGTTCTGTTCCGGAAGGATTATGCCAACTTAAGTGAATGCCCGAAATGCAAATCATCAAGATGGAAAGATGGCGATGCTGTGAAGAGGGTTCCTCATAATGTTCTAAGACATTTTCCAATTACACCAAGATTGCAGAGGTTGTTTCATGATGCTGAAACAAGAGAGGATGTACTGTGGCATTCTAGGAACCAGGAGTACAGAGATCAGAATGTAATGAGCCATCCATCTCATGGTAGTGAGTGGAAAAGCTTCAATGATAAACACAAAGAGTTTGCTGCTGACCCGAGAAACATTAGACTTGGCTTAGCTTCAGATGGATTTAACCCATTTGGCCACCAGAGTGCCACATATAGCATGTGGCACTACTAGAAAAACCCCTACTAATGGCGCACCTAATATGGCCATTAATGGCGCATCTGTGGTGCGCCATTAACAGCACGCCATTAGTAATTTTTACTAATGGCGCACCACCTGGTGCGCCATTAGTATCTGGTATACTAATGGCGCACCACGGGTGCGCCATTAGTATAGGCCAGCGTGCGCCATTAGTATGCCTCCCAGGGGCCATGTATACCCAGGTGCTTTGGCATACTAATGGCGCACCACCACTGGATGCGCCATTAGTAACCGCAGCATACTAATGGCGCACTACCCAGTGATGCGCCATTAGTATGCACTGTCATACTAATGGCGCACTGTCCTGTGATGCGCCATTAGTATGAATATTAGGTTTTTTTTATCTTTTTATTTTCTGTTTTTTGCACAGGTTACAAAATGTATAGTTTGACAAAATATAGACAGCACACATCAACAACAGATTCATCGAATACAATAGAAGATTAGTCTTTGAATACAATTCATCATATTAGTCTCCGAATACAATTCATCATATTAGTCTCCGAATTAAAAAGACCGAACAAAGATAGAACATTATATTACAAGTCTCGAGACCGCGAGTAGTGAGTTTGTCTTCACATTACAAGTCGATATCGATCATCTAAACTACCATCACATAGAAGAGAGCTGCGGTCATCACGATGAGCATCATCACGATGAAACTCGTCTTCATCCGGTTCCTCCAACGCTCCCTCCCCTCTCCCGCTAGATAGCGGGCGTATCTAGATTCGGCCTCGGCCCTAGTGGTGTACCCTTTGTAACTGTTACCGCTGAATCGGTGAACCTGTCTCCGACACTCCTCCCAGTCATCATAGACTCCGGGAACCTTACCCTTGTACACGACATACGTCGACATCGCTATGCACTAGCCAAACGAAACGTTAGTACCAATTCACAGACAATACATAAGCAATATATAATTATGCAACAGAACGATCGGAAGAGAAAAGGAAGACATTAATAGCATCGATTACATCTAAGTTGAACGACTCTCGAAACCAAAGAGACATACTACAAGTTCATTAAAGTTTAATTACAACATGAGCCAATCGATGTTTCAGAACTAGACAACTCGACTCAAGGGACCGGAGCGTGGATGAAGCCGCCGTCTATCGTGGGAGTCATGAAAGAACGGGCGTTGTCATCCTGCATTTGTAGCATTGTGTCGATGTCACTGTTGGACGGTTGATTTCTGAGGTAGAACTGCCCCGAGGTACGAAGGACATCTTGATGGATGATTTCCGCAAACTCCGACTGGATGCGAAAGAATTCTTGTCGGAGGTCCGCGTCCTGGATTGCCGACACGCTCGCGGCCCAATCTTTGAGTTTACTCGGTAGCAGAAGTTGATGATGGTCCCGTACGATCGCCCGCATGTGATGGATGGCGTAGTAGGCACCCTTCTGACCGCCAGGCGGCTGCTTGACGCAGCAGAACGTCGTATTGTGGGAGAACACGTGCTTGCCGTACTTACGAATAGGCCTGGTGAAGGTGCCTCCAGATTGGGCGTAGCCGGGGAGAACATCATCAAGAACCTTCTTGACATTTGTGTAGTCTATGTTCGACTGACGGTCCGGGTCGAAATACGTAGCCATGGAATATTTGGGGCTTAGGAGGATGAGCGTGCAACGTGTGTCACTGCAGAAAACACGGAATGTTAAAAGAAAAACGATCGAAAAGTAAGAATTCATATGTTACGGGCCGGTTGAGGGGAGGACTTACTCGGGAAAGTAAGGCACGAGGAAGTTATCCTTATCTTGGTTTGCCAGAATGACGCCTTCGAGGTAAGAACTCGCGACTTGTCGGTCCCCAGCGCTGCCCAAGATCTTGGCACGCATGTAGAAGGGGTCGACTATCACGATGTCCGGGGTCTTGTCGCGAATGATCCGCATCTCCATACTCAGCGAAAATAGCTGAACGAAGGTGTAGTGCAGCGGATGAAGGTTCAACATAGTGTGGATGTCATCAAAACGCAGGACGATCGTACGCCCGATGGAGTTATCCACAAAGCCCTTGCCCTCTGGCACCTTGGCCACGAAAACCGGGTATGCCACATCCTTCTCCCTGAGACGCCGCTTCTCCAAAGCAAGAACACTGTCATGCAGACTCCGCATAGCACCGGTTGCAGCATTGAGCATATTTGTCGGTAGCATCGCCCTACCCGCCACATGCACCCTCCTCGGGATATCCTGCGGTGAAGGTGGCCCGTCCTGAGCACGGATCGTACTCGGTGCCGGCTGGCTCGCACCCTTCTTAGTCTTTCTTTTGCGTGCCTTCTTCTTCTCCTATAATGGGACCGAGTTCTGCTCACAGACCGCCTTCTTGAGTGTGTTGGGGCTGATAATATTTCGCACCTCGCCTATCTGAGGCTCGGTGAAGTCGGCAGCTGGAGGCGTCTCCTGAGAGCTGAACGCCAGACGGCGCCTGTTGCAACTTGGCTTCTCCGCGGTACGAGCTAGATCGCACACGTCTTTTGTTGGGTTTGGTTCTTGAGAAGGAGGCCCCATGAAGTCGCCATCGTACCCATGCTCGGCAAAGTACTGATCGACGTTGCCAAATGTATCATCGTCGTCGTCGTCGTCGTTCTGATCCTGTGCCATATGCATGTTTGGATCCAGTGGCATAGGGATGTCCGGCACCGTTACGGCGGTCTTGCCATGGGGCCGACTTGGCGCCGGCACGACTGGCGGTGTTGTCTTTGGGGTGGTGTCCCCCGCCCCCAAACGAATCTGGCTCTTCGGCCAAAGCAGGGGCCAGCTCAGGCAGGCGCTGAGGGTCATCACGTCATCATCGTCGGCCCCGACGGGTCGAATCAGAGGTAACAAGTCGTCGCAGCCTGGCAGCACCCGAACCAGTTGAACCCTAAACAAGTTGGGTGGCATCTGGGTACCGTGGAACAAGGGGTTGCTCAGTTGAACGATTTTGCCCTTGGAGACATCGACCAACTCGTTGTTCACGAAGTGGAGGAGAGTGCACGGAACGTCGGCGGCGCCCTGCGAAAACATGTAGGGCGTCAGGGATGCCCAGTCAAAGGCAAGGAGATGAAGTCCTCGGCCGAGAGAGGCTTAATTAGTTACCATGATGATGGCGTCGAGCTCAGCTAATGTCGAGGCACCGCCAATGGCGGGCGTGCAGTTGACGGAGCGGCCGCTTGCTGAAGAGGTGCCGGCCGGCGTACACCCGGGTGCATTAAGCTCCCGTGCCGGCGTCGGAGACACCAATGCCGCCTCTGCCGGAGGCACCAATGGCCCCGCCATCACATTATGCGAGTTGCTGGCCGTGAAGCTAGGAATCGGGGGTGGCCCCTGTTGGCCGCCCGCAATCCACGCACTCAACCCCGAGATCAAGGTAGGCACAAGGGCAGTGATCGTCGCTCCGAGTCGTTGTTCCACTTGCTCTTGGACAATCTCCGGAATCCGCGCCACCTGTGCCTTGAGTTCTTGAACCTCTCGCGCCTGGCTTTCCGAGCTGGTCTTTTTCTC
Organism: Triticum dicoccoides; assembly: GCF_002162155.2. Lineage (NCBI taxonomy): Eukaryota > Viridiplantae > Streptophyta > Magnoliopsida > Poales > Poaceae > Triticum > Triticum dicoccoides. The sequence continues at coordinate 190,563,409 of NC_041391.1, read as the reverse complement.
CTTCCGCACACCAGCGGTATAGTATGACCCCCATTTTGTCGACAAGCCTTTGCCGGCCACACGACCAGCTGACGTCGGCTTACTGAGCTTATCCTTGCTCTTCATGTCCTTGGCCTCGGTGTAGAATGTGTAGCCGTTGATATCGTACGCCTCATAGGTCATCAGGTTGTGCTCGGCGCCCTGTGACAAGGTGAATATGAGTTGTTCTTCCGCGGAAGAATCCTCATGTAAAGGGTACGACAGAAGCTTATGCTTGAACCAACGCGTGAAACATGAGTTGTGCTCTTTGAGTGTATCTCCATCCGTCCTCTGTTGGCCTCGGTCATTGTACGTCTTTTTAATAAAGGTTTTGTGCTCTACCACCCAAGGATCGACCACGTCTATGTGTTGTAGCGTGACTAGGTTTGCTCTTTCAAAGTCGGCGAGTCGACCCTCGAAGTCGACATGCATTTCGCGGCGACCCTCACGGTGACCCCATCCAGCGAGCCTGCCGAGGTGCCTGTTGACGGGCAGACCAACGGGGTTCTCGATGCCTAGATAATTCGTGCAGTAGGAGATGCACTCTTCGGTCAGAAAGCCCCTGGCCATGCTTCCTTCTGGACGTGACATGTTGCGAACGTATCCTTTGATGACACCATTCATCCTTTCGAACGGCATCATGCTGTGCAGGAACGTCGGCCCGAGTTGGATGATATCCTCCACTATATGGACTAGCAGATGCACCATAACGTCGAAGAATGCGAGTGGGAAGTACATCTCAAGCTCGCATAGTATCACCACGATCTCTTCCTGTAGCCTTCTGAGTTGCCTCACGCCAATCGACTTCCGAGAGATGACGTCGAAGAAGTTGCATAGGCCAAATAGCGTTTCACGGACGTGCGCGTCCATGATCCCACGGATTGCAACTGGAAGTATCTGCGTCATCAGCACGTGACAGTCGTGAGACTTCATCCCGCTGAACTTCTGCTTCGCTGGGTCTAGGTATCTGCTTATCTTCCCCGCGTAACCGTAAGGAAGTTTTACTCCTAGGAGGCAGGTGAAAAACTGCTCGATCTCCTCCTGACTTAGAGTGAAGCACGCGGGAGGGTAGTCATTTCCGGTCTTCTTGGCCTTTTTGCCTTTGCGACGACTTTCTGTGTCCTGCTTCGCCTCATCATCATCATCATCATCATCATCATCATCATCATCATCATCATCATCATCATCATCATCATATATAGCGTGAAGCTCCTGCCTGATGCCCATTGATTTCAAGTCTGCCCTTGCTTTCGGCCCATCTTTGGTCCTCTCTGGCATGTTGAGCAGGGTACCAAGCAGACTCTCGCACACGTTCTTCGTGATATGCATGACATCAAGGCTGTGAGGCACACGGTGGATCTTCCAGTACGGCAAGTCCCAGAAAACAGACCTCGTTTTCCATACCTTCAGCAGCAGCTCTGGCGCCTTTCGCTTCTTTCCCGGCTCTGGCGCCTTTTGCTTCTTTCCCGGCAGTGGGCAGTCTTTCCAATTTTTCAACAACTTGTCTATTTCCTCGCCGCTCCTCGTACACGGGCGTTTTCGGGGTTCGGTTTCACCATCGAACAGATCCTTGCGTTTCCTCCACGGGTCATCGTCGCGAAGCCACCTTCGATGTCCCATGAACACGGTTTTCAAAGACCCGGGATCTCTATCTAGCTGGCGATACGTTGTGTCATCCATGCACCTTACGCATCCAGAAAATCCGTGGACTACCTGCCCCGCAAGATATCCGTAACCGAAATTAGCATACTCATGTGAATGTACTTCCTCTTCATGCACAACCAGGGGGGAAGGTTGTACATCCACACAAACACAGGCCAGGTGCTATGTGTGCTTCTCTGGCTGCCAAACGGATTGACTCCATCGGTGCTCGCGCCCAGCACGATGTTCCTTGGATCGTTCCCAAATTCTGGGTATTTGAAGTTCAATGCTTGCCACTGGCTCGCATCCTTAGGGTGACTCAGCATCTTGTCTTTTTTATCTATCTCCAGATCATTTGCGTCATCTTCTCGCTTCTTCTCCTCCCTATCTGCGTGCCAACGTAGGAGCTTTGCTACCTTAGGATCCGCGAAATACCGCTGCAGACGAGGAGTGATCGGAAAGTACCACACCACTTTTCGAGGAGCTTTCTTCCTCTTCTTGTATCGAGTGACACCGCACACCGGACGTATTGTAGACTCCGCGTGCTCGTCCCGATAAATGATGCAATTGTTCATGCACACATGGTATTTCACGTGCGGTAAATCCAGAGGACACACGATTTTCTTTGCCTCCTCCAAACTGGTCGGGCACTTGTTCCCCTTGGGAAGACGTTCGTGCCAGAATGACATGTTCTCGTCGAAGCATGCGTCGGTCATTTTGTGTTTTACCTTCATCTCCAGAGCCATGAGCGTTACTTTCAGGCGGGTATCCTCGGGCCTGCATCCTTCATACAACGGAGTAACCGCGTCTAACTCAAGTTGATCCATCTTGGCTTTCTCTCGGGCGGCAGCTCTTGCGTTATCCGTCTGCTTGAGAAGCAGCTCTTGAATATGAGGGTCCTGCACCCAGCCCATCGATGGTCCAACGTCGTCTGCTCCGCCGGCATCATCATCATGTCCTGCATCTTCTACATGATGACTGTGTACAGCATCACCGTCGTGATCATCTCCTGGGGATTCTTCGTCTTCTCGCCCCCCCCCGAGCCGCGGTGGTTGTCTTGCTGCCCTTCCTCATTTCTTGCCCGGCCCCCATGAACGACTTCGTAGTCATCATCATCACCTTGCCACCGATAGCCATCCATGAAACCACGCAAGAGCAGGTGGTCCCGCACCTGCCCGGAATCCGGGTCCGCAATAAGGCTATTCAGCTTGCATCTTCGACACGGACATCTTATCTCCGTCTCGTTCTTTTGAAGCATCTCGGCCTTCGCGGACCTCAAAAACCTATTCACGATGCCTTCGGTCATCGTGCGGACCATGGTCGCCTGCGGGGTAGAGCAAAACGATATTTTAGAACCAAGAAAAAATTTGGCATGACTTTCCCTAAAAATAGGACCAAAAAGAATGCTTAATGCCAAAATTCGCGCCGAAACGGAAATGAATCAACATTCCGGCAAAATATTGGCAACTATCGCATTTCAAATACCGGTACACCTCCAAACACAAACACATATGCAACACCACAAACATATGCAACACCACGAACATACATAGATCTAGCTAGGCCATAAAAAGTGCATGTGCACATTGTTTGTAGGGAGAACAACATAAATATAGCTTCCCCCCTTACTTACCTAGCAAAACAAGGTAACTTAACCACTTAATTTGAATGAATCTATGGTGGAAATGAGGTGAAAAAGAGGAGGCACCCGAGACAAGGAGGAGGCGGTGTAGAGAATGAAGTGGGGAGAAAGTGAGTGTGGGAGGAGAGGCTGTCCAAAATATCTTGTTGCTGCCCACTTACTAATGGCGCACCAACAACAAATGCGCCATTAGTAATCCAGGTTACTAATGGCGCACCCCCTGGCGGTGCGCCATTAGAACTTTTGCAAAAAAAGGAATAAAAGCAATAATAAAAAAATAACATTAGTGGCGCACCTCCTGGATGGTGCGCCATTACTAGTTACAACTAGTAATGGCGCACCACCAGGGGATGCGCCATTAGTATGTTTGGACAGGCGCACTAGTTCAAAAAAAAAATTTGGTACTAATGGCGCACTGTGGTCAGGGTGCGCCATTAGTAGTTTCAACACTAATGGCGCATCGGAGGGTGGTGCGCCATTAGTATATACTAATGGCGCACCACTTGTCTGGTGCGCCATTAGTGTCATTTCCATCTATAGCCCTTTTCCTAGTAGTGTGGCCAGTGCTTGTTATCCCTTACAACATGCCTCCAAATGTCTGCACCAAAGAATCAAACTACATGATGGCCTTGCTCATCCCAGGTCCAAAAAGTCCTGGAAAGGATTTTGATTTGTTCATGGAGCCTCTTGTGGAGGAACTTCGACAGCTATGGAAGGGTGTTCTCACTCGAGACCTATATAGCAGCCCACCAGCCGATTTCTTTCTGCGTGCTGTTGTAATTTGGTGCATCCACGATTATCCGGCTTTGGGCACTATGTCAGGGCGAACGACACATGGTTACAATGCATGTGTTCGCTGTGACAGGAATCCGCTGTCATACGCAATACTTAGCAAGATCTGTTACATTGGACACCGCCGTTTCCTTGCCAAGGACAAGCCGCATCCTAGAAAATACCGATGTGTTCAATGCAAAGCATGAAAACCGTGATGCGCTAAAGAGGCTCACCGCCGATGAGTTGCAAGTGGAATTAGAGAAGGTCAGGCATATTACACCAGGAAACCATCCTGGTAATGGTAGCGGGAAAAGGAAGCGTGGCACGGTAGAAGAGAGATTATTGTTTACCCGCAGGTCCACTTTGTGGGACTTGGAGTATTGGAAAGATTTGGATCTGCGGCATAATCTTGATGTGATGCACATCGAGAAAAATATATGTGACAGCATTATTGGCACACTTCTTAACATTGAAGGCAAGACGAAAGATACGTTAAAATCTAGGATTGATTTGACACACCTGGGTATCAGAAAGGATTTGCAGGTGCAAGATGAAGGTAAACCACGGGATATGGCACCAGCTGTGTACGTCTTGGACAAGGTAAAAAGAAAAGAATTCTGCGAGGTCCTGTCAAGTGTGAGATTCCCACATGGATTTGCTTCCAACCCTGAAAGGAGAGTCAGTGCAGATGGAAACAAGGTACAAGGGTTGAAAACTCATGACTGCCACGTCCCACTTCAAAGGGTTTTACCTGTTATCCTTAGAGGATTGGGCCGCCCTGACTTATACAGAGCAGTTGCAGAGTTGGGAAATTCTTCAGGGAACTCTATAGTAGAAATATCAGGATAGATGCTTTGAAGCGTCTTAGAGACAAGATACCAACTATCCTATGCGACCTTGAGAAGATATATCCTCCAGTCTTCTTTGATGTGATGGTGCATTTGGCTGTTCATCTACCTGATGAGGCACTACTTAGAGGTCCAGTACAGTATGGCTGGATGTACCCTATTGAAAGGCGGCTAGGAACTTTAAAGGGCTATGTTAGGAACAGAGCTAGACCCGAGGGTTCCATTGCAGAGGCCTACATTGCTACAGAAGCATTGACATGCTCAAAATACATTGAAACAGCTGATCAGCTTAGCAAAGAGGTGGGTGAAGACAATCCCGGGCTCAATGTTTTTGATTATTCTGTTCGAGTTACAGGGAAGAGTCGACAAGAGGAAAAACCTAAAGATTTGGACAAAATGGTTTGGTATGTGTTGAATAACTGTCCTGAGATACTACCTTATATCAAGTAAGTGCAGTACTGCAGCTTATACATCATAATCTACTAAACTTGCAGCACATTCTTATATATTTAAATGTTTGACGCGATCACTATGTTGTGCAGCATGTACAAAGAGGAGTTACTGCCGCAAAATCCAAGAAACATTGACAAACTGGTTATGGCAGGATTTGTGAAATGGTTCAAGAACCATGTAAGCTTTCGAAGTGCACTGTCAGTTTTTTTAATATATTGAGTACATAAGATGATCAGCTTGTCTATTTTCTAACCATAGGTTAAGAAGATGCGGGAGGATGGGCATGCAATTGATGATGCCCTTTACTCACTAGCAGTGGGTCCTGATACTCGGGTAAGACATTGTGAATCTTGCGTTGTTGGAGATGTGCGCTACAACACCCTTGCACGAGACGAAGGCAGGAAGACACAAAACAGTGCCATCATGAGCATGGATACGTATGACAAAGAGACAATTGAAATGTATGCTAACATAACAGACATTGTTCAGTTGCAGTATATCTCCAGTTTCGAGGATCATTGGTGTGTGGTTCTATTGTGCTGTCGTTGGTATAACCTGTTTTCCAGGATCGCAAAACCCAGAGCTGATGATTATTTCAAATCCATCAATGTCAAGGCGGCGTACCAGACCAACGAGCCTTTTATTTTGGCAAATCAAGCAACACAGATATTTTTCTTGGAAGACACATTTGCACGTAGCGATGACTAGAGAGTATTGCAAAGGTTTGAGCAGAGGAATTCGTTTAATGAAGTTGCACAACAAGATGATGCTTACACTGCTCCTGATGTACAAGATAACACAGATGTTCCTAATATCTTTGAGAACCATCACGTCAATGACGCTGTCGAAAAGATTGCCTGTCGTGCTGTGGACATACAAGAGTTGATCAAGAAGAAGCCAACGTTCAAGGACGTTGAGGACGAAGAAGAAGATGACACCGTGGGGAATTACGATTCACACTGATACACATGGCGAAGATGTTGACGCTGCTGCTGCGGATGATGATTAAATTGCTTTTGTCGTATTTGCCTGTCAGAAGACGTTTTTTATCTACTATGTGAAATTGTGTTTGCTATGACAACTGAAACCTGATGAACATGTTGTTTAGTATTTTGCTGTGAGAACATCACTTGTTATGTATGCTGATTTGTGTTTGGTGATTGTATGACAACTAAAACATGATGACATTATTGTTTAGTTGTACTCATATTTGGTTGTGAAACTTGAATTTGATGACATAGTTTGTTGTTGGACTGCAATTTGCTCGACGTCTTCGAATGAGAACAAAGCTGACCCGACAGGGCCTCTGCTATCTATTTATTTATATGAGCAAAAGGGGATACCCCCTGATTTCCGTTAATAGAAATCATTAGATGTTCACAACACTACGCCCAGCCTGCTACACAGGTTTCATTCATTACTAGTTTCAGCAAAGTGCTCATGTCGTAGCCACTGAATACATCACGAGTGCTACATACACTGCAAATAAAGAGACAATCATCCTACAGAGCACATCGATTTTGCCCATTATCTTCACAAGCTCTTTCATCTCCTCATTGCTGTCAAGGCCATTCAGCAGCTGTTGCTTGGCCATGATCAGAGGAACTGCGTCTTTAACCTTCTGCTCTGCATCTTCCTCTTCTGCCGTTCCATCAGTTACTTGTCCAACACCCCAACCTGCTGGTATTGGGATTCCTCGGCTAACCAAATAATCAGCATAGTTGCATTCCCCCACATCAGCAACTTCCCAGAAATACAAATCACACGAATCTTCCCTTTTCTGCACGAATCAAATTGGAAGATCATCAACCAAACTATTAAAAAATCAGCAACTGAAAGCAGCAGAACAACACTTAAACATATTATTACCCCATGATTCGGGCATTTGTAGAAGACTTAGCCAGGGTTGCGGATTGTGGTTGAGACGCGATGGATGTCTCTGCGTGATTTGCAGCAGTGGCACCACACCAACGACAGCGGGTTGCGATGAGCAATCGGCTGCGGTGCACGTGCCGGCGGGGGTGTGATGAGACCCACAAGCGATGGTACGGGTGGCGACTTGGTGCATATCTGGTTGTTGCCTGCTGAAGAGCAGGTGGACGAGCAGCCAGCGGACATGGTTGCTGCGGCCAGAGCTTCTGATGCTAGGCAGAGTAAGTAGAGAAGAGGAGAAGCGAACGTTGGATATGTCAGTTTCATTACTTGCAGAGTAGCATAGCACCATATATAGTCATAGTCTAGGTTTGGATTCGAACCAGCTACAGGAGCACGTCTTTCTTTTTTCTAAAACTTGGCAACGTCTCTTTACTGGTACACTAGCTTGTTCTGTACGCCTTCCCAAGTCTTTGATTTTCTTTCCCTTTTTTTGCGAGGAAGGAAGGAGGACAAAATTGAGAGTTCCTCGGACTCGAACCCAAGACCTCTCAGTTGAAAACCAAGGGTGCTAGTCACTTATGTGGCGAACGTTCCCTGTGAGGAGGATGGCAGACGAACGCATTTTCCTCGCAGTTTTCTTCCTATATATAAAAAAGTATGCTACTTGGTGTCCGCTAATCAAAAAACGATTGTGCCAACCTTGACCGTTCGATTGACATTCAACGTCTGTCGCGTTTCTTCAGTCTCTTCTTCCTCGAGCCGCCAAAGCCAAACCAGCGCCGGCGGGACCGCCTGCTTCCGCCTCCCACGGCTGGCTGTGATCTTCCCCGACTCCTGTTCGTTCCCGTCCGATGCCTCACCGTCGTCCTCCGCGCTCGCTATGGCGCCGCCCTCCGGTGTTGTCAACATGGTCAACAACCGAGAGGAATAAGGAGATGACTGTACATGGTGAGGATGACACTAGGGACCCAGCAGCGCGCGCAGTAATTTTGTTTTTTCGGGACGGAGAAGGGTATCAACTGGGTTGTGCGGGACCCGTGGCCCATCTAGCCCAGGCTTTTATTTCATATGTTTAGCACATGACCAGCCCAGTTTGTTTGTTTCCTTTCTGAAAAATGGCTAGCCAGCTATTTTGTTTTTTGCAGAATAACCAACATAGGCCTACTTGTTTTTCTACGCCCTGCTGGGCCGGAAATCTTTCAAGACGAGGAGGGATGCATTTTGCCCAGAAAATGGGCTATAAGTAATAAGAAATGGGCTATAAGTACTAATAAGAAATGGGCTATAAGTAATAATAAATGCGCTATAAGTAATAATAAATGGGCTGTCAAATGAAAAAAAAAATAAAGCAAACAGGCAATTAGTTCCCAAGTACTGTTTTCTTTCGTATTTTGATATTTTAAATTTCATTGTTTTTGTGCGGGTAAAATTTCATTGAATTTAAATTAAGGTATATTTAGATTTAAAATTAATTTTAATCCGGCTAGAAATTTCGGGCTGTATGCTGTTTGGGACATATTTGGAGGCTGACTTGTGGGTCTACTAGGTTGACGTGTACTTTGGCTTTCACTTAGTCCACAAACGATTCTAGCAGCAGTGACCGTTGGATGTTAATCCAACGGCCGTGCTACTTCTTCAATATCTGATCTTCTTGCTCCAGCCGCCCAAACCAGCTCCGGCGGGACTGCCTGCTCCCGCCTCCTGTGGCCGGTTGTGCTGCCGCACAGGCCGCACCGCCCCACCCTACTTCATTGCTGGCCAGGCCATTCCTCTACTGACCCAGACCTCCTGTTTTTTTCCGGCGACGACAGCCGGACCAGTAAACCCTCGTACTCCCCACCGCGTGGGCAACCATTGCCGAGTCTTCCCCGGCTCCGTGTTGTTCCCTTCCTAGGCCTCGCCGTCATCCACCGCCATGGTGCTCTCGGCGCGGCATGGTCAACGTGGTCAATGAACGACATCCATCGGCCATGGATTTTATGCGCAAAATAATGATTCCTTCACCTGACAGCTGGGACCCACCGGAAGGGCCTCTGTATTTCACGAAAAAAACGTTCCCCCCGCTAACATGTCGGACCCACTAGCTATATCTTCGCATGCAAGGAAGTTCCTCCTTATTACGCACAAAAAAAATGAATACCCACCCTGCTAGATGGGACCCACCATAGTGGGAGGATGACTTGTGGGCCAACTAAGTTGACGGGGATGGAGGGCTTTGTCAACTTAGTCAATATGAACGATTCTAGCTCCAGTGACCGTATGATGTCCATCCAACGGCCATAGTGCTTCTTCAACCTCTGGTCTTCTTGCTCCAGCCGCCCAAAGCAGCGCCGATCGTGCTGCGTGCTCCTGCCTCTCGTGGCCGGCTGTGATGCCGCGGAGGCCTCACCGCCCCTACTACTCCCACCGCTAGCCCAGGGTATCCCTCTACTTATCCACACCCCCTGTTATTCTGCGGCGACGGCAGCCTCACGCCGCAGCCGAACTAGTGAACCCTCGTACTCCTCTCCGCGCGGGCTACCACTGCTGCGTCTTCCCCGGCTCCACGTCATCCCCTTCCTAGGCCTCGCAGTCGTCCTGACCACCGCCCTGGTGCTCTCGGTGCGGCGTGGTCAACGTGGTCAACGACCGACTTCCATCGAAAGAGCACTATACATGGAGAGGCTGACAGCTGGGTCCAGGCGGCCGCAAGGAAGTGCCTCCTTATTACATGCAAAATAATTATCCTCCACCTGATAGCAGGGACCCATCGGACGGGCCACCTTATTTCACGAAAAAACATTTCCCCCCTGACTGCTGGGACCCACCGGACGGGCCAGCGTATTTCGCAAAAAATGTTCTCCGCACTTTTAGCTCGGACCCACCGGAAGTGCCTCCTTATTACGCACAAAAAAATGAATACTCCCCTTGCTAGCTGGGACCCACCATGGTGGGAGGCTGACTTGCGGGCCTACTAAGTTGACTGGGAAGGGGGCCTTTGTCAACTTTAGTCAATATGAATGATTCTAGCTCCAGTGACCGTACGATGTCCATCCAACGGCCATAGTGCTTCTTCAACCTCTGGTCTTCTTGCTCCAGTCACCCAAAGCAGCGCCGGTCGTGTCGCATGCTCTTGCCTCCCGTGGCCGGCTGTGCTGCCGCGGAGGCCTCACCGCCCCTACTATTCCCACCGTTGGCCAGGCCCTACGGCGACGGCAGCCTCACACCGCAGCCGAACCAGTGAACCCTCGTACTCCTCTCCGCGCGGGCTTCCACTGTCGCGTCTTCCCTGGCTCCCCGTCGTCCCCTTCCTAGGCCTCGCCATCATACAGCGCCCTGGTGCTCTCGGCGCAGTGTGGTCAATGTGGTCAAGGAACGATTTCCATCGGACGTGGACTGTACGTGGAGAGGCTGACAGCTGGGTCCACGGCCGCAGCAAGGAAGTGCCTCCTTATTACACGGAAAATAATGATTCCTCCACCTGACAGCTGGGACCCACCGGACGGGCCACTGTATTTCACGAAAAAAATGTTTCCCCCTGACTACTGGGACCCACCAGCTACATCTTCACATGCAAGGAAGTGCGTCCTGGCAAAAAAACAAAACGATTCGCCCCCCTGACTGCTGGGACCCACCAGCGACACCTTCGCACGCAAGGAAGTGCGTCCAGGAAAAAAAGATTCGCTCCCTGACTGCTGGGACCCACCAGCTACATCTTCGCATGCAAGGAAGTGCGTCCGGGCAAAAAAAACCAAAACGATTCGCCCCTTGACTACTACGACCCACCAGCTACATCTTCGCACGCAAGGAAGTGCCTGATAGTTGGGACCCACCTGGTCGAAGCGTACGTAGCGTTGTCATTCTGGTCGCGAATGTGTATGTACATACTGGTCGATGTAGAGGCGTGCACGTGTCGTAGATGTAGAGGCGCGCACGTGTCGTAGTAGAGGCGCGCACGTAGCATGTACACGTACGTACAACAGCGAGGGTGCAAGAAAGAAAATAGGCCACGTACGTACATACGGGCAGGGTCTGTAACGCCTATCGCGCATACATACATGGCTGGGTCGGAACGGAGAAATAGCGTCATCGTCGTGTTCATGGGCAGCCAACCGGCTGGGTTGGAACGGAATGCGTGGTCATGTTCATCGGGAGGGCTTGGATGGAATAGGCGATGGAAACGAGGCCTGGCGTACCGCACAACAGAGGAAACGACCTTGTGTTCGACCAGTCATGTTCGAAACGGGGTCCTGTTGATCGGCAGGGGCCTGGCGTTCCGCAAAACGGAGGAAACGGACTTCCTACGATCGAAACGGGGGTCCTGTTGATCGGGAGGGGTGTGGCGTACCGCAAAACAGACGAAACGGACTTGTGTTGGAGCGCTATGGTCGAAACGGGGGTCCTGTTAATCG
>NC_041391.1:190486896-190551393 GCF_002162155.2 Triticum dicoccoides | reverse complement strand
GAAGGGGTGTGGCGTACTGCAAAATGGGACTCCACGGGATACTATTCATCTCCACCGTCAACCTCCTCTAGCCTCGATGGGCTACCGTCGACCTCCTCCAGCCTCCACGGGCTCCTGTTCATCTAGCCTCCACCGCGCGCTACTCCACCGGCTACTGTTCAACCACCCCTCCACCGTCTACTGTTCATCCAGCCCTCCACACCACGGGGTCCTGTTCAACCACCCCTCCACGGCCACCCCTCCACCGTCTACTATTCATCCAGCCCTCCACACCACGGGTTCCTGTTCATCTAGAGGCAACACCATCACTCACTGTTCATCCAAACCCCCCCGCAACGCTCACTGTTCATCCCAGAGGCAGCATCGATCGGCTTCAGTTACCAGCAGTAGAGAAGGAATCGCTCCATCGGGTTCAGTTAACAGCCATCGATCGATCGCTCGGGTTCAGTAACGCGTAGCCTGCAGTGCAATCGCTCGGGTTCAGTTAGAGCCCAACTCCTCGCTCGGGTTCAGTTAGAGCCAACGCCTTGCACACACGCGTGTACGTACGAGAGAAACGTGCATCGCTCCGCCCCCAACCTCCCACCGTAACCGGCAACTCCCCGAAATTTTCCTCCCCCTCGCTTCTACCATGGTTTTTTCCGTCATGGACAGCCCAAAGAATGTCATGCAGCTGCGTCTCCGGCCCGCCCAGGATGAAAAGCCCATTTTCTGTCATGATTTTTTGTCATATAAGTAGGAGCCCACCACATCTATGATGATACCGGGTTTTGTCACAATTATCGTCATAGAAGTGTCATATGTATGACAGAATTTTTTTTCGTTCGGCCCAAAATGTCATGGATGTGTCTTTTTTTTGTAGTGCATGTGACTAACACCCAAAGAGTTTACTAGAGTCAATAATCTAGTTCACATCGCCATGTGGTTAACACCCAAAGAGTACTAAGGTGTGATCATATTTTGCTTGTGAGAGAGGTTTAATCAACAGGTCTGCCACATTCAGATCTGTATGTAATTTTGCAATTTTCTATGTCTACAATGCTCTGCATGGAGCTACTCTAACTAATTGCTCCCACTTTCAATACTTTTCTAGAATGAGACTCAGATTCATCCAAATCGGTGTCAAAGCTTGCATCGACGTAACCCTTTACGACGAACTCTTTATCACATCCATAACTGAGAAACATTTCCTTAGTCCTCTTAGGTAACTAAGGATAATTTTAACCGTTGTCTAGTGATCCACTCCTAGATCACTATCGTACCCCTTGCCAAACTCATGGCAAGGCACAATAGGTCTGGTACACAGCATGGCATACTTTATATAACCTATGGCTGAGGCATAGGGAATGACTTTCATTCTCTCTCTATCTCCTATCGTGGGCGGGCTTTGAGTCTTACTCAACCTCACACCTTGTAACACAGGCAAGAACTATTTCTTTGACTGGTCCATTTTGAACTTGTTTAAAACTTTGTCAAGGTATGTGCTTTGTGAAAGTCCTATTAAGCATCTCGATCTATCCCTATAGATCTTGATGCCCAATATATAAGCAGCTTCACCAAGGTTTTTCATTAAAAAAAATCTTATTCAAGTATCCTTTTATGCTATCTAAAAATTCTATATCATTTCCAATCAATAATATATCATCCACATATAATATCAGAAAAATGCAATAGAGCTCCCACTCGCTTTCTTGTAAATACAGGCTTCACCATAAGTCTGTATAAAACCATATGCTTTGATCACCTCATCAAAGCGTATATTCCAACTCCGAGATGCTTGCACCAGTCCATAGATGGATCGCTGGAGCCTGCACACGTTGTTAGCACCTTTCGGATCAACAAAAAACTCCTGGTTGCATCATATACAACTCTTCTTTAAGATATCCATTAAGGAATGCAGTTTTGACATCCATTTGCCAGGTTTCATAATTATAAAATGCGGCAATTGCTAACATGATTCGGGCGGACTTAAGCATCACTGCGGGGTGAGGAAGTCTCATCGTAGTCAACCCCTTGAACTTGTCGAAATCCTTTTGGGACAAGTCGAGCTTTGTAGACAATAACATTACCATCAGTGTCAATCTTCTTCTTGAAGATCCATTTATTCTCTATGGCTTGTGTCGTGGAATTAACACGTCAGATGTCCTAGTGAGAGGACTTAGTCGTGGAGCCATCGCAACGAGATTAGCTAAAAGGGGTTAAACCGGACAAAGGACACGAGGAGTTTATACTGGTTCGGCCCCTTGTGGTGAAGGTAAAAGCCTACGATCTGGTTGTGGTGGAATTGATGGGGTCTCGATGAGTAGGGAGCGAATCCGCTTTACCTATCTCTCGAGTTGTTGTTTCTTGTCCCTGAACCGCCGCCGGGTCGTCCCTTTATATACATAGGTTGACACCCGGCGGTTTACAGAACACCGAGGCCGGCTCATACACGTGTCCGGCTCGGTTTCTACCTTTCCTAACTTACAACACAAGTTTACACACCTCATGCCGGTTTACGTTTATGGGCTCTAAACCGCCTTTGGGCTCTGGGCCTCTAAGCTTCAATGGTAGAACGCCATACTCCTTGTCTTCATGGGCTTCAGTACGGATGAGCATAAACCGGCCCCTCCTGGGCGGTTTATACTTAGTAGTTATATCCCCAACATTAAGGCCCAGATTGATTTGAACCTGTTCATGTCAATCTTCAACATTTAGAAAAAACTCCTTGAATATCCTCGTATAATCCTTGTAAACTGCCATGACGTCTCCTCCATATGAACTTGATAAACCGCCATGACATCATCTTCTAAGATTGCAGTGAATCGTCATGACATTATCTCTATATAAAAACCTGTAAATACTTCTTTTATTAATTAATCTCGGAAGACCGAAGCGACAGCTGTGTTGGATATCCAATTTTTGGCTCCTCGATTCTCGCGCCTATCACTTATCCCTTTGCCTTTATAAATAAGACCGGGGGTCCTTTCCATTTTCCCCCTTGCCTCTTCATCTCTTCTTCTTCCTCGCGACCCTAAAGAGCCCGAGCTCCGCCGCCGCTGTCGACCTTCGCGTCTGCACCAACAAGGCCGCTGCATCAACCTGTTCTTGACCAGATAAACTGCGACGCACCTTCGCTGCCTCGCAGCACCAGTAAGTACTCCTCTTTCCAAATATCAGATCTGCATTAGTTTCGCTATTCGTCGGTGTTCTTCATTGTTCGTCCTTTTTCTCTCCTAGATCTCATAGCTTGATCTGAAATTGATAGTAAAGGTGAGCGGTAATAGTTCAGTGCCCCTAGTCACCCTCAGAAACCACTTTTTACTGCCTGAGATCCCGTCCGAACATATGCGTTCTTCTGCTGTCGCGACCTTTAGGTTTAAAATTTTATCCCCTTTTGTAGAAATGCGGTAGATCCGAAATTATCACACCAACTTATAAAACCTGTTTGTGCAATACTTAGGAATTATCCAGATCTGT
The DNA here is from genome assembly GCF_002162155.2 of Triticum dicoccoides. Lineage (NCBI taxonomy): Eukaryota > Viridiplantae > Streptophyta > Magnoliopsida > Poales > Poaceae > Triticum > Triticum dicoccoides. The sequence goes on along the minus strand of NC_041391.1, from coordinate 190,547,934 downwards.
CACTTCCGCACCATTATAGGCGGTTTAACCGTTAAAAGTTGATAATCCGCCAGGTACCATTAGCCCTCTCTTAAACCACCAATTTTACCTGAGCATCAGTATCCGGTTTAACATGTACATTTTCTCTGATTGATTCCTTCCCCCGACCTGGCGCCGGTTTATGCATATCAATCTTGAACCGTAATCCGGTGTTTGAACTTCTTTTACAACTTGTCATCAAAAATGGCCAAACAGTTCTTCTCCTGCAATTGGGCTCCCTCCCGGGTTACGGAAGATCAACTTACTGGGTATGTTGTGACTGGCACTTTAGCAAAGCAAGAAACCATCCATTGGAGAGCCCCGGGTACTGAAAATCCTCCTGAACCTCAAGATGGAGAAGTAATTGTTTTTGTACATCATCTGGACCGAGGGTTTAGCCCTCCCGGATCAAAAAAAATTCTGGGATGTACTTGCCATCTTCCAACTCCACCCTCAAGATATTGGACCGAACTCTGTGTCCAATATTTGCAGTTTCCAAGTGTTTTGTGAGGTTTATCTGCAAGAAGAACCGACCGTTGAGTTTTTCAGAGACTTCTTCCACTTGAACCGTCGTACTGAATTTACTGATGGCCCCAACACTGAACTTGGCGGGGTATCAATTCAAAAAAGGAAAGAAGTCAATTTTCCTCACGCCAAACATCACAGCCACCCCAAGGATTGGAATCAAACGTGGTTTTATTGCCGGAATACCGCTGCTAATGATGAAAATCCTCTGCTGGGTTATCATGCTCACCGGCTCAGTAATGAACATCCACTGCCTCAACGGCTCACTGCCAAGGAACAATCGAAATATGCACCACAGATTTCCAAGATCCGGGCTTTTATGGCAAACAGTTTAACCAGTATTGACCTCGTCTGTTGCTGGGTTTCATGGAGTATCCTGCCCTTAAGCCAGCGTCCCGGTTTAATGTGCAAGTACACATGAGAATTGAAAGACCCTCAACATCATATTGATATTCAGTTAACTGATGAAGAGATTATTGAAGCTGTCAAAAAGATGTTGGATGAACCGATATCTGATTGCAGCAAGACTGGGTTGCGTCCCTTTTATGCCTCCAATAAACCGCCAGCTGTAAGAATTGTATCTTTCTGCTTTTAATTCGCCCCCTGTTGACACTTTCTGATGATCTTCTGTTTATCTTTGCAGAGCAATGACCCGTTCTAGAAGAGGAAATCTCAAGACAAGCCGGCAAAACCACAAGACAAACCGGTGAGAGCGCCTCGTGCTAAGAGTAAGGCCTCAAAGAAGCCAGCAAAGAAGAGAACGCCGAGTCCCCTGATCCGGCTGAGGATGTTGATGACTCGGAACCAGAGGTAGAACTTGATTCCCTTGGTTCATTTTTCATGCACCTTATTGACAATGATCATTATCAGGATGATGCGGAAGCCAGTTGCGCTGATCATGTAGAGGTAATTTCCCTTTCTTCCGATTTAGACCATGTGCCAGTACAAAAACTCCGTTGTGCACTCCGGCAAGTAAAACGTTCACATCCTCTTGCTTATTTGGATCCACACTTTTCTTTGAAGACACAGCAACACGAAGCTCATCGCACAACCCGGCATAGTGGCCAACAAGTTACCTCCTCCGGTTTGCCGGACACTCCGGTTCAAAAACGCCGTCCAGAGGTCTCTTGTACTTCTAATAAATCTTATCCCAAGGCAGGTTACTTCCGATACCCTCTTAATCCGTCTGATTCAAATTATCAGGGTACCTCCAATTCATCCTCTGGTGAATCATCAGCCACACAGATGCCTCCGCTCAAGACTGTTCTTGGGTAAACATATTACACTTTAACCTTTTATACCTTGCACCGGTTTACTATACTAACTTCTGCATCTTCTTTCTTCAGTGCCAAAGCCAGACTTAGCAAGAAAGCTAAGTTGAGTAAACCAACTGACGACAATACGGCTACTAAACCGGAGAAAACCTCAGAGGCTATGGAGCAAAATGCTGACATTGATCTAGATGACCCGGCACCTCAGTGCCAGGATACTTTTGCTGATCCAACAGAAGCAAATCCACCAAGTCCACGCACTGATCCGACAAGCCCAGCTGCTGACCCGCGAGCCCAGCAAAGGCCTCTGATAAACCACCGAGCTCAAATAAGACAGCTAAAGGCACAACAAATGATGTTGTGATTACTGGCTTTGGCCATACCACTCCTGGAAACCTTGTCGCTTTATCAAAGCACAGTGCTAAAGAAGAATTTGCTGCTGTGGAGAAAGGTAAGTGGAAGACTGATTTGTCAGGCTATGCTCATCTCAATGCTCAAGACTGTGACAACCTGATTTTTGGCCCTTTCCTTTTCTTTTGTTTTTCCGAGGTTTTTGCCTGAGTTTTTCTTTTCCGTGGCTTTGTGGTCTGAAAACTGAAGAAGATGCCCTCTTCTTTGCTTCCAGAGTGGCTTGTCATTCCCAAATCTTTCCCTAGACCCTGTCATTTCCATCCTATCCCAAATCCCAATATTCTTTTCATTGGGAATATTCCTTTTCTATTAAAGGAATAACTCAAATTGCCCTAGGTTGTGAAGCCACCTATATTTCCCTCACTCCAAAAATTCCCAAATAATTCTCATAAATTGTTTGGGTCATATCTTGATCAAATATGGCAAAACTTTTCATTGCCATGTTCAAAAATAGTTCCCCAGTAATTCATTTCCTATTTGGCCCTGAATGGCACTTTGTGAAGGAAGTGTCATTTATATTTCTCCTATTGACTCCCAACCACTTTGGGAATGTTTATATGTCCAAATAATTGCCTCATGCACAAGTTCAAATTTATTGGCCTAGTAAATCTTCCTCAGTGAATTTTCAAAGTTTCTGTCAAACAGAAGGCTTTGTGAAGGAAGTACTAGCTAGGTGTACCCAAATGAGTTGAACTTTTGCACAATCCTTAATGTGCTCATATTAAACACCTTCACACATTTGCAGCCCCATCCAATCATCTATGTGAGCACAGGAGCAAATCTTTGATTCTGGCAATATTTTCAGATTGTGAAGCAAGTATATTTTATATTGCTTCAAAAATCCTGATAGATTACCAGATCGTTCTTATACCCATGAAACATCTCTCCGCCCATTTTGGCATCATTTCATAGAGTCATTTGACCACCATAATTATTTAAAGTTTCTGTCCAGAGGAGATGTTTGTGAAGCAAGTACCATTTTGGCTTTGCCAAGTGGTATGATACTTTGTGAGCATCTTCATATGACCATATGACTAAGCCTTGCCCAATATTAGCTCAAGTGGACACTCCATGTGAGAGCATCATCATGATCTTCATTTCTGGACCATCTTGGCAATTGCAAAGCAACTGCAGTAAAACTTGGTCCATTTACCCTCCCAACCTCCAAGACTGTAGTCCTTCCTATCCTAAACACCCCAGACAACTTTTTGGCTTCAAGTAACTCCCTACTGGTCACATTGAGCTGGTAAAGTTTACTGAAGTAAACTTCAGCAGTTGATAACCTTTTAACCACAGACGTTTTCACCAAGTTACCACCTTAGATCAAACCTACTTTGGAAGGACTATCAGCTAGACAATGTTTTAGGTGCTGTAGTTCATTTAATGTGCCATGTCACATGGTGACCATGCAGCTGGCATGCATGTTGGCGCGCTCTATGTGTAGTGGCCGCGTCTAGAGCACTGTTTGTGCTGGACCCCCTCCTCCTCTCGTCGTCTTAGAACCCGTGATCATGTACAGCGTGTTCCCCGCGTCGTCGCCGTTCTCCTGGACCCCTCTCCCCTCCATCCTCTTCCTCACCGATGCAAACCGTCATGCGCCCACGAGAGATCTGTGGCGGGCCAAGGCTTTAATGGCGTTCGACCGTTTCTCCTCTGCGCCCTCGGCCCCCCTCACCATGTGAGCCTCTGTAGCTCGTCCGCACCTCCCCCCTCGTCGTGTTCCCGTGCTCGCCCGTGCTCACTGAGCCTCGCCATAGCTTTGGCCGAGCTCGAGTGGCGGCACTCGGCCACGGCCTCCCACGCCCGGCTATATATAGCCAACCCCGAGGCCGTTCGACCGCACCGGCAGCCTCACACCAATCCCAAAAATCTCCCCGGCCTCTCATTTGAGCTCAAGCCGCCCCCTGCTCTTCCATCGCCGCCTCGGGCGCTGCCTCGGGTACCTCCGATTCCGGCGACCCTGACCTTCTTCCTCCGCTCCACCACTTCCCGAGGCCTCCACCACCACTACCAAACCACCTCGTCACCTCTCCTCCTCCTCAAGTGGCTTGTAGCCACGAGCCCACCGGTGGCCGATAGCATGCTCCACCACGGTCGACGTTCTGCTCTTCCCCAAGCTCCACGGCGGTCGAGACCTACATGGGTGTGCGCGCCTTTGTATCCTAAACCCGCCGGTAGGTTGGGCTCCGTCTGAGGTGACCTGTGCCGCTGACAATCACCGTCGGGGTGAGCTTCTCCCTCGGCCGCCAGGTGCGCGTACGCGGGAGGAAGAAGAAGGAGAGCGGGAGGAGGGCGTTGACTAGTGGCATGGGTCCCGCGACCCCACCTGTCAGCCACATGAGCCGACCCTGCCTCTGCCCCTTTTGACCAGTCCACGCCACGTCAGTGTAAGTGGAGACGTAATTCCCCAAATACGCTTTCACATTTTCTGTTCAGGCCCCTGGTTGAAAATATTTTCATTGCAGATGGGTCCCTGGCAGAAAAACTTCCATATCTTTTCAACCGTAACTCCGTTTGAGGTGAATCCAACGCCCACTTCTTTGTTTCGTCGAGCCTGTTCTGTTGGTCCTGTTTTCACTATGGTTTGACACTATGAAAACGACCTTTATGCCCTTGCCCTTATTCAGCCTCCTCCGAGAGAGAACTGTTTCCGGCAAATCTTTCCGCGGCTTCACCGCACTTCTCCCCGGTGCCTTCTTCATCCCCAGGCAAGCCACAATACCCACTTGCATGATAGTCATGCAGTAGCATTGGTTTTCAACTTGAATCTTTAATAAATGTTTGCTTGTTGAAAAGATGGTTATCGTTGTTCCGGTGATGTTTAGAGTTGCATGTTCACTGTTACGCTATGTTGTCTTATACTCTGTGATCATGTTCTATCTGCTAGTATCTCCTTTCATATGTTTATGACTGCTAGTGGTACAAGTTGATGTTGGTAATGGTCATGCTACTCAGTATGCCATGTTCAATGGATATGAGTTATTGTTGATATGGTGGATGGTTATGTGATACCCTCATGATGATGTTGATATTATGTTCATGTATTATAGTTGGCATCATGTTATTTTACGATGGCTCAGCATATTTGCATTCAAGTTAACCGGATTAAATTGAACTTAAACACATGTTGGCTGAGTCATGGTGCCGCTGAATCGATGCTGACCAGTGCAACCACGCTTATCGGTATGGGACGGTCCTAACTGGGTCTATTGTTGTGCCTCTCGCTGGTGCCTCCAACGAGGGAAGGTTATAGGCGCGTGCTACCCTAATCAGGTAGGCGGACTTAAGACTTGTGTGCCCGTAGTTGTTATAGCCGGTGGATCCCCGTGTGGCATCGTTTATGTGTTGGGCCACGACGGTGGTCGTTGTGTCTGGAGGTAGGCACGGGCCCACCCATGACTTAGCTCAGTGAGGAGTGAGTCGGACTGGCCGGGAGAGTGTCATAACAGTAGATCGGTTTTGTCGGAACACCGTTGGTCCACCCGAATGGGAGTGCAAGGCCATGGGTTCTGTAGTGTGGGTACAGTGTACTAACCTCTGCAGAGTGTATATTAATCTATCGATAGCCGCGCCCGCGGATAAGGGCCCAGGTCAAAAGTAGGTCACACCATGAGTCAGCAGTAATAAGAATAATGTGTTTAATAACAACAAGACGGGCCAAGTGTTGGTCGGGTTGTGATCGCCGTAAGGATCACGGGCCATGTAGTGGTCGGGTTGTGATCGCCGTAAGGATCACGGGCCATTTAGGGGTCGGGTTGTGATCGCCGTAAGGATCACATACCAAGTGTTGGTCGGATGGTGATCGCCATAAGGATCACGAGGGTATCGAGGATACCGAGTCATTGTATATCCATGATGTTGTGCGAGAGTCGTGGGTAAAGATCAAGCTCCTTGTGGTCATTTACTGATTACTACGGTATTGTTTATACCAAGCTTGATTTGATCCTAAGATGATTGTGTGATGTACGAGGTTGGTAAGTGATGCATGTGGGTTATGAGGTAGCCCGAGCAGAATAAGTGGTGCATATGGTGTCATCAGGTTGCATGCTAGTATTGTCAGATTAATATGTCCATGCCATGTTCATGTTATGTTAGCCACATCATGTTTAAGTTGAAGATGTCATATTATTCTGATGATATCATGTTAATTCTTGTTTAACCTGTAATTGCCATGCTGTTGTCTGTCTTGAATGCTTCTGGTTTTTGTGAGCTTGCAAGTACATTCAATGTACTGACCTGGCGTGTCATGCCAGTTTGCAGGTCATGCCGGATTTGATTGCTTGCTTGTTATGGTTTCCGTTCGTGCGAGCTAGGATAAGCATTCCAGCCAGAGTCCCTGCGGAGTGGAGTTCACCACCATCGCCGTTGTTCCGCTGCTAGAGTTATTCCGCTGCATCGAGTTGTTCTGCTGCTTGCATAGAGCAACTGAGGATGGCGTAGTGTCGCCATGCCAATGTTATTCATTGTAATATCGGAGACCTTGTATTCATATTCGTGTAATAATAGAAAGCTGGTTTGTTCTATGCTAAGCAGTGCCATATTCCAGAAGACTTCTCCTCGATCTCTGGGCTGGAATACGGGGCGTTCCAGTTTTCTCCAAGCTATGGTGCCACAATGCTTGGTATCAGAGCAGGTCTGGCTGTAGGATGCCCTAGACCACGTGAACGTTAGAAAGCGGTAGTATAGACCCCAGTTGGTTTGTTGCACTTGATTGCTGCATTTGTTTGTCGCATAGCATGCATATAGATTATTATTTAGTCGCTAACGGTTTATCTGGTGAGTGTAGCTGGCATCGGTTCGGATCCACTATAGTTCCACCTTTGCATTTCCCTAGTTCCTTTTCCTTTGGTGTTTGGTGTCATTTCTGTCCCAGCAGAGTGATGCCAAGTGATCCCGACACTGTTTGCAAAATGGTGCTCAGGTATCGCACCGATGTCTTTCCTTCAGTCCCTCCTATCATTTCGTTGATGGACATGCATCTATTCCGGATCGTTCTTTTATTTTGTCGTGTTGGCAACCCTTAATGGTCTTAGTATCAAGAAAGGGCAATGTCAGCAGCCTCAGTTTTTCCCCGCAATCCTATTTCTTGGACAAGTACGAATCTTTTCCCGTCCGCTTGATAATAATGTGGTTGCGACCTTCGTGTCCCATTGCATGGTTACCAAGTACATCCTCGCCTCCGAGCTAGTCCAGGTTGCTATCTGGCTAAGCTAGCACTTGGTGTAGTGCTGTTTACACCAATTCTTCCAAACATTTATTCATCCTCATGCACATTGTCACGGTATATTAGATCGTAGTACCAGAGATTCCGCGAAATTTGTGTGCTTAGGTGTGCATGCATATTATTGTGTGACTAGCAGTAATATGTGATGATTGCTTGATTTATTATCTTAGTAGTATGCTTGTGTGCTCTTGTTTTAGTCGTTTATGTTGTTCCTTTCTTTGGGCCTTCAGTGTTACAAATTTTTCCCCTGTTAAAGTTGCTCGTCAGCCGACACTGGACCCGAAGAGTTAGCAAGAAATGCATATATTTGGAAACTCAGCTAAACAGAATGGAATTATCAGCTGACTGCAGTGAAATTGGGAATATCTTGTCTGGATGCAAAAGAAATCCTGGATGGACCATCCGTATCAAGTTTGCATTAGCGTGCACTCATCACAACAAAATGATTAAATTAGCAAGAAGAAAAAATTGTGTGCAAGGTTGACAGAATATTATCAAAGGTATGGCTCAGATACAAGTTTAATTTTTCGTTGAGGATGATTTTGGAACTCGATGTACCTGGAAGCAAGCAAAAACTTGGCATATACTCAGAAAGGAGGATAGTCCAGCAAAACCCTGTTTCATACCAGAAATCAACATCAGAAACATTCGGATGGTATATATATGTGGAAATCGGTCCGCATATCACAATAAGAAGTTTCTGGTGTAAGCAACCCACTTTTCCCTCGCAAGATACCAGAGAAGTTTCCAAGGCAAGATTCATCTTTCTTCCTCAGTACGATACGTGGATGATTCCCCGTGCAAGGTACTCTGCCTTCTTCAGTAAGCAACCGCAAAAGCTTCCGGCATAAGGTACTGAGTCTTTCCCTAGAAAAGTCTTTAAGGGGGTAAGCTTCTGAAGCACGATACCCAGTCTTCTTCAGCAAGCTGTCCGATGAAAGTTTCGAGCACAAGCCAACAAATTTTCCCCAGTAAGACATTGGTACAAGGTAGTACACTGTGAATTGACAGCATTTGGCAGTGAATCCCAAGAATCAGATCCGCAACATTTTGGTCAGAAGCAAGAATCAGTCAGAATACACGTCTGTCTCGGGAATCAGGTCCTCATATATATGTAATAAGCATACCATCAAGATCTTACAAGTCACTTGGATGAGGATCTGACAACCACGTGAGGATGGTTAATAGAAGAAAGCATGTATACACCGCAATGTGACAAAGGATTATGAGGATTGACGACATCAATGAGCTCAGTACAAGTACCCGTGAACCTGGAAAATGATCCTGATGAGCCCTTGTCCCTTTTTCTCCAACGACGGCACCACGCCTGTGATTTGAGCTGTTTCTAGCTATCCGGGGTGGATGCCTGTTTTTGTTTCTCTCTTCAACGACTGTCTCGAGTCTAAGCTGCTTTTCAGCCATCTCGTACAGCTGTTGAGTTTCTTTTTGTGACAGTAACCCTATAGCTACTTTTTGGCTATTTTAGGGAGCTGCCACCTTCTTCTTATCGACCCGGTCTCATGCTCTAAGATGCTTTTTCGGCCGTCCTGAGTCGTGGTTGAGTTATTTCAGTAATGTCCCAGATTTGAGTTGTAAAGACCGTTCTGGTGGCTACTAATTTGTTTGTCGATTTCTTACAAGGGTCTCGGATGATCATTTCCCAACAATCAGAACTTGAGAGGTGTTGAACCTGCCATTTAATGGGTTACCCTATCAGGAAAACGAGGATAAGCTATGATTGCCGAAAAATTGCACGGACAGTACCTATGGTCATACGAAGAAGCAATATGGCCCAGCTCTTTCAGCCAAAGATCCAGCCCACGAAAACAATAATGAAGGAGCAAGACCAGTGATGCAGGTATGAAAATTGTACACGACCCCCATGGTGCAGATACCCCAGCCAGTCTAAGTCAGTATTGATCCACATGGATATGCCTACAGCATGAGTAATTGGCATGAGGAATATCAGTTTGGAAGCCTGAGTCCTCACTTATATGAATCATCATGGATAGCCTGTCGTGAACAAATTTTTTTCCGTCAGAACCACCGTCAGTCAAGTCTGCAGATATTATCAAACAGGCCAAACCCTTTATGCTGGCCGCGAGAGGAGACAATCAAAATATTTGTTATGGATCCGCTACTCACGATAGTGGAACCGGTTTAGATGATTCAGAAACTTCTGCGATGAGTCAGAATCTGTCAGGAAACGGTATGTTTAACTCACTGTTTGGAACCCAAAGGACCTGCATTTAGTGGAGAAACCCAATGCAATAAGTCAGAGCTTGAGTTTTCATCAGAAAAATCTAATTATTATTACATGAAAGGTTGTCAGTGCCGGGTGGCACACCCAGCGGAAATCACTTTTGGATTTGTGAGACGGACATATATTTCAGTCGTGATAATCAAATCACACTCAACTAGTTAGCAGATCTAAAAAGAAAATAGAGCCTATATAAGCACAAACAAGCAAGGTAAGTTCTATCAGAAGAAGGATACAGTGAATCAAACCACCCCAGGGCCAGTCAGATAAAAATTTAATGGGAACAACGATAAAGGAAAAGGGATACCCGAGTTGGAAACGGTTTCCTTAAGTCAGAATATTTATACTTGTTCCCTGAGCAACCAAATCTCGAGGACGAGATTTCTTTAAGGGGGTAACGTTTGTGACAGCCTGATTTTTGGCCCTTTCTTTTTCTTTTGTTTTTCCGAGGTTTTTGCCTGAGTTTTTCTTTTCCGTGGCTTTGTGGTCTAGAAACTGAAGAAGATGCCCTCTTCTTTGCTTCTAGATTGGCTTGTCATTCCCAAATCTTTCCCTAGACCCTGTCATTTCCATCCTATCCCAAATCCCAATATTCTTTTCATTGGGAATATTCCTTTTCTATTAAAGGAATAACTCAAATTGCCCTAGGTTGTCAAGCAACCTATATTTCCCTCACTCCAAAAATTCCCAAATAATTCTCATAAATTGTTTGGGTCATATCTTGATCAAATATGGCAAAAAATTTCATTTCCATGTTCAAAAATAGTTCCCCAATAATTCATTTCCTATTCTGCCCTGAATGGCACTTTGTGAAGGAAGTGTCATTTATATTTCTCCTATTGACTCCCAAACTTTTTGGGCATGTTTATATGTCCAAATAATTGCCTCATGCACAAGTTCAAATTTATTTGCCTAGTAAATCTTCCTCAGTGAATTTTCAAAGTTTCTGTCAAACAGAAGGCTTTGTGAAGGAAGTACTAGCTAGGAGTACCCAAATGAGTTGAACTTTTTCACACTCCTTAATGTGCTCATATTAAACCCCTCCACACATTTTCAGCCCCATACAATCATCTATGTGAGCACAGGAGCAAATCTTTGATTCTGGCAATATTTTCAGATTGTGAAGCAAGTATATTTTATGTTGCTTCAAAAATCCTGATAAATTACCAGATAATTCTTATACCCATGAAACATCTCTCCGCACATTTTGGAATCATTTCATAGAGTCATTTGACCACCATAATTATTTAAAGTTTCTGCTAGAGGAGATGTTTGTGAAGCAAGTACCATTTTGGCTTTGACAAATGGTATGATACTTTGTGAGCATCTTCATATGACCATATGACTAAGCATTGCCCAATATTAGCTCAAGTGGACACTCCATGTGAGAGCATCATCATGATCTTCATTTCTGGACCATCTTGGCAATTGCAAAGCAACTACAGTAAAAGTTGGTCCATTTACCCTCCCAACCTCCAGGACTGTAGTCCTTCCTATCCTAAACACCCCAGACAACTTCTTTGGCTTCAAGTAACTCCCTGTTGATCACATTGAGCTGGTAAAGTTTACTGCAGTAAACTTCAGCAGTTGATAACCTTTTAACCACAGACGTTTTCACCAAGTTACCACCTCATATCAAACCTACTTTGGAAGGACTATCAGCTAGACAATGTTTTAGTTGTTGTAGATCATTTAATGTGCCATGTCACATGGTGACCACGCAGCTGGCATGCCTGTTGGCGCGCTCTGTGTGCAGTGGCCGCGTCCAGAGGACTGTTTGTGCTGGACCCCCTCCTCCTCTCGTCGTCTTAGAGCCCGTGATCACGTACAGCGTGTTCCCTGCGTCATCGCCGTTCTCCTGGACCCCTCTCCCCCTCCGTCCTCTTCCTCACCGATGCAAACCGCCGCGCGCCCACGAGAGATCTGTGGCCAACCAAGGCTTTAGTGGCGATCAACCATTTCTCCTCTGCGCCCTCGGCCCCCCTCACCCTGTGCGCCTCTGTAGCTCGTCCGAACTCCCCCTCGTCGTGTTCTCGTGCTCGCCCGTGCTCACTGAGCCTCACCAGAGCTTTGGCCAAGCTCGAGCGGCGGCACTCGGCCACGGCCTCCCTTGCCCAGCTATATATAGCCAACCCCGAGGCCGTTCGACCACACCGCCAGCCTCACACCACTCCCAGAAATCGGCCCGGCCTCTCGTTTGAGCTCAAGCCGCTCCCCCTGCTCTTCCATCACCGCATCGGCCGCCGCCTCGGGTCCCTCCGATTCCGGCGACCCTGACCTTCTCCCTCCGCTCCACCACTTCCCAAGGCCTCCACCACCACTACCGGTCCACCTGGTCACCTCTCCTCCTCCTCAAGTGGCTTGTAGCCACGAGCCCACCGGTGGCCGACTGCATGCTCCGCCACGGTCGACGTTCTGCTCTTCCTCAAGCTCCATGGCGGTCGAGACCTACATGGGCATGTGCGCCTCTGTATCCTGAACCCGCTGGTAGGCCGGGCTCCGTCTGAGGTGACCTGTGCCACCGACAATCACCGTCGGGGTGAGCTTCTCCCTCCGCCGCCAGGTGCGCGTACGCGGGAGGAAGAAGAAGGAGAGCGGGAGGAGGGCGTTGACTAGCGGCGTGGGTCCCGCGACCCCACCTGTCAGCCACACAAGCCGGCCCTGCCTCTGCCCCTTTTGACCAGTCCATGACACGTCAGCGTAAGTGGAGACGTAGTTCCCGAAATACGCTTTCACTTTTTCTGTTCAGGCCCCTGGTTGAAAATATTTTCATTACAGATGGGTCCCTGGTAGAAAAACTTCCATATCTTTTCAACCGTAACTCCGTTTGAGGTGAATCCAACGCCCACTTCTTTGTTTCGTCGAGCCCGTTCGGTTGGTCATGTTTTCACTATGGTTTGACACTGTGAAAATGACCTTTATGCCCTTGCCCTTATTCAGCCCCCTCCGAGAGAGAACTGTTTCCGGCAAATCTTTCCGCGACTTCACCGCACTTCTCCTCGGTGCCTTCTTCATCCCCAGGCAAGCCACAATACCCACTTGCATGATAGTCATGCAGTAGCCATGGTTTTCAATTTGAATCTTTAATAAATGTTTGCTTGTTGAAAAGATGGTTATCGTTGTTCCGGTGATGTTTAGAGTTGCATGTTCACTGTTATGCTATGTTGTCTTATACTCTGTGATCATGTTCTACCTGCTAGTATCTCCTTTCATATGTTTATGACTGCTAGTGGTACATGTTGATGTTGGTAATGGTCATGCTAGTCAGTATGCCATATTCAGTGGATATGAGTTATTGTTGATATGGTGGATGGTTATGTGATACCCTCATGATGATGTTGATATTATGTTCATGTATTATAGTTGGCATCATGTTATTTTATCATGGCTCAGCATATTTGCATTCAAGTTAACCGGATTAAATTGAAGTTGAAGACATGTTGGCTGAGTCATGGTGCAGTTGAATCGATGCTGACCAGTGCAACCATGCTTACCGGTATGGGACGGTCCTAACTAGGTCTATTGTTGTGCCTCTCGCTAGTGCCTCCAATGAGGGAAGGTTATGGGCGCGCGCTACCCTGATCAGGTAGGCGGACATAAGCCTTGTGTGCCCCTAGTTGTTATAGCCGGCGGATCCCCGTGTGGCATCATTTATGTGTTGGGCCACGACGGTGGTCGTTGTGTCTGGAGGTAGGCATGGGGCCACCCATGACTTAGCTCAGTGACGAGTGAGTCGGACTGGCTGGGAGAGTGTCATGACAGTAGATCGGTTTTGTTAGAACGCCGTTGGTCCACCCGAATGGGAGTGCGAGGCCATGGGTTCTGAAGTGTGGGTACAATGTACTAATCTCTGCAGAGTGTATATTAATCTATCGATAGCCGCGCCCGCGGATAAGGGCCCAGGTCATAAGTAGGTCACACCATGAGTCAACAGTAATAAGAATAATGTGTTTAATAACAATGAGACGGGCCAAGTGTTGGTCGGGTTGTGATCGCTGTAAGGATCACGGGCCATGTAGTGGTCGGGTTGTGATCGCCGTAAGGATCACGGACCAAGTGTTGGTCGGGTGGTGATCGCCGTAAGGATCACGAGGGTATCGAGGATACCGAGTCGTTGTATATTCGTGATGTTGTGCGAGAGTCGTGGGTAAAGATCAAGCTCCTTGTGGTCATTTACTGATTACTACGGTATTGTTTATACCAAGCTTGATTTGATCCTGAGATGATCGTGTGATGTACGAGATTGGTAAGTGATGCATGTGGGTTATGAGGCAGCCCGAGCAGAATAAGCGGTGCATATGGTGTCATCAGGTTGCATGCTAGTGTTGTCGGATTAATATGTTCATGCCATGTTCATGTTATGTTAGCCGTATCATGTTTAAGTTGACGATGCCATGTTATTCTGATGATATCATGTTAATTCTTGTTTAACCTGTAATTGCCATGTTGTTGTCTGTCTTGAATGCTTCTGGTTTTTGTGAGCTTGCAAGTACATTCAATGTACTGACCTGGCGTGTCATGCCAGTTTGCAGGTCATGCCGGATTTGATTGCGCTTGTTGTGGTTTCTGTTCGTGCGAGCTAGGATAAGCGTTCCAGCTAGTCCCTGCGGAGTGGAGTTCACCACAGTCGCCATTGTTCTGCTGCTAGAGTTATTCCGCTGCATCGAGTTGTTCTGCTGCTTGCATAGAGCAACTGAGGATGGCATAGTGTCGCCGTGCCGATGTTATTCATTGTAATATGGTAGACCTTGTATTCATATTCGTGTAATAATAGAAAGCTGGTTTGTTCTATGCTAAGCAGTGCCGTATTCCAGAAGACTTCTCCTCGATCTCTGGGCTGGAATACGGGGCGTTCCGGTTTTCTTTGAGCCGGGGTGCCACAAAGACATCCATTCTAGATTTTTGAACCAGCTGTATACAAGTCATGATTATGAAGCCGGTTTGGTAAACCTGATGAAAGAGCGATATGAGGTAAACACTTGTTCCTTTGAATAACTTCTTCGTTTCCTTATATCCCGCTTCAATGATCAAGTCTAGTAGCCCCCAAGGGCCGGTTCATTAACATGAATGTGAATCGGGACTTATAGTAGGAGAATATTTGAATGTTGCTTGCGTAGCCCTTGTAGACCAGTTTATACCTTTAGGACGAACCGGTATATCTTTTGTAACGTAGCTTCCAAAATTCATTCTGGTTATCAATATGATCCGGTTTGTTGTTAAAACCTGGATGACCTTGAATTGAACCGATATGCATTAGCCCCCAAGTGCCAAGTATATAACTTGTTGTATGCTTGGGACTTAAAATACCAGTTTGATAAAAGCAATCCGCATTAGCCCCCAAGTGCCAAGTATATGACTTTTTATGTGCTTGGGACTTTGAAAAAGTAGTAACAACTTTATTATCTGTCTTTTGCAGGCTGACTTGAGCAACAAGGATTCCCAAATCGCCGATCTTCAAGAAAATATCAAGTCCCAGCAAGCAGAAACTTCCAAGGCCAAAGATGAGTTGAAGGGCGCTTTAACCGCCATGGAGCAATTGAAGGATAGCTTCAAAGGCGAGCGGGTAGACTGGGAGACTGAGAAGGCCACTCTGCTAAAACATGCTGAAGATGCTGAAGCGGCCCTTAAACCGGTAGCGGAAGAGCTAACTGGTTTAAAGCGGCAGATCAATGCTATGACTTCTGCTATCTTTGGTAAGTAGCTTTGTAATGAACCGTACTTCATTAGCCTTGAAACCTCTGGTTTAACATCAACATTATAACCATTGCAGGTAGCCGCGTCGCCCATCTTGGCTTAGATATGTGCAAAAAGCTGAAGGCTGCTTATACCTTAATTGAGCAGCTATATACCGGCGCTCAACGAGTTATCTGCACTGCGTCATATAATAAACCGGCATGAACTTTGATCAAAGATACATTGTCCCAGATCTCCATGACACCGGCCCAGCTAGAAGAAATGAAGAGATCTACTGCAAGGGCTCGCACTTTATTTGCACTGACTCGGGCTAAGGCTTGGATAGCTGACCTTGATCCGGAGGATATTGGAAATGGTTATCCGAGTCAAAAATAAGATGCGCCGGACTTTGACGAGGATGCCCTTAAAGCTTTGACAAAGGAAATGCACCCACTTGCTAGCACACTGGCCGAAGAAACTGATCTATCTTATCACCGGTCCATCTATGATGCAGACAATAGTCGAATTGTTGCATCGGTTTATGAAGCCCAAAATCTAATCCCGCCAACTCGTAAGCACACTTATGCTCCTGACCTTGAACCGTCAGATCTTATAAGTGATGAAGTTGTCTTCCGAGCTTTGTGTGGAATTGACTGGGCCACCATTGACTTCCAGCCAGTGGATGGGGAGGCGGAGGTTGAACCGGCGCAGGGTGATACACAAACTTCTCATCAAGCTAAAGAGGAAGCATAATCCGGAAGCCAGTTTATCATTTGTGCACTATCCTCTGTAGAAAAACAATTATCCTTTTGGGCGGTTAAAACGCCTTGTAATAGACTAGCTTTAAATACTTGATCTGCTATGCCATCGTGCATAGCTTGAAACACTTGGTCTGCTATGCCGTCGTGCATAATCAATTTCCTGAGATTGCCACTTTGTCATAATATGCAATGTCTGCTTATGATCTTTATTAGTGTTATGCAATCTTGTTTTCTGCATATAAAAACTGAAAACTTGTCCTGGCGGTTTACCGTTTGACGGGTTATGATGCCCAATATGAAGCCAGAGTTTATAACAAAGGATTGTAAAGATAATGAAATATGAAAATACCTCATACCTGTGATTTAAATCACATAGTTGGTTTACCAATCATTTTTGTAGTAAGGGTGATAACCCAAATCTTGAGTGTTGATAACTCCCACCTGTCACGACCGGTTTTCCAATAAAAATATTTATTGAGAAACCAATCTTTTGAGTCCAGTATGAGAGAAATCCTCCTCACTGGTAGACAAATTCTTGATACAATAAGCCAGTAGCATAAAATATTTTACAGGGTCGAACTACGGTTGCTCAACCAAAATATTACAAGCACGCCAATGACTATACATAATGGCGGACATGACACAGTGGTGTGGAGGCATACTACTGACTCGAGGATAGGGCGGTGGTGGAGAAACACAGCGGGGAGAGAGATACAAGACTCTAAGTCTGTCATCTCATCGAGCGTCGAGGTGAGGCTCGATGAATTTATTTGGTAGCGGAAGCGGATATAAAACAGTGACCAAATCCAGGGTCGCACGAGACTGACTGGGACTCCTCTAGGTGTCGGACTCGATATCAAACTCTTCATCCATGAGATCGCCTTCGTCAGCATCTGGCCAAATCAACAAGCCAGTGAGTACTTTGAAAGTACTCGCAAGACAGTTCGGACGTAAGATATAACAAATGCATGCATGAATGCGTCATGAATAATTCACCAATGTACATTCAAAAATTAGCATAACAAGGTAAGTAAAAGGGAAACGGCGGTAGTCCGCCTGAAATCCCAACAAAACATAAATAAATACCGATCGGGTGTCTGAAGCGACACCTCGAAAGGTGAATAAATAAATATAAGGAAATGATGCCACAGTCGGGCGTCTTAGCGACACCACATAAAGGGCTTTTAAAAGAAATGCCACAGTCGGACGTCGGGGCGACATCACAGAAAGGGCTTTAAAAGAAATACCACAGTCGGGTGTCTTAGCGACACCACATAAAGGGCTTTTAAAAGAAATGCCACAGTCGGACGTCGGGGCGACATCACAGAAAGGGCTTTAAAAGAAATACCACAGTCGGGTGTCTTAGCAACACCACATAAAGGGCTTTTAAAAGAAATGCCGCAGTCGGACGTTGGGGCGACATCACAGAAAGGGCTTTAAAAGAAAGTAAAATACAACAATGCCACAGTCGGACGTCTGAGCGACATCGCAGAAAGGGCTTTTATTCATAAGGAAATAATGCTCATAATAAATGTTCAATTCATGAGAATAAATGGGTTAGTCCATCCACAGGAATAATCATTTAACCGGACTTAGCACTCATGCGATTCACCGGAGTCTCTGTCATCAAAACTGACATTTGATCAGGATAAGATAATATCGATCTAGGACATGGAATAGATGATTTGGAGGAATATATGACTCTGCAGAGTTTGTACAAAATTTTTCCCACAGCCAACGGATTTCCGTAGTCACGAAGGACTAGTTCCGTTTACGGTATTTCAGAAGAAAACACAGCTAACCAGTACACACCCATCCTACCTCTCGATGCTAGGAATCACCCTAGACATCGTCCAAGAAAAACTTTTGAGACGGGGAGATCACAATCTCGAATAGCATGGGATCAAATTTATATATGCGCGCTCTAAGGGGTGCCCCCCTCTCGGTCCCAACCGGAAACACCCATGCCCCCTGACCAGATGACTGGCTTTAATCCAGGGCCATGGAACCATCATCACGGCCTCTCCTTTTGGTGTGTACCAGGAAAGCGGTTTGCAACTTAATAAACCATATTCCTTGCGGAAAACATGTGGTAGTACAGGGAAGGAAATGAGAGGAACTGGACCGATACGGTTTGACACTGAAGTCACATAGTCTGGCATAAGACTGGCATGCTACGACACTGCCATCTTACCCATCCTCATGCCAACACATGGCCATTCATACTCACATCCATCCACTTATGGATCATCGAACTCACTTACCTCAATATTGCATAAAATAACGTTCATCGATATGCTCCTCAACATGCCATGAAACTAACTAAATGCAAAACATGCCAAGACACTCATCATATCAAAAGTTCAAACATGCTTGCCTGGTTCAGAGTAGTCGGAGCCTAGCTCGGTGAAGTTCGCGGCTCCGTCACCTCCTTCGGTATCTACGGTATAAAGAAAATATATGCGCTATCGTAAATACCAAGGGGTGCACAAAAAGTATTCCAAATATTTTTCAAATAAATCTGATAAAAAACTAGACTAAATTTTAAAGAGAACAGAAAAAGAATCAATCAAAAATACCTTTCTGTTTAAAAGTTATAAGGGTTTTTGTCCAGGGACTCATCTGTAATGAAACAGAAGATTTCCAGGGGCTAGCTTATAAAAACAGAAAACGACTCGAATAAGAATGCGCCGGCCCAGCGGGAAAACGTATTTGGCAGAAGAAGTTTTCAGAAAACGCTTCGCTTAGACAGGATAGAGAGGCTGACAGGCGGGTCCCGCCCGTCAGGTTTGAATATACGAACGGGGCGGCAGATTTCGCCGGTGCCCGTGAGCCGCGGAGGTCGCCGGCGGCGATCCACGGTGAGGCAGGAAGATCGGAGGGTACCTCCGTGTTCAGGGCGCCATTCCGCGTCGGTTGGTGGTGGTGGTGGTCGCCGGCGAGTACCACGTCGACGGCGAGCCTGGCTCCGGCGGACGGCGGCTCGGGTGGTTGCGGACTTCGTCGGAGAGAGCTGTGAAGATCAAATTAAGGAGGGGGTTAGGCTTCTGGTAGCTAGAGGGGGTAACAGACGGGGTTTGGGAGCCGGAGACGGCCTCACCGGAGCGAATCGAGCGGGTGGCCGAGGCGGAGCGAGGCGGGCGGAGTCGAGGAAGAAGGGCCCCTCGAGGCTCTTCTAGTTGCTGGTCGGGGTCCAGTGAGGTGGTGGAGGTGTGCGGGGGCGAGAGGGAGCTTAGGGGTGCTATATATAGCCGGCCCGAGGCGGTTGCCACGAACGGGATAAGTCCGGCGAGTGATTACGGCGGCGCTGTGGTTGGGCAGTGGGATTAGGGGCTTGGGCAATGCCGTTGAGGTCCACCGGTTCCATTTAGGTGCTAATCGGGCTGGGATTTGGTACTAGGGGCGAGTTCGACAGAACGGGACGGCGCGGGCCCGTCGGCGGCAGTGAGCACGTTCCGTGCTTGCCGGGCCACGGCGACGGTGCCACGGGCGTGCGCTGGCATGCATGAGGCCACGCGGAGAGCAGAGGGGCGTTGGGCGGTGCCGAACGGCGTTGAGCCACCGTTCCGTCCCCTGTCGGCCGCCACGGGAGGTCCCGACGCCACAGAAGACGCCGGCGAGGGCGGGCCAGCGTGCCACCGACACCAGGAAGATGCCAAGTGCGCGTGTGGTGCTCCAGACAGTAGGAAGAGGCGGCGAGGAACGTGCCAAGTGCACTGTGAGCATGTGTCTGAACCTCTGACGAAGAAAACGACACTGAAATCTGAATTTTCCGAATTTGCAAAGGAATAGTGCAGCTCAGGTGTTCGACAGAATGTTTTTGGCCTCTGGGGATTTTTCCTTGAGCTGATTTTTGGTGGAGTGGCTTCTCATTGCTCCAGTAGGCTGCCTGATTTTTGGTGAAATTTTTGGAGAAGTGTAGGTATGAATTTCACCAAATTTGGCAAATCTGGTCCAAACTTGCAGAGACTGAATTTTGAAAAATTTGAAAAGAGGAGGAGTGGATCAAGATGGTTCTGGGTTGTGGGTACAAAGGACTATCCAGGAGAGTTGGTTTGGGATAAAAACTCAAAGGCAAAGTGGTACTTGCTTTGAAAATCACTAAGGCTCAAAATAATTTGCAGAATTGATTTGAGGGGAAAAATAATTAGAATAAAATCCAAAACTTGCTTGGATTAGTTGGGACAAAGAACTTAGGCTGATTACAAGGAGGAGGGGAGGTTTTGGAGGGGTTTTACCACATGGGCAAAAATGCCAAGTCATGGGTGGTTTCCAAGATATGAAAATCCCAAATTTTCATAGAGTTTCTTTTTAAAAGAAAAACAAATTAAACTCCCAAAATAATTTGAGAGGGAACCAACAGAGAAGAAGTTTCAAAAGATCAAACACCACAGTTTGAAGAAAAAAATAAAATCCTTGCCAAAGAAAAGAAAGTTTTTAAGAGGAAGCATTTTCTGGAAAAAAAATTAAATGGCCTCTTTTCAAAAACCACAAAGTTTTTGATGAAAACCAAATTAAAATTTTGGAGTGTCACACCACCATGCCGTGCTGGTACATAATAAGCCATGCCGGGTTATGATAAACAGTAGATGATCATCTTGGCGACTTATAGTCAATGCCAGATCGGGCTAAGAAACACCGGTTCATAATTGATTATGTGCTAACAACTGATAGCTGAAAGTTGCGCCGGGTTAAGAAACACCGAGTTGATATAATGACTTATAGTCAGGCCGGGTCAATAGATCCCAGTTTAGCTTAAAACCTTATCAAAGGAAAGAAAACTTGCAAAAAACAAAATCAAATAAAAACTTGTAGTCGGGGCTTTTCAAGGGCTGCCAGGCCCAAATTGGAGGCTTTTCATGGGCTGCCAGGCCGCTGAGTTAAACCATTTGACAAAGCCTTTTAAGATGGACCTCCAATTAACCAATCGTCGTTTTAACTTTGACAAGTTCAGGGTCTGTATAAGATTGACTTATCAAACGTTCGGCGGGTCATACCAGGATTACCTAGACGGAGTGGCTTACTTGATGAAGACAGGTTAACCCGGGGTTTCAGGTGAATACACCTGGCTTCCAAGCCTGGCTTGATAGCCTATTACAAGGGTCCTTTCAAACTCTTTGTTGCTATGCACAAAGAGCCCCCAAGTAAAATTGTGAGCTGTGCTCAATGGGTACCTATGTTTGAGCTATGCGTGGCAACAGACTCTCTTTGGTCCCTTGGGTGTGAAGTTCCCAAGCTATATGATATGTCTTGAGCTTGCGTTGGTTTTCCTCGAAGAGGAGAGGGTGATGCAGCAAGTGTAGCATAAGTATTTCCCTCAGTTTTGAGAACCAAGGTATCAATCCAGTAGGAGGCTCCTCAAAAGTCCCACGCACCTACACAAACAAACTGAGAACTCGCAACCAACGCAATAAAGGGGTTGTCAATCCCTTCACGGCCACTTGCGAAAGTGAGATCTAATAAAGATAGTATGATAAGATAAATATATTTTGGGTATTTTATGATATAGATGCAAAAAGTAAAGATGCAAATAAAGGTAGATTGAAAGCAAATATGATAAGAGATAGACCCTGGGGGCATAGGTTTCACTAGTGGCTTCTCTCAAGATAGCATAAGTATTACGGTGGGTGAACAAATTACTCTCGAGCAATTGATAGAATAGCGCATAGTTATGAGATTATCTAGGCATGATCATTTATATAGGCATCACGTCCATAACAAGTAGACTGACTCTTGCCTGCATATACTACTATTACTCCACACATCGACCGCCTCCTGCCTGCATCTAGAGTATTAAGTTCATAAGAACAGAGCAACGCATTAAGCAAGATGACATGATGTAGAGGGATAAACTCATGCAATATGATATAAACCCCATCTTGTTATCCTCGATGGCAACAATACAATACGTGCCTTGCAACCCTTTTCATCACTGGGTAAGGACACCGCAAGATTAAACCCAAAGCTAAGCACTTCTCCCATGGCAAGAAAGACCAATCTAGTAGGCCAAACCAAACTGATAATTCGAAGAGACTTGCAAAGATAACTCAATCATACATAAAAGAATTCAGAGAAGATTCAAATATTATTCATAGATAAACTTGATCATAAACCCACAATTCATCGGATCTCGACAAACACACCGCAAAAAGAGTCTACATCGAATAGATCTCCACAAGAGAGGGGGAGAACATTGTATTGAGATCCAAAAAGAGAGAAGAAGCCATCTAACTAATAACTATGGACCCGTAGGTCTGTGGTAAACTACTCACAACTCATCGGAGGGGAAAGGATGTTGATGTAGAGGCCCTCCATGGTCGATTCCCCCTCCGGTAGAGTGCCGGCGAAGGCTCCAAGATGGGATCTCGCGGATACAGAAGGTTACGGTGGTGGAAATTGTGTTTCGTGGTGCCCCCGGATGTTTTTGGGGTACGTAGGTATATATAGGAGAAAGAAGTACATCGGTGGCCGCCCGAGGGGCCCATGAGAAAGGGGGGCGCGCCCTATAGGGGGGCGGCCTCCTATCTCGTGGCGTCCTCGGGAGCTTCTTGAATTGCACTCCAAGCTCTCCGGATCACGTTCGTTCCAAAAATCACGCTTCCGAAGGTTTCATTCCATTTGGACTCCGTTTGATATTCCTTTTCTTCGAAATACTGAAATAGGAAAAAAAACAGCAATATGGGCTGGGCCTCCGGTTAGTAGGTTAGTCCCAAAAATGATATAAATGTGTAAAATAAAGCCCATAAACATCCAGAAGGGGTAATATAATAGCATGGAACAAGCAAAAATTATAGATATGTTGGAGACACATCAAGCATCCCCAAGCTTAATTCCTGCTCGTCCTCGAGTAGGCAAATGATAAAAAGAGAATTTTTGACCTAGCATAATTCATAATGTAATTTTCTTTATTGTGGCATGAATGTTCAGATCCAAATGATTCAAAATAAAAGTTCATATTGATAAAAGAAATAGTAACACTTCAAGCATACTAATCAAAGTAATCATGTCTTCTCAAAATAACATGGCAAAAGAAAGTTCATCCCTACAAAATCATATAGTTAGGTTATGCTTCATTTTCGTCACACAAAGATGTTCCCAACTTCTATACCCCCGATGACAAGCCAAGCAATTGTTACATACTTAAATAAATTCAAACTTTTTCAACCTTCACACAATACATGAGCATGAGCCATGGATATAGCACTATGGGTGGAATAGAATATGATGATGGGGATTGTGTGGAGAAGACAAAAAAGGAGAAAGTCTCACATTGACGAGGATAATCAACGGGCTATGGAGATGCCCATCAATTGATGTCAACATGAGGAGTAGGGATTGCCATGCAACGGATGCACTAGAGCTATAAATGAATGCTCAACAAAAGAAAACTAGTGGGTGTGCATCCAACTTGCTTGCTCAAGAAGACCTAGGGCATTTGAGGAAGCCCATCGTAGGAATATACAAGCCAAGTTCTATAATGAAAAATTCCCACTAGTATGAAAAAAGACAACTTATGAGACTCACTATATGAAAAACGTGGTGCTACTTTGAAGCACAATATATGAGACTCACTACATGAAGAACAAGGTGCTACTTTGAAGCACAAGTGTGGAAAAAGAGATAGTGACATTGCCCTTTTTATTTATTTTCTTCTCTTTTTTTCTTTTTTTCTTTTTCTTTTTTTTTCTTTTGGGCAATGCTCTAATAATGATGATCATCACACTTCTATTGATTACAACATAAGAATTACAACTCGAAACTAGAACAAGATATGACTCTATATGAAGGCCTCTGGTGATGTACCGGGATGGTGCAATGAATCAAGAGTGACATGTATGAAAAATAATGCATGGTGGCTTTGCCACAAATACGATATCAACTACATGATCATGCGATGGCAATATGACAAAAGTAAAGTATGTCATGATGATGAATGGAATGGTGGAAAGTTGCATGGCAATATATCTTGGAATGGCTATGGGAATGCCATAATAGGTAGGTATGGTGGCTGTTTTGAGGAAGATAAAGGGAGGTGTCGGTGTCAAAACCGGCGGATCTCGGGTAGGGGGTCCCAACTGTGCGTCTAGGCGGATGGTAACAGGAGACAAGGGACACGATGTTTTTACCCACGTTCGGGCCCTCTCGGTGGAGGTAAAACCCTACTCCTGCTTGATTAATTTTGATGATATGGGTAGTACAAGAGTAGATCTACCACGAGATCAGAGAGGCTAAACCCTAGAAGCTAGCCTATGGTATGATTGTTGTTCGTCCTACGGACTAAAACCCTCCAGTTTATATAGACACCGGAGAGGGCTAGGGTTACACAGAGTCGGTTACAATGGTAGGAGATCTACATATCCGTATCGCCAAGCTTGCCTTCCACGCCAAGGAAAGTCCCTTCCGGACACGGGACGAAGTCTTCAATCTTGTATCTTCATAGTCTAGGAGTCCGGCCGAAGATGATAGTTCGGCTTATCCGGACACCCCCTAGTCCAGGACTCCCTCAGTAGCCCCTGAACCAGGCTTCAATGACGATGAGTTCGGTGCGCATATTGTCTTCGGCATTGCAAGGCGGGTTCCTCCTCCGAATACTTCATAGAAGATTTTGAACACAAGGATAGTGTCCGGCTCTGCAAAATAAGTTCCACATACCACCATAGAGAGAATAATATTTACACAAGTTCAATCTGCTGATGTATTCCATGGTGTGACATCACACGACGGCCATGCCTTTATTCGAATCATTTTTACTGTTCCACCTCAGCGCGTTTAGCGAAGCGGTTTCCTTGGCACGTCTTGTCAAAGCAGAGATCATGTCCCCTTATTCCGGGATTCTCATCAATACGGGCGTGGGTAACCCAACCGAGCCATTGATTACGGCGCTTGGGCGATAAGCGAGTTTTACCAGGCTGGTGGGGACGCATAGTTTCGTCCATCCATATATAAGGGCATAAGGATCCACCTTTTTACCTACGCCTTCTTCCTCCTTTGCTTATCCATTTCCGCGCACTCGAGCTCCAGCGCCCAAGTCCGCACATCTCGCCTCAACCTTCCCCAGCCATGTCCGGAGCGGGAGGCAAGTGGATGGCCTCCTCCGTCACGGAGGGGCACATCAAGAAGCTATGAAAGGCCGGATACTTGTCCAGCGACATCGCGCATCGGCTCCCTGACGAAGGGCAGCTCATCCCCACCCGTGGGCCCCATGAGAGGGTGGTGTTCCTTCCCCATTTCCTCCGTGGACTAGGTCTTCCACTTCATCCATTTGTCCAGGGGCTCATGTTCTACTATGGCCTGGATTTCCACGATCCAGCCCCGAATTTCATTCTCAATATCTCAGCATTCATGGTTGTGTGCGAGGCCTTCCTCCGCATCAAACCCCACTTCGGCTTATGGCTGAAGACCTTCAATGTCAAGCCGAAGGTAGTGGGCGGCCAGCAGGCGTAGTGCGGAGGCGCCATGGTGGGCAAGATGCCCAACGTCATATGGCTCGAGGGCGCCTTCGTGGAAACCATCAAGGGGTGGCAATCGGGGTGGTTCTACATCGCCGAGCCGCGTGACCCTGAATGGGCAGCGACCCCCGAATTCAGGTCTGGAATCCCCACACGGCTCACCTCCTGGAAAGAGAAGGGCCTGACATGGGGTGATTTGGAAGAGCTGACCGGACTTCAAACCTGCGTCCAAAACCTTGTGAACAAGAAGGTCAAGCTCGTCAACGCAGTCCAGGTCATGCTCGTCCGCCGAATCCTCCTGTGCCAACAACGGGCTTTCAACTTGTGGGAGTTTGATCCGGCACAGCACCAGACCTTGAGCAGGCTCTTCGACACTACGTACGAAGACGCCTAGAGGGAGCTGTTCAAGGGCGCCGAAGCCCCCTCATCCACTACTGAAGATCGCGGATTCAGCTCGCAGTATCAAGCCGGCGAGGTAAGCTATTTTACCCTTTATGGGGTACTTGCTTTTCATAGTTTGACTCTATGCGGGATCTAAACTCCCCTTCCTTTGACAGGCCTGGCAGAAGAAGTCCGGACAGGTTAACTGTCCGGCTCCCTTACCAGAAGACCTAGCGGATGCCCGATTGACGGGGCTGCTGGTTCCGGCGCCTTACGTGGTGCCGGAGAAGAAGGACAAGAAGAAGGCCACGGGAACCCGAAGGAGTTCCCGGTGCCAGGTGTTGTCGGACTCATCGTCTGACGACTCTGACGCAGACTCCTCCCGCGGAGACGGGGAGGAGGAAAAAGAGGCTTCTCCCCTAGCGTGGGGAGAGAAGAAAAGGAAGGCCTTCCCAACTGGGGAGGCCGGAGGGTCCAAGAAGGGAAGGACCCTTCCTCCGGACTTCTCCACCAATGCCGACGACGGCAAAGAGGGTTGGCCCTCGAGGGCCAGGCCCCTGGCGAGATCGTAAGTGTCCGGATTCCACAATAACCCATGATTTTTCCTTTGTTGCACAGTGTCTTCTAACGCCGAATACAACCGTGTAGCCCGCCCCGGGATGAGCTCCCGCTTCGTCGAGCGGCTCCCTGGATTCGTCGGATGTGAATAGCACTTCACTTTCGACCGCCTCCTCCCCCCGTGACGCAGACGACACCGCGGTGGAGTCCCAAAAGGGGCCCAACCAGGAGGAGGTGGTCCTGGAGGCGTCGCAAGGCGACCTCCCAGACTCCGGGCGCAATGAGGGCCAAATCCCAGAGGGCTCTAAGTCCGGCCCCGTGTCGGACTCCGTACCGGAACCTACAGTGGTTCCGAAGTCCGGCGGGCGGGCTCTTCGTGAGAAGGGCAAGACTGTGACGCCGGTTGCCTCCGTCCAACCGGAGGCACTAGATAACTTGCTGGAGGCGCTTAACAGCGCCTCCATCGACGAGGAGCACCGCACTGCTATGAGTGCGGTGATCCAGAAAGTTCAGTCCGCCAAGAGCGGGCTGACTGAAGCCTGTACCAGCCTTCTAACAGGCTTTGAGGTATGTAATTAAGATATGTAAAAATAGTACCGCATAGACAGTAGCCCTTGATGCTCAGTTTGGTGTTCGGAAAGAAAAGCCGAACTGAGGATCTAAAAAGATATACGCAGGAGTCTAACATAAACATGTCAATATGGGAATGCAGGCTGCGCTGCTGACCTCTGCCGCACTGACTGCGGAGGCCAATGTATTGAAGCAGAGGCTCGAGCGGTCCGAGAACGAGCTCGGCCGTGCCAAGATGCGGCTCGAGGACAAGGAAGGTAAGTAATACCTTATTTAAGTAATACCTTATAGAAAGGATTTGGTTGCAAAAAATGACAGGAATAACGTGAGTATTGCAGGGGCCACGAACGAGGTGGCGACCCTGAAGGAAGCGGTGTCCAAGGCCGAAAGCAATGTAGCCGCGGAACGCGCCGAGCGAGAGAAGCAGGAGGTGCGGGTGGCGGAGGTGCGGCAAGAGCTCCAGGCTCTCGTGGAGAGACACGAGAGTTTGGAGCATGACTCGAAGACTCGAGAGTCCGAGCTCGCCTTGGCTCTTGAGAGTGCCAAAGCCGCTAAGGCCGAAGCCTAGAAAGCCCTCCTAGAAATTGAGGAAATAAAGAAGCTAGCGGCGGGTAAGGCATTCTTCATGCAAAGGCAAGCACGTGAAAGTGAATTACTTGTTACTTACCCGAATCCGGAGCTCTCCAGGAGCATTCGCAGATCTGCCCCGCAGTGTGTCCGATGCTGCCGCGTTCTACCGAGCCGAGGAGGGGAGCTCGACAGAGAAGGTGTTCTGGTCTCAATATGCTGAGGCCGGACATTCGGTGCCCCTGAGCGACCAGCTGAAGCAGCTGGTCGAGCTCCACAAGGTGGCCGAACAGGCCATGTAGGGCCTCATAGTTCGGCTGTGGCCTAAAGAATCCATGCCTGGGAGTTACTTCGGTCTGGTGTGGCGGCTGGTGGACGCCTGTCCATGGGTTGAAGTCATCAAGCATTCCGTCTGCATTGAAGGTGCCTGTCGGGCCCTTGCCCGTGCTAAAGTGCACTGGGGCAAGATGGACGCCGAGAATCTTGTGACGGACGCGCCGCCGCCGGGCAAGGAGTATCGCACGCCCGAGATGTACTATAAGGGTGTCCTGAAGGGTGCCCGCCTTATAGCGGGTGAATGCTCCAAAGATGTAATTTTTGAGCAAACTCGCATTTGTTATCCTGTACGCTTGAAAACTTGTTCATATGCGCTAAGCAATGCTTGTTAATTTAAAATATTACCTTCTGTGCGGCCGTTTATCAAATTTGAGAGATGGCAAGTCGTTGGCTTCAGCCCCCATGCCACGAGTGCTGGGGTGTTCGGGATAAACTTGAGCGCTCTTGTTCCCATTTTTGGGTCCGTCGAGGGAGGCGCTCAACACAACGAACGAGGCAACCAGACTTATAATGCTTGAACACTCCCACTTAGCCATAGAATTCTATAATTTTAAATTTTGGCGAAGCCCCTAGTGTTCGGAAGACCGAATTCGGGGCGCTATCCACGCC
Source organism: Triticum dicoccoides (assembly GCF_002162155.2). Lineage (NCBI taxonomy): Eukaryota > Viridiplantae > Streptophyta > Magnoliopsida > Poales > Poaceae > Triticum > Triticum dicoccoides. The sequence continues at coordinate 190,519,321 of NC_041391.1, read as the reverse complement.
TGGGCCGGAGAAAGCCGGCTCCTCGCTCTAAGCGGCATAAGTCTTTAGGGACTCGAAAAAACCTCTCGAACAGCGACCGACTCTCACCCTATCATGACGGTCAGTTTTAGCTTTCTCCACTGAGGTGCTCAATCCAGCTCAACTGCGGCACAATCACAGTGGTTCTCCCAACGCTACCTCAGCCGATATAACGGAACGTAAGGTACCAAAACATGGGAGCCGGGCAAACCCAACTATTGACCCAAGACATGATTCGGAGCTGATACATATAATGCTATAAGTTCGGGGTGCCGCACTTGTGAAAGTGTTCGGACTTATCACACCATATTTTGGGGAACTTAAGCCCCTGGTGTATTTGACCGTACCAAGGCGTATGGATGCGACATGTCATAAGTGAACATATATAGATAGAAAAATGAATGCAATAATAGGCAAAAAGTGATGCATTGTTTATTCAAAAAATACTGCAATGAAAGCAGAATGATGCAAATAGTGCGATAAGCAAGGGATGGGACTATTTAACATGTCCCCCTCCAGGGGTAGGCTGCGAGATGGTATGTAAAACAGGTATACTGCTCGTAATAGAGACCACCTGGACACTCGACGTAGCTTTTCTGCTTCCCTGGCTGTTGCATTGTGAGTTCGGCGATTCTACTGCCGGACAGGGCTTCTGGAAAACGAAGTCCTGAGAATAAGAAAGAAGAAAATAAAAAAGTAATGACACAATTGGGAGCCCCTGGTGCGGTTGAGCCGCTCTCCGGGCATGCCGTGGTCGTGCCCCTACCCCTATGCCCATGGTATCTCCAGAGCGTAGTTATGTACGCGTGGTACTGGTCTCGCGATTTCGCGAGGGCTGGGGTTGGGGCCGCATTGCTACACGTGCTCGGAACGTGCCAGGCGGTCTTGTTGTATGTTACTCCGGGCGCGCTTGGCGGTGTCCGGCCGCTTAACAGCCAGACTCGAGAGTTGCCTTAAGAGGCTGCTTTGTACTTCCGCCATGAGAGCCGCTGTATGCTCCTCCGTTCGGAGAGAGCATTCGGTGTTTCCGTTGACCGTAATGACTCCTCGAGGGCCTAGCATCTTGAGCTTGAGGTATGCGTAGTGCGGCACCGCATTGAACTTTGCAAATGCGATTCGTCCGAGCAGTGCATGATAGCCGCTGCGGAACGGGACTATGTCGAAGATTAACTCCTCGCTTCGGAAGTTATCCGGGGATCCGAAGACCACTTCAAGTGTAACTGAGCCTGTACAGTTGGCCTCCACACCTGGTATGACGCCTTTGAAGGTCGTCTTGGTGGGTTTAATCCTTGAGGGGTCTATGCCCATCTTGCGCACTGTATCCTGATAAAGCAGGTTCAGGCTGCTGCCGCTGTCCATCAGGACTCTAGTGAGGTGAAATCCATCGACGATTGGGTCTAGAACCAATGCGGCGAATCCCCCATGACGGATGCTAGTGGGGTGGTCCCTTCGATCAAAGGTGATCGAGCAGGAGGACCATGGGTTGAACTTTGGGGCGACTGGCTCCATCGCATATACATCCCTGAGTGCATGCTTCCACTCCCTTTTGGGTATGTGGGTTGCGTATATCATGTTCACCGTCCGCACTTGTGGGGGGAAACCCTTCTGTCCTCTATTGTTCGGCGGCCGGGTCTCCTCCTCATCATCGCTATGAAGCCCCTTGTCATTGTTTTCGGCAATTAACTTGCCTGCCTGCTTGAAGACCCAACAATCCCTGTTGGTGTGATTGGCTGGCTTTTCGGGGGTGCCGTGTATCTGGCACGAGCGATCGAGTATTTTGTCCAAATTGGAAGGGCCCGGAGTATTTCTTTCGAATGGCTTTTTCCACTGACCGGGTTTAGAGCCTCTGAATCCGGCATTCACTACCGTATCCTCAGTATTGTCGCTAGTAATGCGGCGCTTGTGCTTGTTGCGACGCGACCTGCCGTTGGTGTCATTGGCATCCGAATTACCAGGGCTCTTGGTCATGTTGTTACTACGAGCTAGCCAGCTATCCTCTCCCGCGCAGAAGCGGGTCATGAGTTTTGTGAGGGCTGCCATGGATTTCGGCTTTTCCTGTCCTAGGTGCCGGGCAAGCCACTCGTCACAGATGTTGTGTTTGAAGGCTGCAAGGGCCTCTGCATCCGGACAGTCGACGATTTGATTTTTCTTGGTTAGGAACCATGTCCAGAATTGTCTGGCCGATTCTTCTGGCTACTGAATTATGTGGCTTAGGTCGTCGGCGTCTGGTGGTCGCACATATGTGCCCTGGAAGTTATCGAGGAATGCGGCTTCCAGGTCTTCCCAGCAACTGATTGACTCTGCTGGCAAGCTGTTGAGCCAATGCCGAGCTGGTCCTTTAAGCTTGAGTGGGAGGTATTTGATGGCGTGTAGATCATCACCGCGGGCCATGTGTATGTGAAGGAGATAGTCCTCGATCCAAACCACAGGATCTGTTGTGCTGTTGTATGATTCAATGTTTACGGGTTTGAAACCCTCGGGGATTTGATGATCCATTACTTCATCTGTGAAGCACAGTGGGTGTGCGGCGCCTCTGTATTGGACTATATCACGATGCAGCTCAAATGAGCTTTGTCTATAGTGTTCGGCCCGGCCGGAATTGCTGTATCCGGCGTGACGGTTGTTATCACGTATCGTGGGTCGCCCACGCGATCCGTAGATTGATCTTGTCTATCTTGCCTTGTCCTCCAATTTGTCTCGCAAGTCTGGTGCATTCCCCCGTGGCTTTGTACTTTTCGAGCGATGTCAGGGTGTGGCTTCAACGGAGGGCCTAGAGGCTTCTCTGTCACGACCACGAGGTGGCCGGTCGGCCACGTCATGCGCTGGTGATGTAGGTTTGGGTGCTTCCTCCTCTAATTGGGGTAGCAGCCTGCGTTTTGGGTAGCTTTTGGAGGGGTGGTCGAGTTTATACTCTTCGGCCGCAAGGACTTCAGTCCACCTGTCGGCTAGCAAGTCTTGGTCAGCTCTAAGCTGCTGCTGCGTTTTCTTGAGGCTTCTTGCCGTAGCAATAAGCCTGCGTTTGGAACGCTCTTGTTCGACGGGATCCTCAGGCACGACAAATTCGTCATCTTTGAGGCTTGCCTCGTCTTCGGAGGGAGGCATATAATTATCGTCCTCTACCTCTCTGTCTGCCGCTCTTTCATGAGGGCTGGCTTCTCCATCCTCCTATGCTGAATTCTGCTGGAGGGGGTTGTCTTCGGCGCTGTCCGGGGTGTTATTGTCTCTGGTGCCGGAATCTCCATTTTTGCTGTGGCGGGATTTAGAGCGGCGCCGCTGACGCTGGCGCTTAGGCTGTTTCTTGGAGGGGTCGTCCTCCGCTGTTCCATCGCCATTCCCATCCTTTGGGATGTCCACCATGTAAATGTCGTATGACGAGGTGGCCTTCCAGTGCCCTTTAGGCGCTGGTTCTTGGTTGTCTCCTGCATCGTCGTCCATACCGTCGATGTCTTCGGAGTCGAAGTCTAGCATGTCGGTTAAGTCATCGACAGTGGCTACGAAGTGGGTGGTGGGTGGGCTTTGATTTTCTTCATCGTCCGCATCCCAGCCGTCCTGACCATAATCCGGCCAGGGCTCTCCTGATAGAGAGAGACACTTTAGCGAATTCAGGATGTCGCCAAAGGGCGAGTGTTGAAAGATGTCTGCAATGGTGAACTCCATGATCGGCGCCCAATCGGATTCGATTGGCAGGGGCGTGGAAGGTTCAGAGTCTGGAGAGGAGTCCGGCACCTTGGAGTCACGAGCTTCACAAAGAACAGGGTTGGTATTCGGCTCTATCACCGTAGAGGTAGCAGCCCCCGAGGTGGTGTCCAGCCACCCGTCCTCGATCAGCGCAGTCGGCTCCGAGCTAAGGGTCGGAGCGGACACTTGTGCCGCCTCCAGGACACTGTCCGGCAGCAGAGCTAGATCATGCCCATCGTGATAGTGCGGCGCGCTTGGCTGTGGCTCGAACCCGTCGAAGATCAAGTCTCCGCAGACGTCAGCTGTATAGTTCAAACTTCCAAATCTGACCTGATGACCAGGGGCGTAGCTTTCAATCTGCTCCAGATGGCCAAGTGAATCGGCCCGCAGTGCAAAGCCGCCGAATACGAAGATCTGTCCCGGGAGAAAAGTCTCACCCTGGACGGCATCGTTGTTGATGATCAAAGGAGCCATCGGGCCTAAAGGTGACGACACAGAGGAACTCTCAATGAAAGCACCAATGTCGGTGTCAAAATCGGCGGATCTCGGGTAGGGGGTCCCGAACTGTGCGTCTAGGCGGATGGTAACGGGAGACAAGGGACACGATGTTTTTACCCAGGTTCGGGCCCTCTCGGTGGAGGTAAAACCCTACTCCTGCTTGATTAATATTGATGATATGGGTAGTACAAGAGTAGATCTGCCACGAGATCAGAGAGGCTAAACCCTAGAAGCTAGCCTATGCTATGATTGTTGTTCGACCTACGGACTAAAACCCTCCGGTTTATATAGACACGGAGAGGGCTAGGGTTACACAGAGTCGGCTACAATGGTAGGAGATCTACATATCCGTATCGCCAAGCTTGCCTTCCACGCCAAGGAAAGTCCCATCCGGACACGGGACGAAGTCTTCAATCTTGTATCTTCATAGTCTAGGAGTCTAGCCGAAGATGATAGTTCAGCTTATCCGGACACCCCCTAGTCCAGGACTCCCTCAGGAGGTTTATGTGTGATAGAGCGTATCGTATCACGGGATTTGGATGCATCAGCGAAGTTTGCACCAACTCTCAAGGTGAGAAAGGGCAATGCACGGTACCGAAGAGGCTAGCAAGGGTGGAAAGGTAAAAGTGCGTATAATCCATGGACTCAACATTAGTCAAAAGAACTCATATACTTATTGCAAAAATTTAGAAGTCATAAAAAATCAAGTACTACGTGCATGCTCCTAGGGGGATAGATTGGTAGGAAAAGACCATCGCTCATCCCTGACCGCACTCATAAGGATGCACAAGCCAGGTACACTTCATGTTTCAAATTTGTTACACAACTTTAACCATACATGCATGCTACGGGACTTGCTAACTTCAACACAAGCATTCTTTAAATTCATAATCACCCAACTAGCATGACTTTAATATCACTACCTCCATATCTCAAAACAATTATCAAGTATCAAATTGATCATAGCATCCAATTCACTTCCTATGAAAGTTTTTATTATACCCAACTTGGATGCCTACCATTATAGGACCAATTTTATGACCATAGCAAATACCATGCTGTTCTAAAAGACACTCAAAATAATATAAGTGAAGCATGAGAGACTAGCAATTTCTTCAAAATTAAGATACCACCGTGCTCTAAAAGATATAAGTGAAGCACTAGAGCAAAAACTATCAAGCTCAAAAGATATAAGTGAAGCACATAGAGTATTCTAGCAAATTGTAATCAAATAGGCTTCTCCCAAAAGGTGTGTACAGCAAGGATGATTGTGGTAAACTAAAAAGCAAAGACTAATATAATACACGACGCTCCAAGCAAAACACATATCATGTGGCGAATAAAAATATAGCTCCAAGTAAAGTTACCAATGAACGAAGACGAAAGAGGGGATGCCTTCCCGGGGCATCCCCAAGCTTAGGCTTTTGGCTATTCTTGAATATCTTGGGGTGCCTTGGGCATCCCCAAGCTTAGTCCCTTGCCACCCTTTATTCCATAGTCCATAAAAGCTTTACCCAAAACTTGAAAACTTCAACACAAAACTCAACAGGAAATCTTATAAGCTCCGTTAGTGAAAGAAAACAAAACCACCACATAAGGTACTGCAATGAACTCATTCTTTATTTACTGTATTCCAACTTTCTTATGGTTTATAAACTAATTTACTAGCCATAGATGCATTCAAATAAGCAAACAACACAAGAAAAACAGAATTTGTCAAAAACAGAACAATCTGTAGCAATCTGTAACTAACGCAAACTTCTGGAACTCTAAAAATCCTACCAAAATAGGAAGTCCTGTACAATTTGTTTATTGAACAGCAGCAGAAAGAATCAACGCAAAAGCACGTTCCTGTAATTTAACAAAATTATATTCGTGAGTGCTAAGTTTCTGTTTTTCAGCAGAATCAAATCAACTATCATCGTAGGTTATCCTATAGGTTCTACTTGGCACAAACACTAATTAAAAGATAAAAACACATATAAACAGAAGGTATATGCAAGATTTATTACTAAACAGGAGCAAAAACAAAAAACATAAAGAAAATTGGGTTGCCTCCCAACTAGCGCTATCGTTTAACGCCCCTAGCTAGGCATAAAAGCAAAGATAGATCTAACGAGTGCCCTATTTGGGACTAAATTCATAAGTAGCACGCATGATAGATTCATAAGGTAATTTGACTTTCTTTATTGGAAAGTGCTCCATGCCTTTCTTTAATGGAAATTGGAATCTAATATTCCCTTCCTTCATATCAATAATCGCACCAATCGTTCTAAGGAAAGGTCTACCAAGAATAATAGGGCAAGAAACATTGCAATCTATATCAAAAACGATAAAATCTACGGGCACCAAATTTCTATTTGCAACAATGAGAACATCATTGATCCTTCCCATTGGCTTTTTAATGGTGGAATCCGCAAGGTGCAAATTTAAAGAGCAATCATCAAGATCATGGAAACCTAGAATATCACATAAAGTTTTCGGAATCGTGGAAACACTAGCACCCAAATCACACAAAGCAAAACACTCATAATCTTTAATTCTAATCTTTATAGTAGGTTCCCACTCATCATTAAGCTTTCTAGGTATAGAAACTTCCAAATTAAGTTTTTCATCATAAGATTGCATCAAGGCATCAACAATATGTTTGGTAAAAGCTTTGTTTTGACTATAAGCATGAGGAGAATTATCAACGGATTGCAACAAGGAAATACAACCTTTTAAAGAACAATTATCATTATCAAATTCCTTGAAATCCGAGATAGTAGGTTCAACATTATTAGAAGTTGAGGATTCTCCAATCTCACTTTTACCAAATTTAACATTAAGATCTAAAGACTCCGAATTCTTGGGACGCCTTCTAGGAAAAGTTGATTCATCATCAGTCCCATAATCATCAAAATTCATATTGCAAAACATAGATCTAATCGGAGACGCATCAATAACTTTAAGATCCTCATCATTATTTTCACGGAAACTAGAAGAACACGCTTTTATAAAGCTTTCTTTTTTAGCACGCAATCTAGCGGTTCTTTCCTTGCACTCGTCAATGGAAAATCTCATTACTTTGAGAGACTCATTGATATCATGCTTAGGAGGGGAAGATCTAATTTTAATAGAATCAACATCAAGCAAAAGTCTATCAACGTTCCTAGCCAAATCATCCTTTGAGCAATTTTTCTTCAAGCAAAGCATTAAAATTCTTTTGAGAAATCATAAATTCTTCACACTATACTCAAAATCAGAGGGCATCTTATTAAAATTACCATAAGAATTATTGTAGGAATTTCCATAATTATTAGAGGAATTACTAGGGAACAGTCTAGCATTAAAGTTTCCTCTATAAGCGTTGTTTCCAAAACTATTCCTACCAACAAAATTCACATCCATAGATTCATTATTACTCTCAATCAAGGAAGACAAAAACATATCATTGGGATCAAGAGGAGTATTTTTAGTATCAAACATCTTCATAAGTTCATCCATCTTTTCACTCAAAACATTGATTTCTTCTATAGCATGCACTTTTTTACTAGAAGATCTTTCGGTGTGCCATTGAGAATAATTAGCCATAATATTATCAAGAAGTTTTGTAGCATCTCCAAATGTGACTTCCATAAAGGTGCCTCCCGCGGCCGAATCTAAGAGATTTCTAGAAGCAAAGTTCAAACCGGCATAAAATTTTTGTATGATCATCCATAAATTCAAACCATGAGTAGGGCAATTGCGAAGCATCAATTTCATTCTTTCCCAAGATTGGAAAACATGCTCATGGTCAAGTTGTTTAAAATTCATAATATCGTTCCTAAGAGTGATGATCTTAGCGGGAGGAAAATACTTAGTGATAAAAGCATCTTTGCACTTGTTCCAAGAATCAATACTATTTTTAGGCAAAGACGAAAACCAAACTTTAGCACGATATCTAAGTGAAAACGGAAATAACTTCAATTTGACAATATTGTTATCCGTATCTTTCTTCTTTTGCCTCACACAAATCAACAAAGTAGCGGCATCTTCACTAGGAAGGCCGGCGAATTGATCTTTCATAACAAGATTCAGCAAAGCGGTATTGATTTCACAAGACTCAACATCATTAAGAGGAGCAATCAGAGTACTAAGGAAATCATTATTATTGGTGCTCGAGAAGTCACACAATTTGGTATTATCTTGCGCCATAGCAACAAGTAATCCAACACATAAGCAAACAGAAAAACGGGAAGCGAAAAAGAGAGGGCGAATAAAATGGCCAGGGTGAAGTGGGGGAGAGGAAAATGAGAGGCAAATGGCAAATAATGTAAATGCAAGGGAGATGGGTTTGTGATGGGTACTTGGTATGTCTTGACTTGAGCGAAGACCCCCCCGGCAACGGCGCCAGAAATCCTTCTTGCTACGTCTTGAGCTTGTGTTGGTTTTCCTCGAAGAGGAGAGGGTGATGCAGCAAGTGTAGCGTAAGTATTTCCCTCAGTTGTGAGAACCAAGGTATCAATCCAGTAGGAGGCTCCTCAAAAGTCCCATGCACCTACACAAACAAACTGAGAACTCGCAACCAACGCAATAAAGGGGTTGTCAATCCCTTCACGGCCACTTGCGAAAGTGAGATCTAATAAAGATAGTATGATAAGATAAATATATTTTTGGTATTTTATGATATAGATGCAAAAAGTAAAGATGCAAATAAAGGTAGATTGAAAGCAAATATGATAAGAGATAGACCCGGGGGCCATAGGTTTCACTAGTGGCTTCTCTCAAGATAGCATAAGTGAGGGAGTCCTGGACTAGGGGGTGTCCGGACAGCCGGACTATCATCGTCCGCCGGACTCCCAGACTATGAAGATACAAGATTGAAGACTTCGTCCCGTGTCCGGATGGGACTTTCCTTGGCGTGGAAGGCAAGCTTGGCAATACGGATATGTAGATCTCCTACCATTGTAACCGACTCTGTGTAACCCTAGCCCTCTCCGGTGTCTATATAAACCGGAGGGCTTTAGTCCGTAGGACACAACATACATTACAACAATCATAACATAGGCTAGCTTCTAGGGTTTAGCCTCCTTGATCTCGTGGTAGATCCACTCTTGTAATACACATCATCAATATTAATCAAGCAGGACGTAGGGTTTTACCTCCATCAAGAGGGCCCGAACCTGGGTAAAACATCGTGTCCCTTGTCTCCTGTTACCATCCGCCTAGACGCACAGTTCGGGACCCCCTACCCGAGATCCGCCGGTTTTGACACCGACATTGGTGCTTTCATTGAGAGTTCCTCTGTGTCGTCACCGATAGGCTTGATGGCTCCTTCAATCAACAACAACGCTGTCCAGGGTGAGACTTTTCTCCCCGGACAGATCTTCATGTTCGGCGGCTTCACGCTGCGGGCCAATTTACTTGGCCATCTGGAGCAGATCGAAAGCTACGCCCCTAGCCGTCAGGTCAGATTTGGAAGCTTAAACTTCACGGCGGATATCCACGGAGACTTGATCTTCGACGGATCCGAGCCGCAGCCGAGCGTGCCGCACTGTCACAATGAGCATGATCTAACTCTGCCGCCGGACAGTACCTTGGAGGCCGCACACGAATCCACTCCGACCCTTAGTTCGGAACTGATCGCGCAGATCGAGGACTGGTGGCTGGACACCGCCTCGGGGGCTGCGGCACCCACGGCGATGGAGCCGAAAACCGACCCTGTCCCTTATAAAGCTTGTGACTCCGAGGCGCCGGACTCCTTGCCGGACTCCGAACCTCCCGCGCCCCTGCCAATCGAATCTGATTGGGTGCCGATCATGGAGTTCACCGCTGCGGACATCTTCCAACACTCACCCCTTGGCGACATCCTAAATTCGCTAAAGCATCTCTCGCTATCCGGAGAGCCCTGGCCGGACTACGGCCAGGATGGTTGGGATGCGGACGACGAAGAAATTCAAAGCCCACCCACCACCCACTTTGTAGCCACTGTCGACGATCTAACAGACATGCTAGACTATGACTCCGAAGACATCGACGGTATGGACGACGATGCCGGAGACAATCAAAAACCAGCGCCTATAGGGCACTGGAAGACCACCCCAACACATGACGTATATATGGTGGATACCCCAAAAGGAAGCAACGACGAGGAACAACGGGGCGCGGCAAAGGATAATCCCGCCGATAAACAACCAAAACGGCGACGCAACCGCCGCCCTAAACCCCGCCTCGGCAAAAACAACATTCCCAATGACCCCGCGTTAGAGCAGGGCAAACCAGTGGACGACGAACATGCAACCAAGCAACCGTCCGAACAGGACGAATCGGATAATCAATCCAATCCCGGCGAAACCAACAGTCCAGACGACCTCACACTGGACATACCACCGGAGCATAAGAACCTTCACGGAAGACTCGTCGCCACCGCAAGAAGCTTGAAGAAGGAAAAACGGAAGCTCAAAACAGCGGAAGACATACTCAGAATGAGGTGGAGCAAAGTACTCAAGACCGCAGACAAATATGGCAATGACCATCAATCAAAGAGCTACCCGAAGTGCAAGCTGCTGCCAGAATTGGACGAGGAAGCCATAGAGCCACCACAGTCAAAAATTAAAGAAGCCGCCTGGCCGGATAGACGACCAGATGACATGCCAAAAGCGGCAAGCGGTGCCGCACTCAAGCCGACTCATGATCCTGGGAAAACAGATGGCCCAGCCAGGTCCATTTACGGGCCAAAAAAGAGGGCCCCAAGAAGCATCACAACACGCCAAGTGTTCGAAGACAGCGGCACACCCAAATACAGGGGCGCCGCACACCCACTATGTTTCACCGATGAGGTGCTGGATCATGAATTTCCAGCAGGGTTCAAACCCATAAACATAGAGGCATATGACGGAACAACAGACCCTGGAGTCTGGATAGAGGATTACATACTACACATACATATGGCTAGACGAGATGATCTCCACGCCATAAAATATCTACCCCTCAAGCTCAAAGGGCCAGCTCGGCACTGGCTCAAAAGCCTCCCAGAAAACACTGTTGGAAGTTGGGAAGAGCTCGAGGACGCGTTTAGAGCAAATTTTCAAGGGACTTATGTCCGCCCTCCGGATGCAGACGATCTAAGTCATATAACTCAACAGCCTGAAGAGTCAGCGCGCAAATTCTGGAACAGGTTCCTTACCAAAAAGAACCAAATAGTCGACTATCCGGACGCGGAAGCCTTAGCAGCTTTCAAATACAACGTCCGTGACGAATGGCTCGCCAGACACCTCGGCCAAGAGAAGCCGAGGACAATGGCCATGCTAACAAGCCTCATGACCCGATTTTGCACGGGGGAGGACAACTAGCTAGCAAGATGCAGCACTAGCGACCCGAGTACATCCGAGATTATAGATGGAAACGGAAAATCACGGCGCAGAAAGGATCAGCGCCGGAATAAAGAAAAAATCCCAAAGAATACGACGGTCAACGCCGGATTCAAAAGCTCGCGGCCAAACAACAAAACACTGCCTCTTAAGGATAACAATGATGAGCTATCCAACTTAAACAAAATTTTGGATTGGATATGTCAAATCCACAGTACCCCCGGAAGGCCTGCAAACCACACCCACCGAGATTGTTGGGTTTTCAAACAGTCCGGCCGACTAAACGCCGAACACAAGGGGCTCGACGCATCAAGCGAGGATGATGATAACCCCCACCAGTAGAGCACCGGAAAACAAAAGACTTTCCCACAAGAAGTCAAAACAGTAAACTCACTTCAAGTGGTATTACGGAAAAACAATGTGGCACCCGCTAAGATGGGTCTCGCATGGTCCACCCCAGCGGAACCTCGAGATTGGATGTCAAAACCAATCACTTTTGACCACCTGGATTATTCCAGAAGTGTTCGAAATGCAGGATGGACTGCTCTGATATTGGATCCTATAATCAACGGACTACAATTTACACAAGTCATGATGGACGGCGGCAGCGATTTAAACCTGCTATATCCGAACACAATCCGCAAGTTGGGGATAGACCTTACTAAAATTCGACATAGCCGCACTTCCTTCAAAGGAGTGACGCCAGGCCCTTACGCCAAGTGCACATGCTCCTTATTACTAGAAGTTGTGTTCGGGTCACCTGACAACTTCCGACGCGAAAAGCTAATCTTCCATGTCGCCGCATTCAAAAGTAGCTATCAAGCACTATTGGGGCGTGAAGCTTTTGTTCGCTTCAACGCCATACCACATTACGCGTCCCTTACACTCAAAATGCCCGGTCCACGTGGCATCATTTCATTAAGAGGGTCATTCAAAGACCCCGGACACGACTAGACGAGTCCGGCATAAATAAGCTAGGGGCTCCCTAGCCGCACATCCCTTCACAGGGGGCTGCGCATATAACCAACAATGGACTAATATAGGCTCAGATTTATTGATTTATTAATATTTTTCTTTATGCACTTTTCGCATGATTTCTTTTCAAACTAAGTTCCTCTCTTTTTACAGATGAACACCGTGCACACCCGTCCAGGATAACGGCACAACAGAGACACAGGCGCAGACGTGCAATAGGGACCCGGTGCTAGGATTCTTTTCAGATTAAGACCCTGCGTAAACCTTTTTTACTATCTCTTGTTGCTATAATCCCCTGGTTTTTTCATGATAACCAGAGAGGATACTGACGTTTTGGCATCGGCCGCGTCAAAGGACCTCGCCCGTACCTGGACACAAGGGGCTTAGGGCATTGTTTCGCCCGTTATTATAAAAGACCGAACACCTTAGGGAGTGTTCGGCGTCTCGAGTTAGGACTTATATGCATCAGCTCCGAATCATGTCTTTGGTCAAATGTTGGGTTTGCCCGGCTCCTGTGTTTTGCTGCCTTACGTTCCGTATCATCGGCTAACGCGGCACCAGGAGAACTACTGCGATTGTGCCCAAGTTTGGCTGGGCGAGCACCTCAGTAGAGAAAGCCGAAAACTGACTGTCATGATACAGCGAGAGACTGGTCAACCACTTGATCGACCACCGGAATGTTTAGAATTCCTCCGCTTTGACGAGGGACCGTTTCCCGGTCAGGCACATACATGCCCCGAATTCGGAGAGCGCGGTGCCCCCAGGGGCTATATCGTAGCCCCAACCTCGAACTCCAACGGCTAAGTGAAAGTGATAAAGCATTATAGTCCGGTTGCCTCGTTTGCTACGCTACCACCTCCTTAAACAGGACCGAGACGTCGGATTAAGTGTGAAAATGCGCTATTTTTGCGAACACCCCCGCACCTTGTGCGTGGGGGCTGAAGCCGACGACTGCCATCTTTCAGGTTATACATACGTATACATAAACGGCTGCACAGGAGATATTTCAATACTTGAACGCACAAGTACAAAAAGCGCCTATATCATAAACATTGTTTTACAAGATAAAACGTTCATTTGAACGTGACATTTTTCGAGCACTGCGACTCTATTATACGAGCACCACGCATAACTTCCCCAAAATAGTGCTCGGCGGGTAACCGGCTTTCGTCCGAACCCTGGGTTGCAACAGCGGTGGCATCCATCTCCGTCCAGTGCGTTTTCACACGGGCAAGTGCCATCCGTGCTCCCTCTATGCAGGCTGACCGCTTCATCACCTTGATATGCAGCACCGCCCCAAGAAATTGCTGCAACAAGCCAAAATAGCTCTTCGTCTTGGGCTTATCCGGCCAGACATGCGTCATGATATCCGTCATGGCAAGCCCGGACAACCTATTCAGCTCAGCCCATTCGGCCAACCGATCGGTCAGCGGAAGTGAACGATCCGGACTATGGAATTGAGACCAAAACAGCTCTTCCATCTCGTGATCCTTCTGGCTCCGGAAGTGCACAACGGCATCCGCCGCACTTGCCGCTAAATCCATAAAAGGATCCTCCGGACCCCACAGCTGGCCAAGTTGAGCATACTTAGGATCCGTAAACCTGCGGCGTAGCAGAAAAGGCTTGCCAGCCACAATGTCTCTGGCCTGACGCAGCTCCTCCTTCATAGCCCGCATTGCAGAACGGGCATCCTTGACTTCAGCGGTGGCCTTCCCCAGATCTTCTCGCTCCGATAGGCGCTCCTTTTCAAGATCCTCATTGCGGTCGGTAGCATCCTTCAATTTAACGGCCAATTCGGCCATCTCTTCCCTGCTTCGGCAGTGTGCAGCCCTTTCGGCTTCTAACTCCTCGGCCGCCCTCGAGGCAGCCGCATCACTCCTTCTGGCTCGCTCCTTGGCTTGAGCAAGTTCTGCCCGAAGGCTCTCCACAGCAGCAGCACCATCTGCGTCAAGCATAAATATTGTAAGCGGTAGGCTTTTGCTCCCTTAATAGGTGACTGCAGAGACACAATTTACCTTGCGACTCGTCAAGTCGCTTGTTGACTAGCGCGATGTCCGCATCCGCAACATCGAGTTTCCGCATTAATTCAGCAACTCCATCAGTCCGGCTGGCCCCCGGACGATACGCCACCTGCATAGGAACGGCAAAGATTGAAACCTGCGATTTTGATCCTCGGCACGCTGTCGCTTTCGACAACCTACCGAGTCTCAGGGGCTACTATCTATACAGGGCGCACTTCCATGTGCAAAACTGTCAAAAGGTGTGTTATTTTTACGTACCTCAAATCCCACCAGCAAACTCCTGACGGCATTATGTAATCCGCTTTCGGCGGACGAAATCCTTCCAATCACCATATTCATCAATGCGTGGTGATCTTATGAGATGGATGCCCTCTCAAGTAGATCCCTCAGCTCACCCGGCCGAACACTAGTCGGCACCGAACTCTTCGGCTCTGCTGGGCTCGGGGATACCCTCCGTGACGACACTTCAGGCTCGTCCGCCCTATCCGACGGCGCAGCAGACGGAGGCGTCTCGCTCTCCATCATCTCCGGACGGAGATCCCCCGAAGACGAGCTCATCTGAGAAGGTCGCAGATCCGAACTACAAGGTAAAAATTTCGGTTATCCTCAGAAGCACAAATAGGGATGTTTCTTATTAATGAACTCCCCCCTTTTTTCTACTCACGGCTCGCTGGAGGGCTGATCCTTTAGAGAAGACCGTGCGGCCGGGGCCTCCCCGGACGCAGGACCCTCTGGTGAAGATTTCTTCCCCCGCTTAGGGGCTTTGGCCTCCGGATCTTCAGAGGCGGTCCTCTTCTCCCCCTGGAGGGAGGGATTCTCTATCCCCCCTTCTTCAAGTGCCCCCTTGGGCGAGGCGGTAGCTCCTCCATTTTCCCCTTTGCCTTCTTCTGAAGGCGCAACCTCCAACATTCTGACCAGCACGGGCTCCGGCGCGGTCTCTGGGAGGGGGGCCGGACACCGTATCAGCTTTGCTTGCGCTATCCACTCCTGTTGAAGGATAACGGGTTAAAAGGTGAATTGTAGAAAGGCAAACAAATGGTACGTCCGAACACTGAGCTACTTACTTGAGTATCCGGGCGATTGCAGCTTAGGCCGGCATCCTCGGTCAATTCCGGACACACCGCCTGTGATCCGAAGAATAACTTGTACATCTCCACGGGTGTCGTACCCATGAAGTGTTGGAGAATCCGTGGTCCCTCCGGATTGAACTCCCATAGCCGGAGAGGACGGCATTTGCAGGGCAGGAGACGCCTAATTAGCATAACCTGCATCACCACGACCAGATCGATCTCCCTCGCTTGGAGGTCTCGAATCCGGCCCTGCAATAGGGGCACGTCTTTTGACGGCCCCCAATCGAGCCCTTGGTTGACCCACGACATCAACCGTCGTGGAGGTCCCGAGCGGAACGGAGGCGGCGGCTTCTGCCTGCTGCCCCTCGGAGCGGTGATATAGAACCACTCCTGCTGCCACAAGCCGAGCTCCTCTTGGAAGGAGCCCTCGGGCCACGGGGCATCGGCCCTCCTGCTTACGGCCGCCCCGCCGCACTCTGCTTGACGCCCCCCGATCATCTTCGACTCCACATTGAAGGTCTTCAGCCACAAGCCGAAGTAGGGGGTGACGTGGAGGAAGGCTTCGCAGACGACAATAAACGCGGAAATATGGAAGATGGACTTCGGAGCCAAGTCGTGGAATTCCAACCCATAGTAAAACATGAGCCCTCTCACAAAAGGATCCGTCGGGAAGCCTAAACCCCGACGGAGGTGGGATACAAAGACGACATACTCGCCGGGCTCGGGGGTGGGGATGGCCTGCCCTTCGGCGGGCAACCTGTGCGAAATCTCGTAGGACAGGTACTTGGCTTCTCGCAGCTTTAGCACGGCCTCCTCCCTAACGGAGGAGGGCATCCACCGGCCCTGAAGGTCGGAGCCGGACATTGTTGAAGGTCCGAAGCGCTCGAATCTGGGGCTCTGGGTGCTGGAACTTGGAGCAAGGAGAAGATTCGGTGGAAGGTTGAAGAAAAGAAACGAGCCTTGGTCCTATTATAAAGAGGGAGAATACCAAGAGCCGTCTCCGTGACCGTTCGGGACTCGCCTTCGATAGAGGAGGCGTGGCGACGGGCGCGGTTGGGTTACCCATGTACGTATTGATGAGAATCCTGGAATAAGGGGAACACGATCTCTGCTTCGACAAGAAGTGCCAAGGAAACCGCTTCGCTAAACGCGCTAAGGTGGTATAATAAAAAACGATTCAAGTCAAGGCTTGGTAGTGGCGTGACGTCATGCCACGGAGTACGTCAGTAGATTGAACTTGTGTACATTTTATTCTCTCTATGGTGGAATGTGGAATTTATTTTGCAGAGCCGAACACTATCCTGGTGTCCACAATCTTCTATGGATTATTTGGAGGAGGAACCCACCTTGCAATGCCGAACATTATGCGCGCCGGACTCATCATCATTGAAGCCAGGTTCAGGGGCTACTGAGGGAGTCCTGGACTAGGGGGTGTCCGGACAGCCGGACTATCATCGTCCGCTGGACTCATAGACTATGAAGATACAAGATTGAAGACTTCGTCCCGTGTCCGGATGGGACTTTCCTTGGCGTGGAAGGCAAGCTTGGCAATACGGGTATGTAGATCTCCTACCATTGTAACCGACTCTGTGTAACCCTAGCCCTCTTCCGGTGTCTATATAAATCGGAGGGCTTTAGTCCGTAGGACACAACATACATTACAACAATCATACCATAGGCTAGCTTCTAGGGTTTAGCCTCCTTGATCTCGTGGTAGATCCACTCTTGTAATACACATCATCAATATTAATCAAGCAGGACGTAGGGTTTTACCTCCATCAAGAGGGCCCGAACCTGGGTAAAACATCGTGTCCCTTGTCTCCTGTTACCATCTGCCTAGACGCATAGTTCGGGACCCCCTACCCGAGATCCGCCGGTTTTGACACCGACAATAAGTATTACGGTGGGTGAACAAATTACTGTCGAGCAATTGATAGAATAGCACATAGTTATGAGATTATCTAGGCATAATCATGTATATAGGCATCACGTCCATGACAAGTAGACCGACTCCTGCCTGCATCTACTACTATTACTCCACACATCGACCGACTCCTGCCTGCATCTAGAGTATTAAGTTCATAAGAACAGAGCAACACATTAAGCAAGATGGCATGATGTAGAGGGATAAACTCATGCAATATGATATAAACCCCATCTTGTTATCCATGATGGCAACAATACAATACGTGCCTTGCAACCCTTTTTTCACTGGGTAAGGACATCGCAAGATTGAACCCAAAGCTAAGCACTTCTCCCATGGCAAGAAAGACCAATCTAGTAGACCAAACCAAACTGATAATTCGAAGAGACTTGCAAAGATAACTCAATCATACATAAAAGAATCCCGAGAAGATTCAAATATTATTCATAGATAAACTTGATCATAAACCCACAATTCATCGGATCTCGACAAACACACCGCAAAAAGAGTTTACATCGAATAGATCTCCACAAGAGAGGGGGAGAACATTGTATTGAGATCCAAAAAGAGAGAAGAAGCCATCTAGTTAATAACTATGGACCCGTAGGTCTGTGGTAAACTACTCACAACTCATCGGTGGGGCAAGGATGTTGATGTAGAGGCCCTCCATGGTCGATTCCCCCTCCGGCAGAGTGCCGGCGAAGGCTCCAAGATGGGATCTCGCGGATACAGAAGTTTACGGCGGTGGAAATTGTGTTTCGTGGTGCCCCCAGATGTTTTCGGGGTACGTAGGTATATATAAGAGGAAGAAGTACGTCGGTGGCTGCCCGAGGGGCCCACGAGACAGGGGGCGCGCCCTACAAGGGGGGCGGCCTCCTATCTCGTGGGGTCCTCGGGAGCTTCTTGAATTGCACTCCAAGCTCTCCGGATCACGTTCGTTCCAAAAATCACGCCCCCGAAGGTTTCATTCCGTTTGGACTCCGTTTGATATTCCTTTTCTTTGAAATACTGAAATAGGCAAAAAAACAGCAATATGGGCTGGGCCTCCGGTTAGTAGGTTAGTCCCAAAAATGATATAAATGTGTAAAATAAAGCCCATAAACATCCAAAAGGGGTAATATAATAGCATGGAACAATCAAAAATTATAGATACGTTGGAGACGTATCACTATACTATGGCTTGATAAGTCGGTTTAATGGAAAACACCGCTTATAAGCATGAGCCCCCATGTAACCAAGAAGACATATAAGACGAAACGGCAGAGGCCCCTCTTTAGCAAGGATGCCAGTTTATTTATTGATCATGATATGTACATTGTCAAAAATATATACATATTAGGAGCCTGTGGCTCAGGTGTAGTAAGGCCTAAGATGAGCTATATTCCATGGCCGGCGAGTCTCCTCCTCTAACTTGCATGACTCTTTGTGTTCTCGAACATCAATGAGGTAGTATGACCCGTTGTTCAAATTCTTGCTGACCACAAAGGGTCCTTCCCAAGGTGGAGACAACTTGTGCATGTCAGTCTGATCTTGGATGAGCCGGAGCACCAAATCGCCTTCTTGGAAAGTCCTGGTTTTAACCCGGCGGCTGTGATAATGCCGCAGGTCTTGCTGATAAATCGCCGAGCGAGCTGCCGCAATATCCCGTTGTTCATCTAACATGTCCAATGCATCCTGGCGTGCTCTCTCATTATCTGCTTCAACGTAAGCTGCCACTCGGGGCGAGTCATGGCGAATATCACTTGGGAGAACTCCTTCTGCTCCATAAACCATGAAGAAGGGTGTGTAACCCGTAGATCTATTGGGAATGGTATTAATACTCCATAAAACGGAAGGAACTCCTCTACCCAACAAACCGGCGTCCGGTTCAAAGGGACCATAAGCCGGGGTTTGATACCCTTTAGGATTTCCTGATTAGCTCTCTCCGCTTGACCATTAGATTGGGGGTGGGCCACTGATGTCTACTACACAACCTTCTTCTTGTAGACGTTGTTGGGCCTGCAAGTGCACAGGTTTGTAGGACAGTAGCAAATTTCCCTCAAGTGGATGAACTAAGGTTTATCAATCCGTAGGAGGTGTAGGATGAAGATGGTCTCTCTCAAACAACCCTGCAACCAAATAACAAACAGTCTCTTGTGTCCCCAACACACCCAATACAATGGTAAATTGTATAGGTGCACTAGTTCGGCGAAGAGATGGTGATACAAGTGCAAAATAGATAGTAGATATAGGTTTTTGTAATCTGAAATAATAAAAACAGCAAGGTAACTAATGATAAAAGTGAGCGTAAACGGTATTGCAATGATAGGAAACAAGGCCTAGGGTTTATACTTTCACTAGTGTAAGTTCTCTCAACAATAATAACATAGATAGAACATATGACAATCCCTCAACATGCAACAAAGAGTCACTCCAAAGACACTAATAGCGGAGAACAAACGTAGAGATTATGGTCGGGTACGAAACCACCACAAAGTTATTCTTTCGGATCGATCTATAAAAGAGTTCGTACTAGAATAACACCTTAAGATACAAATCAACCAAAACCCTAATGTCACCTAGATACTCCATTGTCACCTCAAGTATCCGTGGGCATGATTATACGATATGCATCACACAATCTCAGATTCATCCAACCAACATAAAAGTACTTCAAAGAGTGCCCCAAAGTTTCTACCGGAGAGTCAAGAACGTGTGCCAACCCCTATGCATAGGTTCCCAAGTGTCACGAAACCCACAAGTTGATCACCAAAACATACATCAAGTGGATCAATAGAATAATCCATTGTCACCACGGTTATCCCACGCAAGACATACATCAAGTGTTTATAAAAGACTCAATCCAATAAGATAACTTCAAAGGGGAAACTCAATTCATCACAAGAGAGTAGAGGGGGAGAAACACCATAAGATCTAACTACAATAGCAAAGCTCGGGATACATCAAGATCGTGCCATCGAGGAACAGGAGAGAGAACACGAGGGAGAGAGATCAAACACATAGCTACTAGTACATACCCTCAGCCCCGAGGGTGAACTACTCCCTCCTCGTCATGGATAACGCTGGGATGATGAAGATGGCCACCGGTGATGGGATCCCCCTCCGGCAGGGTGCCGGGAAGGGCTCCCGAGAGGTTTTTGGTGGCTACAGAGGCTTACGGCGGCGGAACTCCCGATCTATCTTCTGTTCTGGAAGTTTTAGGGTACGTAGGTATATATGGGTGCAGGGGGTACGTTGGTGGACCTCCGGGGGGCTCACGAGGTAGGGGGGCGTGCCCAGGGGGGAGGGGCATGCCCCCCACCCTCGTGGGCAGCCAGGGGATCCCCTGACATGCACTCCAAGCCCATCTGGTTGGTTTCCTTCCAAAATTAACTTCTCCAGTTGATTTCTTTACGTTTTGACTCCGTCTGATATTCCTTTTCCTCGAAACACTAAAATAGGCATAAAACAACAAATATGTGCTGGGCCTCCGGTTAATAGGTTAGTCCCAAAAATAATATAAAAGTGGATAATAAAGCCCAATTTTGCCTAAAACAGTAGATAAAGTAGCATGGAGCAATCAAAAATTATAGATACGTTGGAGACGTATCAAGCATCCCCAAGCTTAATTCCTGCTCGTCCTCGAGTAGGTAAATGATAAAAAAGAATTTTTGATGTGGAGTGATACTTTGGCATAATTTCAATGTAAATCTTATTAATTGTGATATGAATATTCAGATCCGAAAGATTCAAGACAAAAGTTCATATTTACACAAAAATTATAATACTTCAAGCATACTAATCAAAGCAATTATGTCTTCTCAAAATAGCATGGCCAAAGAAAGTTATCCCTGCAAAATCATATAGTCTGGCTATGCTCCATCTTTCCCACAGAAAGTATTTAAATCATGCACAACCCCGATGACAAGCCAAGCAATTGTTTCATACTTTAACATTTTCAAAACTTTTTCAATCTTCACGCAATACATGAACGTTAGCCATGGATATAGCACTATATGTGGAATAGAATGGTGGTTGTGGAGAAGACAAAAAGAGGGAAGATAGTCTCACATCAACTAGGCGTATCAACGGGCTATGGAGATGCCCATCAATAGATATCAATGTGAGTGAGTAGGGATTGCCATGCAACGGATGCACTAGAGCTATAAGTATATGAAAGCTCAACAAGAGAAACTAAGTGGGTGTGCATCCAACTCGCTTGCTCACAAAGACCTAGGGCATTTTGAGGAAGCCCATCATTGGAATATACAAGCCAAGTTCTATAATGAAAAATTCCCACTAGTATATGAAAGTGACAAAATGAGAGACTCTCTATCATGAAGATCTTGGTGCTACTTTGAAGCACAAGTGTGGTAAAAGGATAGTAGCATTGCCTCTTCTCTCTTTTTCTCTCATTTTTTTATTTTTTATTTTTATTTTTTTATTTGGGCCTTTTCTCTTTTTTTATGGCCTCTTTTTTTATTTGGGCTTCTTTGGCCTCTTTTCTTTCGTCCGGAGTCTCATCCCGACTTGTGGGGGAATCATAGTCTCCATCATCCTTTCCTCACTGGGGCAATGCTCTAATAATGATGATCATCACACTTTTATTTACTTAGAACTCAACAATTACAACTCGATACTTAGAACAAGGTATGACTCTATATGAATGCCTCCGGCGGTGTACCGGGATATGCAATGAATCAAGAGTGACATGTATGAAAGAATTATGAACGGTGGCTTTTCCACAAATACGATGTCAACTACATGATCATGCTAGCAATATGACAATGATGGAGCGTGTCATAATAAACGGAACGGTGGAAAGTTGCATGGAAATATATCTCGGAATGGCTATGGAAATGCCATGATAGGTAGGTATGGTGGCTGTTTTGAGGAACGTTTATGGTGGGTGTATGATACCGGCGAAAAGTGCACGGTATTAGAGAGGCTAGCAATGGTGGAAGGATGGGAAAAAGTGCGTATATGGACTCAACATTAGTCATAAAGAACTCATATAGTTATTGCAAAAATCTAGAAGTTATGAAAGCAAAGTATTACGCGCATTCTCCTAGGGGGATAGATTGGTAGGAAAAGGCCATCGCTCATCCCCGACCGCCACTCATAAGGAAGACAATCAATAAATAAATCATGCTCCGAGTTCATCACATAACGGTTCACCATACGTGCATGCTACGGGAATCACAAACTTCAACACAAGTATTCTTTAAATTCACAACTACTCAACTAGCATGACTCTAATATTACCATCTCCATATCTCAAAACAATTATCAAGCATCAAACTTTTCTTAGTATTCAACACACTCATAAGAAAGTTTCACATATCTTGAACACCAAGTATATTAACATTAAGCAAATTACCATGCTATTAACAACTCTCAAAATAATCTAAGTGAAGTATGAGAGATCAAGTTTCTTTAAAACAAATCCACCACCGTGCTCTAAAAGATATACGTGAAGTACTAGAGCAAAAATTATCACGCTCAAAAGATATAAGTGAAGCACATAGAGTATACTAGCAAATTCCAATTTGTGTAAGGCTCTCTCTCATTAAAGAATTTCAGATCTTGATACTTATTCAAAAAGCAAGCAAAGATAAAGAAAACTACATTGCAAGGATAGCACAACTCATGTGAAGAAGCAAAAACTTAGGCTCAACCGATACTAACCGATAGTTGTTGAAGAAGAAAGGTGGGATGCCTACCGGGGCATCCCCAAGCTTAGATGCTTGAGACTTCTTGAAATATTATCTTGGGGTGCCTTGGGCATCCCCAAGCTTGAGCTTTTGTGTCTCCTTAATTCCTCTCATATCATGGTTTCTCTTTTTATCAAAAGCTTCATTCACAACAAACTCAACAAGAACTCGTGAGATAGGTTAGTATAAACCAATGCAAAACCTTATCATATTACACTGTAGAAAATCACTTAAATTATTATTCAACATTGCATAATAAATGCCTCTGTATATTTAATACTCCTATCCTCAAATAGAATCATTAAACAAGCAAACATACGCAAACAATGCAACCATAACAGCAATCTGCCAAAACAGTACAGTCTGTAAAGAATGCAAGAGTATCAATACTTCCCTGACTCCAAAAATTATGAACTAAAATTCGCACTGTAATAAATTTATCAGAGCTCAATATTCAAAAATATTAAACATTAGACCATGCTCTGACTTTTCTAGGGAATTTTTGCAACAGCGGTAAACTTTCTGTTTTCAAACAGCAACATGCAAACTAGTAAAATAAGCATGGCAAAGGCTATCCTTGACTTTTTTATTGAAACTAAAGATGCAAAAACATTATTATAACTAACAGCAAGCAAAACCTAACAAAACAAATTGACGCTCCAAGCAAAACACATATCATGTGGTGAATAAAAATATAGCTCCAAGTAAAGTTACCGATGAACGAAGACGAAAGAGGGGATGCCTTCCGGGGCATCCCCAAGCTTAGTTGCTTGGTTCTCCTTGAATATTACCTTGGGGTGCCTTGGGCATCCCCAAGCTTAGGCTCTTTCCACTCCTTATTCCATTGTCCATCGAATCGTTACCCAAAACTTGAAAACTTCAACCACAAAAAACTCAAAACAAAACTCGTAAGCTCCGTTAGTATAAGAAAATAAAACCACCACTTAGGTACTGTAATGAACTCATTCTAAATTCATATTGGTGTAATATCTACTGTACTCAAACTTATCTATGGTTCATACCCTCCGATACTACTCATAGATTCATCAAAATAAGCAAACAACACATAGAAAACAGAATCTGTCAAAAACAGAACAGTCTGTAGTAATCTATATAAAACGTATACTTCTGGAACCCCAAAAATTATGAAATAAATTGATGGACCTGAGTAATTTGTCTATTAATCATCTTCAAAAAGAATCAACCTAAAATCTCTCTCCAGTAAAAAAGGCAGCTAATCTTGTGAGCGCTAAAGTTTCTGTTTTTCACAGCAAGATCATATAAACTTCACCCAAGTCTTCCCAAAGGTTCTACTTGGCACTTTATTGAAACAAAAGCTATAAAACATGATTACTACAGTAGCATAATCATGTGGACACACAAAAACAGTAAGGATACATATTGGGTTGTCTCCCAACAAGCGCTTTTCTTTAATGCCTTTCTAGCTAGGCATGATGATGACAATGATCCTCACATAAAAGATAAGAATTGAAACATAACGGGAGCATCATGAAGCATATGACTAGAACTTTTTAGTCTAACCCACTTCCTATGCATAGGGATTTTGTAAACAAACAACTTATGTGAACAATAATCAACAAGCATAGGAAGGTAAAACAAGCATAGCTTCAAGATTTTAAACACATAGAGAGGAAACTTGATATTATTGCAATTCCTACAAGCATATATTCCCCCCTCATAATAATGTTCAGTACCTTCATGAATGAATTCAACAATATAACCAGCACCTAAAGCATTCTTTTCATGATCTACTAGCATAGAAATTTCATTACTCTCCACATAAGCAAACTTCTTCTTTATGGCATACGTATCATCACAATAATCATCATAGATAGGAGGCATGCTTTCATCATAGTAAATTTGCTCATCATGAAGGAAATATGCCCTAGAGGCAATAATAAAGTTATTATTTATTTCCTTATATCATGATAAATGTTTATTATTCATGCTATAATTGTATAAACCGGAAACATGATACATGTGTGAATACATAGACAAACATATAGTCACTAGTATGCCTCTACTTGACTAGCTCATTAATCAACGATGGTTATGTTTCCTAACCATAGACATGTGTTGTCATTTGATTAACGGGATCACATCATTAGGAGAATGATGTGATTGACATGACCCATTCCGTTAGCCTAGCACTTGATCGTTTAGTATGTTGCTATTGCTTTCTTCATGACTTATACATGTTCCTGTAACTATGAGATTATGCAACTCCCGTTTACCGGAGGAACACTTTGGGTGCTACCAAACGTCACAACGTAACTGGATTATAAAGGAGTACTACAGGTGTCTCCAAAGGTACATGTGGGGTTGGCGTATTTCGAGATTAGGTTTTGTCACTCCGATTGTCGGAGAGGTATCTCTGGGCCCTCTCGGTAATGCACATCACTATAAGCCTTGCAAGCAATGTAGCTAATGAGTTAGTTATGGAATGATGCATTACGTAACGAGTAAAGAGACTTGTCGGTAACAAGATTAAACTAGGTATTAGATACCGACGATCGAATCTCGGGCAAATAACATACCGATGACAAAGGGAACAACGTATGTTGTTATGCGGTTTGACCGATAAAGATCTTCGTAGAATATGTAGGAGCCAATATGGGCATCCAGGTTTCGCTATTGGTTATTGACCGAGAATAGTTCTAGGTCATGTCTACATAGTTCTCGAACACGTAGGGTCCGCACGCTTAAGGTTTAGATGACAGTTTTATTATGAGTTTATGAGTTTTGTTGTACCGAAGAGTTCAGAGTCCTGGATGAGATCGGGGACATGACGAGGAGTCTCGAAATGGTCAATACGTAAAGATCGATATATTGGACGACTATATTCGGAGTTTGGAAAGGTTCCGAGTGATTCGGGTATTTTTCGGAGTACCGGAGAGTTGCGGGAATTCGCCGGGGAGTATATGGGCCTTATTGGGCCATACGGGAATAGAGGAGAGAGGCCAAAAGGAAGGAGGCTTGCGCCCCCGTCTGGTCCGAATTGGACAAGGGGCGCAGCCCCCCTTTCCTTCTTCCTCTCCCCCTCTTTCCCCTTCTCCTACTCCAACAAGGAAGGAGGGAGTCCTACTCCCGGTTGGAGTAGGACTCCCCTTGGCGCGCCCCCTCCTAGGCCGGCTGCCCCCTCCCCCTTGCTCTTTTATATACGGGTGCAGGGGGGCACCTCTAGGCACAACAACACAAGTTGATCTTTGTGATCGTTCCTTACCCGTGTGCGGTGCCCCCCTCCACCATATTCCACCTTGGTCATATCGTTGCGGTGCTTAGGCTAAGCCCTGCGTCGGTAGAACATCATCATCGTCACCACGCCGTCGTGCTGATGGAACTCATCCCCGACACTTTGCTGGATCGGAGTCCGGGGATCGTCATCGAGCTGAACGTGTGCTGAACTCGGAGGTGCCGTACGTTCGGTACTTGGATCGGTCGGATCATGAAGACGTACGACTACATCAACCGCATTGTCATAACGCTTCCGCTTACGGTCTACGAGGGTACGTGGACAACACTCTTCCCTCTCGTTGCTATGCATCACCATGATCTTGCGTGTGCGTAGGATTTTTTTTGAAATTACTACGTTCCCCAACAGTGGTATCAGAGCCTGGTTTTATGCGTAGATGTCATATGCACAAGTAGAACACAAGTGAGTTGTGGGCGATACATGTCATACTGCTTACCAGCATGTCATACTTTGGCTCAGCGGTATTGTGAGATGAAGCGGCCCAGACCGACATTACGCGTACGCTTACGCGAGACTGGTTTCACCGTTACGAGCACTCGTGCTTAAAGGTGACTGGCGGGTGTCTGTCTCTCTCACTTTACCTAAATCGAGTGTGGCTACGCCCGGTCCTTGCGAAGGTTAAAACAGCACTAACTTGACGAACTATCGTTGTGGTTTTGATGCGTAGGTAAGAACGGTTCTTGCTCAGCCTGTAGCAGGCACGTAAAATTTGCAACAACAAAGTAGAGGACGTCTAACTTGTTTTTGCAGGGCATGTTGTGATGTGATATGGTCAAGATGTGATGCTATATTTTATTGTATGAGATGATCATGTTTTGTAACCGAAGTTATCGGCAACTGGCAGGAGCCATATAGTTGTCGCTTTATTGTATGAAATGCAAACGCCCTGTAATTGCTTTAATTTATCACTAAGCGGTAGCCATAGTCATAGAAGCAATAGATGGCATAACGACAACAATGCTACGATGGAGATGAAGGTGTCGCGCCGGTGACGATGGTGATCACGAAAGTGCTTTGAAGATGGAGATCACAAGCACAAGATGATGATGGCCATATCATATCACTTATATTGATTGCATGTGATGTTTATCCTTTATGCATCTTATCTTGCTTTGATTGACGGTAGCATTTTAAGATGATCTCTCACTAAAATTATCAAGAAGTGTTCTCCCTGAGTATGCACCGTTGCGAAAGTTCTTCGTGCTGAGACACCACGTGATGATCGGGTGTGATAGGCTCTACATTCAAATACAACGGGTGCAAAACAGTTGCACATGCGGAATACTCAGGTTAAACTTGACGAGCCTAGCATATAACAGATATGGCCTCGGAACACGGACACCGAAAGGTCGAGCGTGAATCATATAGTAGATATGATCAACATATTGATGTTCACCGTTGAAACTACTCCATCTCACGTGACGATCGGACATGGTGTAGTTGATATGGATCACGTAATCACTTAGAGGATTAGAGGGATGCCTATCTAAGTGGGAGTTCTTTAGTAATATCATTAATTGAACTTAAATTTATCATGAACTTAGTCCTGGTAGTATTTTGCAAATTATGTTGTAGATCAATAGCTTGCGTTGTTGCTTTCATATGTTTATTTTGATATGTTCCTAGAGAAAATTGTGTTGAAAGATGTTAGTAGCAATGATGCGGATTGGATCCGTGATCCGAAGTTTATCCTCATTGCTGCACAGAAGAATTATGTCCTTAATGCACCGCTAGGTGACAGACCTATTGCAGGAGCAGATGCAGATGTTATGAATGTTTGGCTAGCTCAATATGATGACTACTTGATAGTTTAGTGCACCATGCTTAACGGCTTAGAATCGGGACTTCAAGGACGTTTTGAACGTCATGGACCATATGAGATGTTCCAGAAATTGAAGTTGATATTTCAAGCAAATACCCGAGTTGAGAGATATGAAGTCTCCAACAAGTTCTATAGCTAAAAGATGGAGGAGAATTGCTCAACTAGTGAGCATGTGCTCAGATTGTCTGTGTACTTCAATCGCTTGAATCAAGTGGGAGTTAATCTTCCAGATAAGATAGTGATTGACAGAATTCTCTAGTCACCATCACTAAGTTACTAGAACTTCGTGATGAACTATAGTATGCAAGGGATGACGTAAACGACTCCCGAGCTCTTCGTGATGTTGAAATCGACGAAGGTAGAAATCAAGAAAGAGCATCAAGTGTTGATGATTGATAAAGATCACTAGTTTCAAGAAAAGGGCAAAGGGAAAGAAAAGGAAACTTCAAGTAGAATGGCAAACTAGTTGTCACTCCCGTGAAGAAGACTGTCACGCCCAATATGCGACCCTATCCAAAAGGAACTCGAAGGTCCCACCAAGGATAGACCCGCATATTGAAACGCTTTTGCAAGCTGGATATCATTACATCAACATTACATAATAGATGGAGATACATACAAAAGGCATACAATGCCACACGAATACAACATCATCTTACATAAGAGCACCATCCAACTACGGATGAAACACAAACAGAAACTCAAATGACATCCACCCTGCTAGCCCAGGCTGCCGACCTAGAACCTATCCCCTGATCGAAGAAGAAGCAGAAGAAGAACTCCAAAACAAGCAACATCGCTCTCGCGTCACGATCATCGCAAAACCTGTACCTGCAAGTGTTGTTGTAGTAATCTGTGAGCCACGAGGACTCACCAATCCCATTACCATGGGTATCAAGACTAGCAAAGCTTAATGGGAAATGAAGGGGTAAAGTGGTGAGGTTGCAGCAGTGACTAAGCATGATATGGTGGCTAACATACGCAAATGAGAGCGAGAAGAGGAGCAAAGGAACGGTCATCAACTAGCAATGATCAAGAGGTGATCCTGAACACCTACTTACGTCAAACATAACCCAAAGACCATGTTCACTTCCCGGACTCCGCCGAGAAGAGACCATCACGGTTACACACGCGGTAGATGCGTTTTAATTCGGATCTGGTGTCAAGTTATCTACAACCGGACATTAACAAATTCCCATTTGCCACATAACCGCGGGCACGGCTGTCGAAAGTTTATACCCTGTAGGGGTGTCCCAACTTAGCCCATGATAAGCTCTCGCGATCAATGAAGGATATACCTTCTCCCAGGAAGACCCGATCAGTGTCGGAATCCCGGTTTACAAGACATTTCGACAATGGTAAAACAAGACCAGCAAAGCCGCCCGATGCGCCGACAATCCCGATAGGAGCTGCACATATCTCGTTCCCAGGGCAACACTGGATGAGACTAGCTACGAGTAAAACCAGACCCCGAGTTTCCCCGAGGTGGCCCCGCATGCAGCTCAGTTCGGACCAGCACTTAGAGAAGCACTGGCTCGGGGGGGGAGCTAAAATAAAGATGACCCTCGAGAGAGCGACTCCCAAGGGAAAAGTAGGTGGTGGTGAGGCAAATGGTAAAACCAAGGTTGGGCCTTGCTGGAGGAGTTTTATTCAAAGCGAACTGTCAAGGGGGTCCCATAAATCACCCGACCGCGTTAGGAACGCAAAATCCGGGAACATAACACTGGTATGACGGAAACTAGGGCGGCAAGAGTGGAACAAAACACCAGGCATAAGGCCGAGCCTTCCACTCTTTACCAAATATATAGATGCATTAATAATATAAGAGATATTGTGATATCCCAACAAAATCCTGTCCACCATGGAATAATCTTCATCTTCACCTGCAGCTAGCAACGCTATAAGAGGGGCTGAGCAAAGCGGTAACATAGCCAAACAATGGTTTGCTAGGAAGGGTGTCAAAGGTTAGAGGTTCATGGCAATTTGGGAGGCTTGAAGAGCAAAAGATAGGTAACGCAGCATAGCGGTAGAACGAAGCAACTAGCATAGCAATGATAGTAGTGAGATCCAG
Source organism: Triticum dicoccoides (assembly GCF_002162155.2). Lineage (NCBI taxonomy): Eukaryota > Viridiplantae > Streptophyta > Magnoliopsida > Poales > Poaceae > Triticum > Triticum dicoccoides. The sequence goes on along the minus strand of NC_041391.1, from coordinate 190,488,946 downwards.
GGTAGCGGTCATCTTGCCTGAAATCTCGCAAGGAAGAAGAACGAGTCCATGAAGAAGATGAAGCCACGAAGACGAACCAAGCGTAGACGAACGAATCATCACGATCGCAACGAAACGGGAAGTATCGAGAAGCACACAACATGGTAAACACACCACACATAGACAAGACATGATGCACAACAAGGATGATGCATGACAAAGCTACATGAAGCTACTCATGGCAAAATACAATGCAAACAAGAACAACACATCAAGGCAAGTTTAAATAAGGCCGGAAACAACATATAACAATTCCGGTAAGTCCTCATATGCAAATTTCGAAATTGGTCCAGAACTGAATAAACATTAAGTTGACGTTGTTAAACAGCAAGTTAAGACACACCAAGATGATCTAGACGAAATTCTAGTCAAGTTACATATAAAGTTCATTTAGTTCGGAGCTACGGCCTAGAAGATATGAGCAAAACAAGTTAAACATGGCATTGATGCAAAATGCACCCAAACATCAAGCAAACACACCAAAACAAGGATGCAACATGATAATATGGAACTACATGCAAAATCAAGCAAGTTTCATATAAAGCACACCCAAAACGGAGCAACGGTTCAACATATACGCACTATACAAGTTATAGCAACAATCTGTCCATAACAGCAACTAGGCATATTGCAAGCATCAAAACAACATGCTACAGTACCACAACATAATAACAAAAGGCATGGGCATGAAGTACAGGTAAAGCATGACAAAACATGAACACTGAGCTATCTCCAGAAACTACTAGAACATGCTCAAAACGACATGGGAAGATTGCAAATATTAACAGTTTCAGGCTTAGCAGAAATAACATCAGGTTGCAATGTTGAGAGCTATCAAACAACATGTTACAGGAACTTATCATGGCAAAAAAAGGCATGGCATGAATCTACTAATTACATAGAACAAAAGTCCCTTACTGACCATGAGCCAAAAGGGCACAGAAAATATGATGGCACCCATGTAAACATAGCAAATTATATGACAGATTCAAACATGGCAGGAACAACAATAAGTAGACATGTTGGTGAGCTTGAACCACTCACCACAGAGCAATACATGGCATGTCAAGGCAACCAACAGTAAGAAGACATGTTTATGAAGCTAATCATGGCAAGAACAAGTTCATAGGGTGCATGGATCACTAGAAAAGCACATGGCCAAAACTGAACTTCATGTTAACAGGATGACAGCAACATTATTTAGCAACTTTGGAGAAAGATTACAACATGTTACAGCAGTCTAAAAATGCAACCAGGGGCATGAATGGATAGATCAAGACATGTATAACAAAACATCCTTAGTGAACATCTCCAGATTATGCATAGAATAACTAGTAGAAGCATGTTTACATAGCAACAAAATATAACAGAATCAGCCTAGCAAAACAGCAACAGCAAGTACCCCACTTAACAAGCTCGATGCACTCAGTACAAGATTCACAAAAATACATGGATGGCACCTCTGGAAAGATGGCATGGCATAGATCAAAACACATGTAGAGCTCATGCTCATAGGAGGCACACATCAACCATGGAAAAAATGACAAATGAGCATGTTATAACAGTTTCAGCAGATTAACATCACATAGGACTCTTCCAACAGCATTTAGGGCATCAAGATGAGCTCAAATGAAAATTATGCAATGGAATGAAATGAAGTACACGTTGAGGCGAACAATTTTACATATTACACGCACGAAATGGAGCAGTATGCACAGAGTTATGATGCGATGAACATGGCATGATTATGCAAAATATTTCGGGGACTTGGGAATTTCCAGAGGGGGGAAAGTCAACCTTCGTGGACTGGATCTAGATCCGGATCGAGGCAGGACCGGGCTCGCCGGTGAACGGGCGGGGGCGGCCGGAGCAAGTGCCGGCGAGGTCGGGGCGAGGCGGGGGCCGTGGATCCGGCCAGATCCTCCCCGGATCTGGCCGGGAACGAGGAGGAGGTGGCGGGGCGCACTGCAGGCTCCCGGGCGGCGACGCTCCACGACAGTGACCGCGGCGG